>NC_069501.1:1033888401-1034253401 GCF_027579735.1 Bombina bombina
CCCGGATGGAAAGTCTGACGACTCAAATAGTCCGCCTCCCAGTTGTCTACTCCTGGGATGTGAATAGCAGATAGATGGCAGGAGTGATTCTCTGCCCATTGGATTATCTTGGTTACTTCCTTCATTGCTAGGGAACTCTTTGTTCCTCCCTGATGATTGATGTACGCAACAGTCGTTATGTTGTCCGACTGAAATCTTATGAACCTGGCTTCCGCTAGCTGAGGCCAAGCCAGGAGCGCATTGAATATAGCTCTTAGTTCCAAAATGTTTATCGGGAGAAGCGACTCTTGCCGCGACCATAGCCCCTGAGCTTTCAGAGAGTCCCAGACCGCGCCCCACCCCAAGAGGCTGGCGTAGGTCGTGACGATGACCCACTCCGGTCTGCGGAAACTCATTCCCTGAGACAGGTGATCCTGGGTCAACCACCAGAGAAGTGAGTCCCTGGTTACCTGGTCTACTTGAATTTGGGGAGACAAGTCTGTATAGTCCCCATTCCACTGATTGAGCATGCACAGCTGTAATGGTCTTAGATGAATTCGAGCAAAAGGAACCACATCCATTGCTGCGACCATTAGTCCCATTACTTCCATGCATTGAGCTATGGAGGGTTGAGGAATAGAGTGAAGAACTCGACAAGCTTTTAGAAGCTTTGTCTTTCTGACGTCTGTGAGAAAGATCTTCATTTCCACAGAATCTATTATTGTTCCCAGAAAAGGAACCCTTGTGGACGGTGACAGTGAACTTTTTTCTATGTTCACTTTCCACCCATGAGATCTGAGAAAAGCCAACACAATGTCTGTATGAGCCCTCGCTTTGGAAAGAGACGACGCTTGGATAGGATGTCGTCTAGATAAGGTGCTATAGCGATGCCCCTCGGTCTTAGGACCGCTAGAAGGGACCCTAGCACCTTTGTGAAAATTCTGGGAGCGGTGGCTAAACCGAATGGAAGAGCCACAAACTGGTAATGTTTGTCCAGAAAGGCGAACCTCAGGAACTGATGATGAGATTTGTGGATTGGGATATGCAGATACGCATCCTTCAGATCCACGGTAGTCAAAAATTGACCCTGCTGGATTGTTGGTAAGATTGTCCGAATGGTTTCCATTTTGAAGGATGGAACTCTGAGGAACTTGTTTAATATCTTTAAATCCAGAATTGGCCTGAAAGTTCCCTCTTTTTTGGGAACCACAAACAGGTTTGAGTAAAACCCTAGACCTTGTTCCCCGGACGGGACTGGGTTTATCACTCCCATCTTTGATAGGTCTCTTACACAATGTAAGAATGCCTGTTTCTTTATCTGGTCTGAAGATAAGCGAGACAGGTGGAACCTTCCCCTTGGAGGAAGTCCCTTGAACTCTAGCAGGTATCCCTTGGAAACTATCTCTAGTGCCCAGGGATCCAGAACATCTCTTGCCCAAGCCTGAGCGAAGAGAGATAGTCTGCCCCCTACCAGATCCGGTCCCGGATCGGGGGCTACCCCTTCATGCTGTCTTGGTAGCAGCAGCAGGTTTCTTGGTTTGTTTACCCTTGTTCCAGCCTTGCATGGGCTTCCAAGTGGGTTTGGGCTGGGCCGCGTTACCTTCCTGTCTAGCGGCAGTGGAGTTATTAGCCGGTCCGTTCCTGAAATTGCGAAAGAACGAAAATTAGACTTGGTCTTAGCCTTAAAAGGCCTATCCTGTGGGAGGGCATGGCCCTTACCCCCAGTGATGTCTGAAATAATTTCCTTCAATTACGGCCCAAAAAGGGTCTTACCCTTGAAAGGAATATTCAGTAACTTAGTCTTGGACGACACGTCTGCCGACCAGGATTTTAGCCAAAGCGCCCTCCGCGCTACTATAGCAGAACCTGAGTTTTTCGCCGCCAATTTCGTTATTTGAAAGGCGGCATCCAATATAAAGGAATTATCTAACTTTAATGCGTGAATTCTGTCCATGACTTCTTCATAGGAAGTCTCTTTCTGGAGCGACCTTTCTAGTTCTTCGAACCAAAAGGACGCCGCTGAAGTGACAGTAATAACACACGTAGCTGGTTGAAGGATGAACCCTTGCTGAACAAAAAATTTTAAGCAATCCTTCCAATTTTTTATCCATAGGATCTTAGAAAGCGCAGCTGTCCTCTATAGGAATAGTTGTGCGCTTCGCTAGTGTTGAAACAGCTCCCTCAACCTTCGGGACCGTTTGCCATGCGTCCCTTCTAGGGTCTACTATGGGAAACATTTTCTTAAATATAGGAGGAGGTGGGGCAAAGGGTACAACTGGCTTCTCCCACTCCGTTTTCCACTATGTTCGCTACCCTCTTAGGTATTGGAAAAGCGTCGTCGTGCACTGGGACCTCTAAAAATTTGTCCAATTTGCACAACTTCTCTGGTACTACCATGGAATCACAGTCATCCAGAGTAGCTAATACCTCCTTAAGCAAAGCACGGAGATGTTCTAGCTTAAACTTAAATGCCACTAGATCAGGTTCTGCCTGTTGAGAAATTTTTCCTGAGTCTGAAATTTCACCCTCAGACAGCCCAAAAACCAATCGATTTAGCCCCTAACAGTGTCTACCAGCATAAAAAACAAAAAGGGGAAGCCTGTTATCTTTTTTGCTGAGGTGAAAGAAAAATGGCTTACCGTTTCCCCTGAGGGGAAAAATGACTGTAATCTAGCATTAGCCTGTGTTGTTAGAAGGAGACTAGTCATACCTGAAGCAGATGAGTCTGCAAACTGTTACCCCCAACTGAAGTTCTCTGGTTTCAACAGTCCTGCGTGGTAACAGTAATGGATTTTAGTTACTTGTGCTAAAATCATTTCATCACTTTTCTGTTATAGAGTAAATAGTACAAGCCAGCACTATTTTAAAATAAACTCTTGATAGAAGAATAAAAAAACTACAACTAACACCACAAACTCCTCGCCATCCCCGTGGTAGATGCTACTTGTTCAGAGCGGCAAGGAGAATGACTGGGGGGCGGAGCCAGAGGGGGAGCTATATGGACAGCTCTTGCTGTGTGCTCTCCTTGCCTTTCCCTGTGGGGGAGAACATTTCCCACAAGTAATGGATGACGCCGTGGACTGGACAAACCAATGTTGGAGAAACACATAATTAAGGAGATGCATGTGGACTGCCTTGCAGTTCTTGAGACCAGAAAGCCACCTGTATCTCAGAACAGTATGCTTGTTACTATTTGCTTTGGTAGATAAACTTGTGTTTTCTTTATTTTAGCTAATGTTTGGGGGAAACTTTGTATAAGCTGGCAATGGAGAGACTAGTCTTACCCCTTTCAAACAAATTTACCATTACCTGCTATCTGGTTTTATGGCTTATATTTGGATATTCTGTTTACTGAAAGTCACCTTCTTTTGTATGTCAAACCTTCAATAGTGCAATATTAAGCTACAAGAGAGTGGAGTAAGTTGATCAAGATGTTGGCTTAATAATGCACATGGTATACAAGACTTGGTGAAGAATGAAACATTTTCCATTATTTTGTCAGACACTAAAAGGAACATCTTCCAGTACCAGTTTGTCTAATACTCTAAAGGGCCAGACTGATGCACGTTTTAGCCTGTATCGAGGTGAAACAAGAAGTATAGGCATTCTTAAAGCAGCAGCCTTTTTTTTTTCTTACAATCTATTTATGTATATCACCACACAGGAGGAGTGTTTTTAATTTAATGTGGTCACCAGCAAAATACCATTTAACACTTGCCGTCTTATTAATATAAACCAATAAAAGTTTTTTTAAATAATATTTTTCTTTATACTACATCTGGATTTATAAGTATAATAACTAGTACAAAGAAGCATTCTTTTGGGCCATGCTCACACATTGTGAGTAACGTCTATTTAAGTTTATTTATTTATGCTTAAGCACTGCTCCTTTAAGTGAACTACAAAAGATACATGAACACATATTTACTTAGACAAGACACTATAGGAGAAATTTAATTAATCTCAGAATTATACATTTTGTTTCCAATTTTGTTATAAAAACAGAATTTATGTTTACCTGATAAATTATTTTCTCCAACGGTGTGTCCGGTCCACGGCGTCATCCTTACTTGTGGGATATTCTCTTCCCCAACAGGAAATGGCAAAGAGCCCAGCAAAGCTGGTCACATGATCCCTCCTAGGCTCCGCCTTCCCCAGTCATTCGACCGACGTAAAGGAGGAATATTTGCATAGGAGAAATCATATGATACCGTGGTGACTGTAGTTAAAGAAAATAAATTATCAGACCTGATTAAAAAACCAGGGCGGGCCGTGGACCGGACACACCGTTGGAGAAAGTAATTTATCAGGTAAACATAAATTCTGTTTTCTCCAACATAGGTGTGTCCGGTCCATGGCGTCATCCTTACTTGTGGGAACCAATACCAAAGCTTTAGGACACGGATGATGGGAGGGAGCAAATCAGGTCACCTAGATGGAAGGCACCACGGCTTGCAAAACCTTTCTTCCAAAAATAGCCTCAGAAGAAGCAAAAGTATCAAATTTGTAAAATTTAGTAAAAGTGTGCAGTGAAGACCAAGTCGCTGCCTTACATATCTGATCAACAGAAGCCTCGTTCTTGAAGGCCCATGTGGAAGCCACGGCCCTAGTGGAATGAGCTGTGATTCTTTCAGGAGGCTGCCGTCCGGCAGTCTCGTAAGCCAATCTGATGATGCTTTTAAGTCAAAAAGAGAGAGAGGTAGAAGTTGCTTTTTGACCTCTCCTTTTACCAGAATAAACAACAAACAAGGAAGATGTTTGTCTGAAATCCTTTGTAGCATCTAAATAGAATTTTAGAGCGCGAACTACATCCAAATTGTGCAACAAACGTTCCTTCTTTGAAACTGGATTCGGACACAAAGAAGGCACGACTATCTCCTGGTTAATGTTTTTGTTAGAAACAACTTTCGGAAGAAAACCAGGTTTAGTACGCAAAACCACCTTATCTGCATGGAACACCAGATAAGGAGGAGAACACTGCAGAGCAGATAACTCTGAAACTCTTCTAGCAGAAGAAATTGCAACCAAAAACAAAACTTTCCAAGATAATAACTTAATATCTACGGAATGTAAGGGTTCAAACGGAACCCCCTGAAGAACTGAAAGAACTAAATTGAGACTCCAAGGAGGAGTCAAAGGTTTGTAAACAGGCTTGATTCTAACCAGAGCCTGAACAAAAGCTTGAACATCTGGCACAGCCGCCAGCTTTTTGTGAAGTAAAACAGATAAAGCAGAAATCTGTCCCTTCAAAGAACTTGCAGATAATCCTTTCTCCAAACCTTCTTGAAGAAAGGATAGAATCTTAGGAATTTTTATCTTGTTCCATGGGAATCCTTTAGATTCACACCAACAGATATATTTTTTCCATATTTTATGGTAGATTTTTCTAGTTACAGGCTTTCTGGCCTGAACAAGAGTATCAATGACAGAATCTGAGAACCCTCGCTTTGATAAAATCAAGCGTTCAATCTCCAAGCAGTCAGTTGGAGTGAGGCCAGATTCGGATGTTCGAACGGACCTTGAACAAGAAGGTCCTGTCTCAAAGGTAGCTTCCATGGTGGAGCCGATGACATATTCACCAGGTCTGCATACCAAGTCCTGCGTGGCCACGCAGGAGCTATCAAGATCACTGATGCCCTCTCCTGATTGATCCTGGCTACCAGCCTGGGGATGAGAGGAAACGGTGGGAATACATAAGCTAGGTTGAAGGTCCAAGGTGCTACTAGTGCATCTACTAGAGTCGCCTTGGGATCCCTGGATCTGGACCCGTAGCAAGGAACCTTGAAGTTCTGACGAGAGGCCATCAGATCCATGTCTGGAATACCCCACAATTGAGTAATTTGGGCAAAGATTTCCGGATGGAGTTCCCACTCCCCCGGATGAAATGTCTGACGACTCAGAAAATCCGCTTCCCAATTTTCCACTCCTGGGATGTGGATTGCAGACAAGTGGCAGGAGTGAGTCTCCGCCCATTGAATGATTTTGGTCACTTCTTCCATCGCCAGGGAACTCCTTGTTCCCCCTTGATGGTTGATATACGCAACAGTCGTCATGTTGTCTGATTGAAACCGTATGAATTTGGCCTTTGCTAGCTGAGGCCAAGCCTTGAGAGCATTGAATATCGCTCTCAGTTCCAGAATATTTATCGGGAGAAGAGATTCTTCCCGAGACCAAAGACCCTGAGCTTTCAGGAGTTCCCAGACCGCGCCCCAGCCCACCAGACTGGCGTCGGTCGTGACAATGACCCACTCTGGTCTGCGGAAGCTCATCCCCTGTGACAGGTTGTCCAGGGTCAGCCACCAACGGAGTGAATCTCTGGTCCTCTGATCTACTTGTATCGTCGGAGACAAGTCTGTATAATCCCCATTCCACTGACTGAGCATACACAGTTGTAAAGGTCTCAGATGAATTCGCGCAAAAGGAACTATGTCCATTGCCGCGACCATCAAACCTATTACTTCCATGCACTGCGCTATGGAAGGAAGAGGAACAGAATGAAGTACTTGACAAGAGCTTAGAAGTTTTGATTTTCTGGCCTCTGTCAGAAAAATCCTCATTTCTAAGGAGTCTATTATTGTTCCCAAGAAGGGAACTCTTGTTGACGGAGATAGAGAACTTTTTTCTACGTTCACTTTCCACCCGTGAGATCTGAGAAAGGCCAGGACAATGTCTGTATGAGCCTTTGCTTGTGGTAGGGACGACGCTTGAATCAGTATGTCGTCCAAGTAAGGTACTACTGCAATGCCCCTTGGTCGTAGCACCGCTAGAAGGGACCCTAGTACCTTTGTGAAAATTCTTGGAGCAGTGGCTAATCCGAATGGAAGTGCCACAAACTGGTAATGCTTGTCCAGAAAGGCGAACCTTAGGAACCGATGATGTTCCTTGTGGATAGGAATATGTAGATACGCATCCTTTAAATCCACCGTGGTCATGAATTGACCTTCCTGGATGGAAGGAAGAATTGTCCGAATGGTTTCCATTTTGAACGATGGAACCTTGAGAAACTTGTTTAGGATCTTGAGATCTAAGATTGGTCTGAATGTTCCCTCTTTTTTGGGAACTATGAACAGATTGGAGTAGAATCCCATCCCTTGTTCTCCTAATGGAACAGGATGAATCACTCCCATGTTTAACAGGTCTTCTACACAATGTAAGAATGCCTGTCTTTTTATGTGGTCTGAAGACAATTGAGACCTGTGGAACCTCCCCCTTGGGGGAAGCCCCTTGAATTCCAGAAGATAACCTTGGGAGACTATTTCTAGCGCCCAAGGATCCAGAACATCTCTTGCCCAAGCCTGAGCGAAGAGAGAAAGTCTGCCCCCCACCAGATCCGGTCCCGGATCGGGGGCCAACATCTCATGCTGTCTTGGTAGCAGTGGCAGGTTTCTTGGCCTGCTTACCTTTGTTCCAGCCTTGCATTGGCCTCCAGGCTGGCTTGGCTTGGCAAGTATTACCCTCTTGCTTAGAGGATGTAGCACTTGGGGCTGGTCCGTTTCTGCGAAAGGGACGAAAATTTGGTTTATTTTTAGCCTTGAAAGACCTATCCTGAGGAAGGGCGTGGCCCTTACCCCCAGTGATATCAGAAATAATCTCTTTCAAGTCAGGGCCAAACAGCGTTTTCCCCTTGAAAGGTATGTTAAGCAATTTGTTCTTGGAAGACGCATCCGCTGACCAAGATTTTAGCCAAAGCGCTCTGCGCGCCACAATAGCAAACCCTGAATTTTTCGCCGCTAATCTAGCCAATTGCAAAGTGGCGTCTAAAGTAAAAGAGTTAGGCAATTTGAGAGCATGAATTCTGTCCATAATCTCCTCATAAGAAGAATCTTTATTGAGCGACTTTTCTAGTTCATCGAACCAGAAACACACTGCTGTAGTGACAGGAACCATGCATGAAATTGGTTGTAGAAGGTAACCTTGCTGAACAAACATCTTTTTAAGCAAACCCTCTAATTTTTTATCCATAGGATCTTTGAAAGCACAACTATCTTCTATAGGGATAGTAGTGCGTTTGTTTAGAGTAGAAACCGCCCCCTCGACCTTGGGGACTGTCTGCCATAAGTCCTTTCTGGGGTCGACCATAGGAAACAATTTCTTAAATATAGGGGGAGGGACAAAAGGTATGCCGGGCCTTTCCCATTCTTTGTTTACAATGTCCGCCACCCGCTTGGGTATAGGAAAAGCTTCGGGGGGCCCCGGGACCTCTAGGAACTTGTCCATCTTACATAATTTCTCTGGGATGACCAAATTCTCACAATCATCCAGAGTAGATAACACCTCCTTAAGCAGAGCGCGGAGATGTTCCAATTTAAATTTGAATGTAATCACATCAGGTTCAACTTGTTGAGAAATTTTCCCTGAATCTGAAATTTCTCCCTCAGACAAAACCTCCCTGGCCCCCTCAGACTGGTGTAGGGGCACTTCAGAACCAATATCATCAGCGTCCTCATGCTCTTCAGTATTTTCTAAAACAGAGCAGTCGCGCTTTCGCTGATAAGTGGGCATTTTGGCTAAAATGTTTTTGATAGAATTATCCATTACAGCCGTTAATTGTTGCATAGTAAGGAGTATTGGCGCACTAGATGTACTAGGGGCCTCCTGTGTGGGCAAGACTGGCGTAGACGAAGGAGGGGATGATGCAGTACCATGCTTACTCCCCTCACTTGAGGAATCATCTTGGGCATCATTTTCTCTAAATTTTGTGTCACATAAATCACATCTATTTAAATGAGAAGGAACCTTGGCTTCCCCACATACAGAACATAGTCTATCTGAAAGTTCAGACATGTTAAACAGGCATAAACTTGATAAAGTACAAAAAACGTTTTAAAATAAAACCGTTACTGTCACTTTAAATTTTAAACTGAACACACTTTATTACTGAAAATGTGAAAAAGTATGAAGGAATTGTTCAAAATTCACCAAAATTTCACCACAGTGTCTTAAAGCCTTAAAATTGCACACCAAATTTGAAAGCTTTAACTCTTAAAATAACGGAACCGGAGCCGTTTTTATATTTAACCCCTATACAGTCCCCGGTATCTGCTTTGCTGAGACCCAACCAAGCCCAAAGGGGAATACGATACCAAATGACGCCTTCGGTAAGCTTTTTCTATGTATCTGAGCTCCTCACACATGCATCTGCATGTCTTGCTTCCCAAAAACAACTGCGCAATAGAGGCGCGAAAATGAGGCTCTGCCTATGATTAGAGAAGGCCCCCAGTGAAAAAGGTGTCCAATACAGTGCCTGCCGGTTATTTTACATAATTCCCAAGAATAAAATAACTCCTCAAAACTATGAAGTATTAAAAATGCTTATATATCAATCGTTTTAGCCCAGAAAAATGTCTACCAGTCTTTAAAGCCCTTGTGAAGCCCTTTATTCTCATTTAATAAAAATGGCTTACCGGATCCCATAGGGAAAATGACAGCTTCCAGCATTACCAAGTCTTGTTAGAAATGTGTCATACCTCAAGCAGCAAAAGTCTGCTCACTGTTTCCCCCAACTGAAGTTAATTCCTCTCAACAGTCCTGTGTGGAAACAGCCATCAATTTTAGTAACGGTTGCTAAAATCATTTTCCTCTTACAAACAGAAATCTTCATCTCTTTTCTGTTTCAGAGTAAATAGTACATACCAGCACTATTTTAAAATAACAAACTCTTGATTGAAGAATAAAAACTACATTTAAACACCAAAAAACTCTAAGCCATCTCCGTGGAGATGTTGCCTGTACAACGGCAAAGAGAATGACTGGGGAAGGCGGAGCCTAGGAGGGATCATGTGACCAGCTTTGCTGGGCTCTTTGCCATTTCCTGTTGGGGAAGAGAATATCCCACAAGTAAGGATGACGCTGTGGACCGGACACACCTATGTTGGAGAAAACTGGTTTATAACAGGTTTGTTATCTCACAGCCCTTTACCAGGAAACAATCTACATTCAATACCTATAATATAATTCAAAATTCTGTTTCATTATCGATTGTCCTTCAACGTGACTTTCAGCAAACTATCTACAAGCTACGCGGTAGTCCCACTGAATGTACATATTCAAGTCCTGAAGATGCTACCACAATAATATTTTGCTTAAGTAGTACCCAGGTTTTTACTGTGCCATGGAATCTGAGTGAATTAGACAGATCACTGGCTATGTAAGCTGTTGAATGGAATAGCTTCAGTGATGACACTTTGGCTTTAATACTATTCAGGTTAACAGACTCTGAGATGCTCTGCCCAATTACTTTTTATATAATGGCTAGGTTTCCCAAAACGTACAGAAACACTGGAGGGAAATTTTTTGGCAGATTTCCTCACCCCCCCCCCAACTAACGTGAACTCTAAACGTGTTCCTAATAAAAATACCTATAATAAAGGAAACTTTTATTGGCACAGAGTGTGTTTATTTTTCAAAAGAGCATGAACGGGAAAACAAAATATAAGTTGGATTTCCCTGCGCTGTATGAATATGTAGCTATGCATTATATGTATTTTCAATCTCATTTTATTAATTAACTGTAGTGCACAGTTTAAACCTGTTGCTCATATTTTTCAATTAAAGACTTAAAAGGATAGATAGATATAACACATGTTCTGGTACTTCGCTGTTTCAATAGCTATTGTAAGATGAGACTTGTACTGATGGAGGTATAGAAGATCCTGTATAAGCCTTTGTCTCTCTTTCTGTCCAAGACAGGTGCACTGTTTCACCACATTACCAGACGACATTGGCAGCCAAAAAATGATGCAACTTCAGATAAAGCACTCAACATCTGATGTTTGTTTTTATATACACAAAGCATATATTTTTATTTTGCTCAACTCCACAAGTACATTAACCCTCTCAGTGCTAAGACAACTTTGACAGAGCTGTCTTAGTTGTTGATCACATTTACACATATTTTATGTTTTTTCAGCAGCCCAAGCAATTTTAGAAAATAACTTTTTTTAAGCTGCAATTGAAAACGAATATATATTGAATATTACTTCTACTTAACGTACCTATTTTTCATTAGCCTTATTTCACGTTTTAGCTGGGGATCATCCGTTTTGGTTGAAGGACAAGACAGTGTAACTGGGGAAGTCATTACCACAGTTTGTGGAAGGGAGGTGGTGGTTGAGGTAGTTCGTATCTGGTACGCCTGCATATCTCCAGAAGCAGCTGAAACAAATATGCAATTGGTTATTGTACATTAGAATTCAGAAAACAGTAAAGTGGCATTACTTAACATTGTTCATCCTATGAGACTTACTTTGTACAACCACCTGATTGCTAGGTACTAGGATCTGCTGTCCATCTGAAGTCTGGGCATACTGTAGTATAGTTGTACCTCCCTGGGCACTTCCAGCATTTGACATAGTTAATGTCTGCAAACCCTGAACTGCATCAGATCCTGAGCCAGCAAACTGTAAAGTTCCGTTTGGAGCAATAGTGACTAAAAGAAATAGAAAATTCATTTATGCAGGGTTTTTTTGTTAGTTCAATAAAATATTTCAAGTTTTTTTTCTAGATCAGTGCTAGGCAATCCAAATAGTTCAATGCAGAAGATATTTTCTTTTTAACCAATACAACGTAGTTCAAAGAGTCCCATATGTTCTGATGGGGCAATTGGTGAACAAAATCTGACAACTAAAAATTCCAAAATAAATACACACATCCCAGTAAAATGTCAGGTTTCTGTGATGTAAAAAAATGAGACAAAGAAATCATTTCAGAACTTTTTCCACCTTTAATGTGACCTATAAACTGTACAACACAATTGAAAAACAAACTGAAATCTTTTAGGTGGAGGGAAGAAAACAAAAAGAACTAAAATAAATAATGTGGTTGCAACTGGGGATGTAGCTGTGTTTAGAATTAAGCAATCACATTCAAAATCATGTTAAATAGGAGTCAGTACACACCTGCCATCATTTAAAGTGCCTCTGATTAACCCCAAATAAAGTTCAGCTGCTCTAGTTGGTCTTTCCTGAAATTTTCTTAGTCGTATCCCACAGCAAAAGCCATGGTCCACAGAGAGCTTCCATACCATCAGAGGGATCTCATTGTTAAGTTATCAGTCAGGAGAAGGGTACTAAAGAATTTCCAAGGCATTAGATATACCATGGAACACAGTGAAGACAGTCATCATCAAGTGGAGAAAATATGGCACAACAGTGACATTACCAAGAACTGGACGTCCTTCCAAAATTGATGAAAAGAAGAGAAGAAAACTGGTCTGGGAGGCTACCAAGAGGCCTACAGCAACATTAAAGGAGCTGCAGGAATATCTGGCAAGTACTGGCTGTGTGGTACATGTGACAACAATCTCACGTATTCTTCATATGTCTGGGCTATGGGGTAGAGTGGCAAGACGAAAGCCTTTTCTTACGAAGAAAAACTTCCAAGCCAGGCTACATTATGCAAACACACATCTGAAGTCTCCCAAAAGCATGTGTGAAAAGGTATTCTGGTCTGATGAAACCAAAGTTGAACTTTTTGGCCATAATTCCAAGAGATATGTTTTGCGCAAAAACAACACTACACATCACCAAAAGAACACAATACCCACAGTGAAGCATGGTGGTGGCAGCATCATGCTTTTGGGTTGTTTTTCTTCAGCTGGAACTGGGGCCTTAGTTAAGCTAGAGGGAATTATGAACAGTTCCAAATACCAGTCAATATTGGCACAAAACCTTCAGGCTTCTGCTATAAAGCTGAACATGAAGAGGAACTTCATCTTTCAGCATGACAACGACCCAAAGCATACATCCAAATCAACAAAGGAATGGCTTCACAAGAAGATTACAGTTTTGGAATGGCCCAGCCAGAATACGATTGAAAATCTGTGGGGTGATCTAAAGAGGGCTGTGCACAAGAGATGCCCTCGCAATCTGACAGATTTGGAGTGTTTTTGCAAAGAAGAGTGGGCAAGTCTTGCCAAGTCAAAATGTGCCATGCTGACTCATACCCAAAAAGACTGAGTGCTGTAATAAAATCAAAAGGTGCTTCAACTAAGTATTAGTTTATGCAACCATATTTTATTTTTTATATTTTTTCTTCCCTCTACCTAAAAGATTTCAGTTTGTTTTTCAATTGAGTTGTACAGTTTATAGGTCACATTAAAAGGTGGAAAAAGTTCTGAAATGATTTATCTTTGTCTCATTTTTTTACATCGCAGAAACCCGACATTTTAACAGGGGTGTGTAGACTTTTTATATCATATATCTTCTAGATTGTAAGTTCCCACGGGAATAGGGCCCTCAATCCCTCCAGTATGTGTTTGTAAATTTTGTCCTGTCTCTTATAAGTCTTGTATTGTGTTATTTAAATGAATTGTATCCATGGACAGCGCTGCGGAATATGTTGGCGCTTCATAAATAAATAATAACACACACGTATATATATATATATATATATATATATATATATATATATATATATATATATATATATATATATATATATATATATATATATATATATATATATATATATATATATATATATATATATATATATATATATATATATATATATATATATATATATATATATATATATATAAAGAAAAAGCAGACTTGCACTCACTGGTCTTTTTTGTGAAATAATTTACTGCAAAAAATGTGACGTTTCGAGGACAAAATCCCCTTCCTCAGACAATGTGTTTGACAAACAAGAGTGACTTTATACAATGTATAACTGAAACCCCTCCCCTCAATTAGACAAAAAACCGCCAAATTGTAACCATGGTGACCACTGAGTCACATTTATACACAACAAATATTTACCAAATAGGTTAAGTGTTATCATATCACCATATATACATGTACATAAATGAGCCATCCTGGCTCAACCAAAACTGTGACAGCCCGGGTGCACTTTATAATAACTGTGATGCAATGAAAACAAGCATAGAAAACAGACAGATCACTCAGTGAGTTTACTGAGAGATAACGTTCATTCATACCTACATTCTTAAAATACTCAATAGGGACTAACATTTATTCTCAAGAGCTGCCAGATCGCCAATGTATAACTCACCCGAGAAGAGACAACACCCTCAGACTCAGGAGCCGTTCACGGTCGCACCGGCAAACAACGCCGGATAGAGAACCCGGAACTCAGTCTCACGTAGGACTCTCACGTGTGGGGGGCAAACAGCCAATCACCGGGATTGTTTACCGTTGCCACGGCGACCAGAAGCCACAAGGCGCACGTAAACAATACAGCCCTAAGGCAAAAACTGATACGGCGAAGACAAATAAGGCAAAAACAATAGAGTAATAATTACACACAACCCCTTAAGCTGTAGCAGAGAGGAGCACATACAGGGGATCCAACGATCAGAGATACACAATCAGATGTTAATCTGTATCACCACGGTCAAAAACTCGTTATGACCTCAAAATAATTGAAAAATCCATCAGCCAAACACATTCTCCAGTTAAAAGTAAAAAAATAGAAAAAGGGTATAGAGTACACAGTAGGAAATATAAACCGTTGTGATTACACCATTAACCGTAATGTGCCATAGTGTGCCATAGACCCCATGCAATACTATAGTAGCCCTAGATTACAAAGAGAAGAAAATTAACATAGATCAAAGCCCACATCACCACTACAAGTGTAAAATGAAAAATGAAATAAAATAAAATAAACTAAAATGTACTAAACTAAATAAATAAAAAATATAAAAATAAAAATAAAAAATAAAAATTAAAAATTACAATATAAAAAATAAAAATAAAAAATAACAAATAAAATATAAAATAAAATAAAATAAAATGAAATGAAAGGAAGATAAAAAGGGGAAATTACAAAAAATATGATAAAAAAGGGGGGGTGGAAAACAAAAAAAGAAAAAAAGAAAAAAAGAAAAAACAGAAGGGGAAAAACAAAAAAGAGAAAGAGTGAACACAAGAGTAAAATGAAGAACATAAATGAGTGTTGCTGGATGGTACGTGGACTCTCCCAAACAAATCTTAGTTAGTGGCACAGTCTATGGAAAAACTTTTCAGACTGTAAAGAATTATTCAAAAAATTATAAAAAACAGTGCCAATCAAACATAACGTTCAGTCCCTGTGGATGGAGAGTGTTTAATCGAAAGATCCACTTTGCCTCAATTTGTAGAAGGAGTGTGTCCCTGTCCCCCCCTCGCCTCAATGGGGGGACATGGTCTATTAGTGTAAATCTTAGATCCTGAAGGGCATGGCCTTTTTCCACGAAGTGTCTAGCCACTGGCTGGTCACTCGAACCCTTTTTGAGGGCCGCCCTGATTGACGACCTATGGTTGGCAAAACGTGTTCTGGCATCGTCTGTGGTTTTACCCACATAGAAACGCCCACAGCTGCAGTTCAGTAGATAAACCACATGCGTAGTGGTACACGTCAATACATGTCTGATTTTGTATCTCTGGTTACGGTGTGGATGGCCAAAGGTGGCCCCTGGGATCATAGAATGGCATGTCGTGCATCCCAAGCACCTATAACACCCTGGTTTCTTTTTCTGTGACAGCCATGTTTCATGGGTATAGCAGTGAATCGGATCAGTTAGCATCAGGAGATCTTTGAGGTTCTTATTGCGTTTGTACCCCACCCTAGGGTTATGCCAATTGTTGAATGGAAGTGATGGGTCACCCTGCACAATATGCCAATGTTCTCTTAATGACTTTCCCAAAGATCTAGTCAAGGGACTATATATAGTTGTGAACGTCATTCTCTTCTCATCATTATTCCTAGATGTAGTTAGGGTTTTATCATCATTTTCAGCTTGTATTCTACTCTGATAGACCAGACGAGGATTGTATCCTCTCTGTGTGAAACGTTGTTGCATTTCTTCAAGTTGCTGGTCTCTTCTAGCCTTATCGCTATTATTCCTAATCGTCCGGAGGAGTTGGGCTTTCGGAATTGCTTTAAGGAGTGCTGCTGGATGATTACTGGTAGCGTGCAGAATTGAGTTTCTGTCGGTCGATTTCCTGAATAGTGAAGTCCCCAGTAAGCCATTGTCTGTTTTGAAGATATTCAGGTCTAGGAATTCAATATTTGACATATCGTGCTTCAACTTGAATTTAACTGGATTATCAAGAGAGTTCAGCTGTGAAAACCATGTTTCAAGGTCAGAGGCTGTGCCACTCCAGACAATAAACAGGTCGTCAATGTACCTTTTATAAAATAGTACTTCGGACTTATGATAGATTCCCATCACTATTGTTTCGTAATGCTCCATGTAGATGTTCGCTAGTGAGGGGGCCACATTCGACCCCATGGCCGTGCCAGAAATTTGTTGGTGGAACTTTCCCTCAAACCTAAAATAGTTAAGCCGCAGACTCAGATCTAGCAGTCTAATTAGGAAGTCCCTCGGAGGGCCCACATACGGATATCTATCCAAAGCATCAGACACTAATTGCTTCCCTGCCTCATGCGGGATGATAGTGTAGAGACTATTGACGTCAGCCGTTACCAGGATGTATGGCTCTTGGAACGTAATAGTTCTTATCTCTTCGATGAGTTGTGTGGAATCCCTAAGGTAGGACCTCATATTCTTCACTAATGGTTGTAGAAAGAAGTCCACAAAAATGGCTAGCCTTGAAGTGATGGAATTGCGGGCCGAGACGATAGGCCTACCAGGAGGCCTTTCCAAGTCTTTATGGATCTTGGGGAGTGTGTATAAAATTGGGCACACTGGATGCTTGATCCTCAAGAACCCCGCTATGTCCTCATCTATCCATCCTTCATGAAATCCTTCTTGCACAACCTGGTCAATGAGTATTTGAAATTGCTTAGTAGGATCCATACTTAGTGCTTAAAGACTTGGAAAGGCCTCCTGGTAGGCCTATCGTCTCGGCCCGCAATTCCATCACTTCAAGGCTAGCCATTTTTGTGGACTTCTTTCTACAACCATTAGTGAAGAATATGAGGTCCTACCTTAGGGATTCCACACAACTCATCGAAGAGATAAGAACTATTACGTTCCAAGAGCCATACATCCTGGTAACGGCTGACGTCAATAGTCTCTACACTATCATCCCGCATGAGGCAGGGAAGCAATTAGTGTCTGATGCTTTGGATAGATATCCGTATGTGGGCCCTCCGAGGGACTTCCTAATTAGACTGCTAGATCTGAGTCTGCGGCTTAACTATTTTAGGTTTGAGGGAAAGTTCCACCAACAAATTTCTGGCACGGCCATGGGGTCGAATGTGGCCCCCTCACTAGCGAACATCTACATGGAGCATTACGAAACAATAGTGATGGGAATCTATCATAAGTCCGAAGTACTATTTTATAAAAGGTACATTGACGACCTGTTTATTGTCTGGAGTGGCACAGCCTCTGACCTTGAAACATGGTTTTCACAGCTGAACTCTCTTGATAATCCAGTTAAATTCAAGTTGAAGCACGATATGTCAAATATTGAATTCCTAGACCTGAATATCTTCAAAACAGACAATGGCTTACTGGGGACTTCACTATTCAGGAAATCGACCGACAGAAACTCAATTCTGCACGCTACCAGTAATCATCCAGCAGCACTCCTTAAAGCAATTCCGAAAGCCCAACTCCTCCGGACGATTAGGAATAATAGCGATAAGGCTAGAAGAGACCAGCAACTTGAAGAAATGCAACAACGTTTCACACAGAGAGGATACAATCCTCGTCTGGTCTATCAGAGTAGAATACAAGCTGAAAATGATGATAAAACCCTAACTACATCTAGGAATAATGATGAGAAGAGAATGACGTTCACAACTATATATAGTCCCTTGACTAGATCTTTGGGAAAGTCATTAAGAGAACATTGGCATATTGTGCAGGGTGACCCATCACTTCCATTCAAAAATTGGCATAACCCTAGGGTGGGGTACAAACGCAATAAGAACCTCAAAGATCTCCTGATGCTAACTGATCCGATTCACTGCTATACCCATGAAACATGGCTGTCACAGAAAAAGAAACCAGGGTGTTATAGGTGCTTGGGATGCACGACATGCCATTCTATGATCCCAGGGGCCACCTTTGGCCATCCACACCGTAACCAGAGATACAAAATCAGACATGTATTGACGTGTACCACTACGCATGTGGTTTATCTACTGAACTGCAGCTGTGGGCGTTTCTATGTGGGTAAAACCACAGACGATGCCAGAACACGTTTTGCCAACCATAGGTCGTCAATCAGGGCGGCCCTCAAAAAGGGTTCGAGTGACCAGCCAGTGGCTAGACACTTCGTGGAAAAAGGCCATGCCCTTCAGGATCTAAGATTTACACTAATAGACCATGTCCCCCCATTGAGGCGAGGGGGGGACAGGGACACACTCCTTCTACAAATTGAGGCAAAGTGGATCTTTCGATTAAACACTCTCCATCCACAGGGACTGAACGTTATGTTTGATTGGCACTGTTTTTTATAATTTTTTGAATAATTCTTTACAGTCTGAAAAGTTTTTCCATAGACTGTGCCACTAACTAAGATTTGTTTGGGAGAGTCCACGTACCATCCAGCAACACTCATTTATGTTCTTCATTTTACTCTTGTGTTCACTCTCTCTTTTTTGTTTTTCCCCTTCTGTTTTTTCTTTTTTTCTTTTTTTGTTTTCCACCCCCCCTTTTTTATCATATTTTTTGTAATTTCCCCTTTTTATCTTCCTTTCATTTCATTTTATTTTATTTTATTTTATTTTATATTTTATTTGTTATTTGTTATTTTTTATATTTAATTTATTTTATTTTTATTTTTTATATTGTAATTTTAATTTTTATTTTTTATTTTTATTTTTATATTTTTTATTTATTTAGTTTAGTACATTTTAGTTTATTTTATTTTATTTCATTTTTCATTTTACACTTGTAGTGGTGATGTGGGCTTTGATCTATGTTCATTTTCTTCTCTTTGTAATCTAGGGCTACTATAGTATTGCATGGGGTCTATGGCACACTATGGCACATTACGGTTAATGGTGTAATCACAACGGTTTATATTTCCTACTGTGTACTCTATACTCTTTTTCTATTTTTTTACTTTTAACTGGAGAATGTGTTTGGCTGATGGATTTTTCAATTATTTTGAGGTCATAACGAGTTTTTGACCGTGGTGATACAGATTAACATCTGATTGTGTATCTCTGATCGTTGGATCCCCTGTATGTGCTCCTCTCTGCTACAGCTTAAGGGGTTGTGTGTAATTATTACTCTATTGTTTTTGCCTTATTTGTCTTCGCCGTATCAGTTTTTGCCTTAGGGCTGTATTGTTTACGTGCGCCTTGTGGCTTCTGGTCGCCGTGGCAACGGTAAACAATCCCGGTGATTGGCTGTTTGCCCCCCACACGTGAGAGTCCTACGTGAGACTGAGTTCCGGGTTCTCTATCCGGCGTTGTTTGCCGGTGCGACCGTGAACGGCTCCTGAGTCTGAGGGTGTTGTCTCTTCTCGGGTGAGTTATACATTGGCGATCTGGCAGCTCTTGAGAATAAATGTTAGTCCCTATTGAGTATTTTAAGAATGTAGGTATGAATGAACGTTATCTCTCAGTAAACTCACTGAGTGATCTGTCTGTTTTCTATGCTTGTTTTCATTGCATCACAGTTATTATAAAGTGCACCCGGGCTGTCACAGTTTTGGTTGAGCCAGGATGGCTCATTTATGTACATGTATATATGGTGATATGATAACACTTAACCTATTTGGTAAATATTTGTTGTGTATAAATGTGACTCAGTGGTCACCATGGTTACAATTTGGCGGTTTTTTGTCTAATTGAGGGGAGGGGTTTCAGTTATACATTGTATAAAGTCACTCTTGTTTGTCAAACACATTGTCTGAGGAAGGGGATTTTGTCCTCGAAACGTCACATTTTTTGCAGTAAATTATTTCACAAAAAAGACCAGTGAGTGCAAGTCTGCTTTTTCTTTCTATATGGATCTTTACTAGCACCCTGGCAGCTGCTATTAAGTGAGAGTGCACATCCCTGCTACTGTTATATATATATATATATATATATATATATATATATATACACACACACACATACACGTGTAAATATATATATATATATATATATACACACACACATACACGTGTAAATATATATATATATATATATATATATATACACACACACACACACACACACATACATACACATATATATATATATATATATATATATATATATATATATATATATATATATATATATATATATATATACACACACACACACACACATATATATATATATATACATATATATACACATATACATACATACACACACACGTGTAAATATATATATATATATATATATATATATATATATATATATATACACACACACACACACACATACACACACACACACATATATATATATATTTATATTTATTATGGAAGTATAATGGAAAGTTGTTTAAAAAGACATTTTTTATCTGAATCATGAAACTTTACTTTTGACTTTGGTTAATTTTTTGCAACAAGATTAAAATTCTTTGAAACCCCTACCATATTGTCCGGTACTCGTCTGATATATAGTTGTAGAAGAAGGAATAGATGTAACAGTAGAAACCCCAGCATTATCGTCACTATGCTTTCTTTCACCAGTGTCTTCCGAAGACAGATCTTTCAGAATTTTCCTATATTGTATATAAAATGCACAATTTAGATACATTAGTAGGTTGCATTTCTACAAGTATTTCAATCTACTAACTTCTACCTCAATGCAGCGGTCAGCAGCAATAACGGTTTTCAGTCAGCATCTTATTACACACAACTATGTCTAAAAAAAAAACAGACCAAATGCATGAAATGCAGGACGCAGGAAAGCACAGAACGTCTCAATACATAATGCAGGTACATTGGCATGGCTGTAAATAGATTAGGTAACCCAGAATTGTCTATGCTCAGGCTTTGTTTCAACAATATGGCCCCTTCACTGATGTTTCTCTTTCGCCTCAATTCTACTACGTGTACATTTGTCAGAACTATAGATATTTGCAGATCATTTACACAAACAGCGTGATATAAAAGAGTGATTGTAGGCAAACATTTCCTATCATGCATATAAACAATCAGCAATGAAAAATAAAATATTTTTGTTTGGACAAAACAGTTACAGTAAAAGATGTTTAAAGCAAAATTGCAACCAGTAGGAAATGCAAGTTTGTGTAAAACTGATACCTGGGTATTACTTTCTCATAGTGACAACGACAAACATCCAAAAGCCTGACAAGGAAAATAGGATTTATTTCAACTTCGGAACACACACATTTTGTAATGCCCTATTTTACATGGAACAAAGAAGGGTTCAAATGTTCCTTTGGTGATCTTGCACTACTAACCTACCAAGACATAAGCAAACCCAGTTGACAGATGAAGTTAAAGGAAAAAAAAAGTATACTACAAAGAGACCGTCAATACCAGAATTTTTGTAGTTTTAAAAGATAGATAATCCCTTAATTACCCATTCCATAGTTTTGCATAACCAACAGTTAGATACAAGGTAATTACAGGGGTAAAAAGTGTATTATAAGCCTCTGCCCCCTTATTTCACTTATTTTGACAGACTTGCATTTTAGCCAAATCGGTGCTCACTCCTTGGTAAATTCACGTGCATGAGCTCAATGTTATCTATATGAAACACATGAACTAACGCCCTCTAGTGGTGAAAAACTGTCAAATGCAGAGGCGAACTTCAAGGTCTAAGCAATTAGCATATGAACCTCCTAGGTTTAGCTTTCCACTAAGAATACCAAGAGAACAAAGCAAAACTGGTGATAAAAGTAAATTGGAAAGTTGTTTAATATTACATGCCCTATTTGAATGATTAATTTTTTTTGGACTTGACTGTCCCTTTAATACAACTGGATAACCTATGGGGTTTCAGATGTACTTGCCTATATAAAGAAATTCTCCATTTGATTTTGATTTTTTCACTTATTAAATATTTCTTGTTCAAATTCCCAAGAGATAGAAAAAAAAAATAGACAATGCAAGAACTTTAAAAAGGACAGTATACACCAATTTTCATATAATTGCATGTAATGGACACTACTATAAAGAAGATGCAGATACAGATATAAAAATACAGTATAAAACCGTTTAAAAATTTACTTAGAAGCTTCCAGTTTAGCTCTGTTTAAAAGGGATACTGGAACACCCACTGCAAGTGGGAAATAGACCCCCCCCCCCCCTTTCATATAAATAATGCGAGAAGAAAGAAAACACGGCAGTCCACAATAGTAGTGCTGTAAATCAGGTCTGGTTTGTTCCTCCACAATCAAAGAGCCATAGCAGACATAAGCACCTGACATGTTTTGCGCAGGCGTACCTACGCTTTTGCATATAAAAATCAGAGCAATGTTATTTAAAATAATCAAAACTATCCATGTATGGGCTATATAAATGGATCATATACAAAATATGTATGCAAAGAAATCTAGTGTATAATGTCCCTTTAAGCCTTTCATGCAAGGTGGTGTACAGAAGCTCAAAGAAAAAAAAGAAAAACCGAGAAATGGATGCAGTAAGCAACTGATCTTTAGAAACCAGTTGTGCACAAATATGCATTTCATGTTTCAAATTTAGATATGTCAATTTGTTTAATTGCTGCGTGCGTCTCTCTATATATCTCTATATCTCTACACACATATACATATATACATACATATATATACACACACAATTTGTATTTAAATTAGACAAGTTAAAAGTTCTTTGAAAAATATTATCTGCATGGAAAAATTAATAAATACGTTTATGTAAATTTACTGTTTCCCTAAGTACTGGCCTGTCCCTAATGCAACGAGAGGGTAAACAGGCAACAGAGAGCAGTCCAGCAATAAGCTGAAGTCATAGGAAGACAAACACAGCTAGGAATATGCAGAGAGCCCCAGGCAGTCTGAAGCATTCTGCATTTATGAAAGAAGCTTTTTTTTCCCCTCTCTTAACCATCAGACGCTACACTACTTAGCTGATAAAGCCACTGATTTACTGTGTTGTCCTTTCTAAAGAAATAAAATATGAACTTAGGGCACGTAGAATGCTAGAATGAGCAGAATGTTTATATTAGATATTATGAGAAACTAAAAATATAAATATAGGGGGGGGCGCAGACACAACTGAAGCGGCAGGGCTCGGCTCTGAAGTGAAGCTCCTGGCTTCAGTTTGTTTTGTTTTTTAGTTCTCTTAATTTTCAATTTTTTATTGAGATTGTTAGATACAACATGAAACAATTATTTAACAGAAGTAATAAGTGATACATCCATAAAAGTTATATCATTGTATTAAGTACAGATTTACTATACACATAAATATGAGTTATCAATAAAAGATAAAATTATAACATCTGTGATGTTAACGGTCAAAAGTAAAAAAATACTAGAATATGGAACCTCATTTTAAACAATATATGTATCCCTCCTGAATCTCAGAAGGCCACTCACGGACCCACGTGCTCATAAGTGACTCATGGGAGGGGAGCTAGTAATATAAGCTGTCACTCATGGACCCTATCCGACCAGAGATGACATTAACACTTTGAGTGCTAAGCACTTTCCCACCTGGGTGCTAAGAATTTTTAATGTTTTTTTAATTTTTAATTTTTTTAAACAATTTTTTTTTAACTTTTTTTTTATTTTTTTCAGACCCCCAAGACCTACCCTGATGGAAAGGTTAGGCGATTACTTTTCCAATGGTGGGTCTTGGGGGTCTGTAGCTGCTTAGATGCCTGAGATACAGGCTTCTAAGCAGCATGCCCCCTACTACTATACTTAACATTATTAAGTATAAATAAAGTTGCGCAGTGACATCATCACGTTATTGCGTATGATGTCACCACGCAAAACGGGAGGCCCGGCGATGCCTGTCACTCTAAAGGCATGATCGCCGGGGTAGGAGCGGTTGGGAGCCCCAGATCTCCCTCAAGGTGGGAGAGTGCTAGTGACGGCTCTGAGCTGTCATTAGCACCAGAGTGGGAAACTGACGGCACAGAGCCGTCATTAGCACTCAAAGGGTTAAAATGAGGATGAATGTGATATTGAAAATTATTCAAAGCAGAAATTATAGGTCAAGGCTCGTGAACTTGAATCTTAGAATACCAATACGATTATAAAATATAATAGGGAGAATAACGGTCTAAAATAGCATAATGCCTGAGAAGAAATATATAAAGTTAGTATGACATTATGACAAGTATTGAATAGGGGATCATCAATGAAAAACTAGAGGTAAATGCAAACTAGTAAGTATGCACTAAAGTTGAGTAGTAAGAAACTTTATTAAACTAGGGATTGATGAATGAAGCAAAACTAAGTGTATCTCAAATCGCCCATAAATTGTTTAAGAGTCTATGCAGTAATCAATGGCTACTGGATAAGCTAGAGTTTCCACACAGACTGAAGTGCCTGACACTAGGCAATAGGGATAGACCGATATATCGGAGCGGACGATTATTAGGGCCGATATTTGGAATTTCTGAAATAAATCGGTATTGGCCAGAAACTTACCAATATTACTAATATGGAGCAAATCAAAAGAAATTTAGCTCTGTGTACTTCAGGGAAACTATGTAGTTTTAAGTGACACAAATCATCTATAAGCTGGACATAGCATAGCATCTAATAATAAATAGCACTGTAAAAAAGAAAAAAAAAAAAGCCTGTAGATGGACTTGCATAAACAAACATGGAAAATGTGATCTTTACGTGGCACTTAAAGCTACAGTTTCCCTGAAGTACACAGAGCTAAATAACGGGTCAGCAATACATAAAATCAATCTGCTTGCTAATTGCTGTCACAAATAGAACATTATTTGTTGCATTCTGATAACTTTTACACATTTGCATATGCATAAATCTGCTATATTTGACGATTTTTTTAAATTTAAATATTTTATTTTCCCCTTACATGGTGTTGTATTTAATGAACACACCTATCTTTAATATCAGACTGTTATTTCCATGGACATTATTGAATAATGAAATGCTAAGGGACATTTATCTATACAAAGGGTTAAATGCACACTGACCTACAGTTCCAGTTCAGAGGTGACAAGAGAAGTGGAAACCAGTTGGAAATCTGATGAAACAATAGATCAGAAGGATACCACAGGATTCACTAAGACATTTTACAACCCTTACAAACATTTTAGCATTTCAGCACAGGTGGTGTCATAAACTGTAAGGCCCTGATTTTATCTCTTTCACCAATAGCCTAAGGAAGTGACTTCTACCCCCATTCATAGAATGATGTCATCTGGTCTCTGACTGAAGAATTTATAGATGAGTGTGGGCTGGGCTATGTAAGAGAATGAATGACTATAAAAGTTAGTTGCCATTGTAGGCTAGAGTAAGCTCTCACTCACCTCTCCCCTTCCATCTCTCTCTCTCCCCTTTTCCACCTTCCCTTTCCTTCCCTTACATTATTTAGCAACTTGTTTCTATGTAAATACTTATTTTCTGCATAATAAAATAAATAATTTCATCAAGCAGCGTCCTGATTTCCTAAGATAAAGGTAATATTAGTGAGTTAATAGTAACTAAAGTTAGCAGATTCTACATTTGGCACCCCAGATGGGACGTGGATAAATCATTCCACGTTGAACTACAGCTGAATTTGCTAAACTGAAGTACTGGAGCTGCAAGAACTCTTTGTGAATTGAGGCCAGACCGGACTTATCTGTGTGGGAAGTGAACAGATCTACAAGACACTGTGTAGTGAGAAAGCTGCAAGTACTGTAAGTATATGTTTCTTTGTGTTTATGATATGTCTCTGTATGCTACAGAAAAGTAAATGTATTAATTGTTTCTTGCTGAATTAAGTTTACTAAAATCTGAAAACAAGAGAGTAAACAGACATCTCTGAAGGTAAAGTGTAATAGGCATAGCCCAGTTTTACATGCAGCTCAAAAGGAGATCCCTCTAGGTCTAGATTTTAGGCTAATAATGCAAAAGGTTTGTTGATGTTAGATGTGTACTTGTGAGTGTGTACATCTGTACTGTGTATAGTGTGTTGTGTGAATCTGGTGTGTGTATTGTTAGTAAGAATGGAACTGGTTGAGAAATACATTAAGAAATATGCCTCTGTCACATTTATTACATGTGCAGAAGATCCATTGACACATCAGTTTTATAATGTAATTAAACAATGTGAAAAGCACAATAATGAACTAAGTAGAAAACTGTTTCAGAAAGACATAGAAAAAAAGAGAGCTAAGTAATTTACTAAGTATGTTTCTAAGAATGAAAGAGATTGCTGAACAGAAAGAGTTGGAATGGAAGGCAGAAAAAACTGATATCATAGAACAGCTGGATAAACTTGGTCATTCTATTATGGCTGTAGCTAGTCACTCTGAAAAGAGATGTGAGTGTGATACACTGAGTGAAGAGATAGACAAACTTACTAAAGTGAATGCTGAGCTACAAGAGAGGCTTAATGAATGTGAAGTGAGGTGTGACATGGGAGAGCAATTAGTAACATGTATGGAAGAAAAGGAAATGCAGAGAGAGAATGTTATTGCATCACTTAAGGCAGACTTATGGGAGTCTGAATCACAGCTGTTAAATAAAGAACAATGTATCTTGTCTCTAAAAGCACAGGGGATACAAGACAAATGTAACCATTACAGGAGTAGTCTAGCACATGTTTGTCCTTTAGAAGTAAATGGTAATGAAAGGCAAACTATAGAACTAGATGGACAAACCCCTAACATTCCTGACAGTCCTTCGTTAACTTTAAACCAAGTCCCCTCTATTCTAACTCCTCAAATAGAATGCAGACAAAGTAACCCCCAATTACAGACTAAAGTAAATAATCATAGTAACTCTGCCCCCCTTACAATACAAGACCGTAATAATTTGTGCCATATAAAATAGTAATTAGTAATTAGTAATCCTTTCTAATAAGTTAGAAGCTGTTATTACTCAGTATAATTTAGGCAACAGAGATGCCTGTGCTTTGCTCCGGGCCTGGCTGCCATCACAATTAGCTGCACAGCTAAGGGCACCAGTAGGCACCCATAAAGGAGTGTCTCCTGATATTGATGCAAACTGGGGAAATTCAGGGGACAGATTAAAGGAATTACAGTATGTTATGTGTTGTCGTGATGCCAGAGGTACCAGGGCCATAGCAAATGCAATTTTACAGGAAGGAGATGACCCGATTTTGTTTTGCACTGAGTACCTTGCACTGTATAAGATAACTTATGACTGCCCTAACATGTCCCCAGATGATGCAGATTTTCTGTATTCTATGGCAAATAAATGCACATTAATTGACAGTAGTACAAGAATCACTCTTAGAAATGCCAGCTCCTATACCAACTTTGTTAACATACTTAAAGACTGGTTTAAAGACTCAAAGCATAAGAATGCTACTCAGAATAATATATCTATGCTAACTGAGAGTCAGGGAAAGCAGAGATTTTTGAGACGCTGTTTTAAATGTGGAAAGTTTGGGCACATCATGAGGGAATGTGCAACATCAATTAGAGATTTCAGGGATAAAAATTACATTAGGAGGCAGAACAAAATATCATATTTAAGTAAGGAAGGAAAATACAGTGCTATATTTGAAGGTGAAAAGGAACAGAATATATCTTCTTTAACAAAGAAAGAAATAATAGAAGAACCTACTAGGGAGGAAACTTGCAAAGTGCCCCCATCTAAAAAAAGACTCTCAGCAAAATTGCAAAGAGCCCTCATCCAAAAAAGAAGGGACAAATGTTCAATTTCAGATGCCTTACATAAACTGGCCATTTTGGGCACTGTTTAATTATACACAATTGGCAATGCATCTATTGATATTCAATTTAGCTCAGCCTGTGTATATTGCCAATTGATTGAAGAAATCTGTCTCTATTCTCTACATTCTATTACCCTGTATTCGATGTATAGTGATGGTAGAATTTTACTTTAGGCAAGTAGAGATTTATTTTGTTTCATTTATTTACTTTGTATTTATGTCTATATTAATGCTATGTTTCTTTTTTTTAGGGCTATTACTTGAAGAGAAGTGAACTTTGTACAGTCTACTTCTAGAAATTAAGAATTTTGTAATTGTTTATTTTTATTCACAGGTTGTTGCTATTCATGAATAAAATGTTTATAGTATAAAGAAATGCATTTCCCCCTTTTTCTTAAAGACCACGTGGTACTTTATGATGAGCTCATCAGTTACATAAATGTAATATAGTCACAATGAATTGTTTGCAAACAATTGATCATAACCAGTTTATTTCAAAAGTCATGGTTTCAAGTACTGTTTTATATGTTTATGTTATTTTGTTTGTGTTATTAATGTCATGAACTAACAATTCTGATTACTTACAGAAGCAACCTATACCATCGCCCAAAGAAGCACAAATCATTTACTGTAGAGAAGACTAGATATTTTAAATTGGATAATTTAATGCAAAATCCAAATTTAGTTATTTAAGAATGCTGTTATATTTAAAGAGAACAGCAACATGTTTTGTGTGGCGTACTGTTTTTATGTTGTGTTTGTTCTGTGTTGTCCCTGTTTTATATGTGTAAAATGGATTATTGTTATTTTTTGTAATATGGTTCCTTTTCTATCAAGGAACCAAACGGGGGATCCCTTCACTACCATTTTTGTATTTTTAAGGACATTTTTTATTCACTACCATTTTTGTATTTTAAGGACATTTTTGTATTATTAAGGACATTTTTTATTCACTACCATTTTTGTATTTTAAGGACATTTTTATTTTTTATCAATAGGTAACTTTTTAAAAATGCTTCCATATTAGTTTTTTTTTTAAAATCTGTTTTGCCACACTGGGCAGTGTTTTTCAGTAAAAAAAATTTCATAAGCCAGTTACTTTTAAAGAGTATAACATTGTCTACTTATAGGTCTCTAAGTGCTGACCAGTAGATTATAAGACTGTGCGCATGCCTTGAAGCAGATAATAAGACTATGATTTAATGTTAAAGGGACAGTTCACCCAAAAACTCTCTCCCCTTTAAATTATTCCCTATGATCCTTTTTACCTGCCAGAGTGTATTAAATTGGTTGCAAGTAGCTCCTTTACTCATATTTCTGCATTTGAAATAGCTGATTTAACCTATGGTTTCCCAACCTATACTGAAAGTTTTGATACTGGCGTATACGCTATTGACAAGCCTAAGTAAACACAATCAGCAGAAGGAATTAAACTCACAGTGGGGGGGCAGGATAGTTAAGTAATAAAATTATAATTTTCCATTGTTCTCTCTATGTATTGAGCTTTGGTGTTCCAAATATAAGATAAGGAAGCAAGTGTGTGTGAATAAAAGTGATAACATAATGAGATCTGATATTACCTGAAGCTCAACCCATTGTAATAGGCTGTGGTTTCAAAGCACAAAACCAGCTACTTCAGATAAACAAACACGAAAATGCAATTTCTCAAATATTTTATACTCTGCAGTTGGTATAACAAGTAATTTAAAATATATTTATGGAAAAACAATTTTACAGTGTACTCTCCCTTTAAAGACAGTAGTATACATGTTTTGCAAAGCTATATGCTACGTTTTGTTTATGACCTCAGATAGCAAGTATTTTGTATTAATAAATTATAATCTGTCACATATGTATAACATTCAAATCTCACAATGTGCTAGAAAATAATTTTCAAAGTTCGAGCACTACTCCTAGTAGTAGTCATTAAGATTGTGTGTGATATGTAACAATTAATTTGTATCATATGTATAATTATTCTAAATATGCTGATGATTTGATATACATCTCAGATTATTGTTAATTCTAACCAGGAAAAATATATATTATATTTGTAAAATTGAGCTAATCATCCTATTCATAATGTGATTGATAGAATGTGCTACACATTGTAAGGGAATTGTATTGTAATATTTAGTTCATATGTAGAGTATGGATGTGAATAAATGGTTTTATTTCAGGTTGCCCCACTCACAGAAGAAACTATAAAGTGAGCAGTACAACGTTATGATCATAAGTGATTTAATGATCAAAGAGGGGAATGTTGTATTTAATGAACACACCTATCTTTAATATCAGACTGTTATTTCCATGGACATTATTGAATAATGAAATGCTAAGGGACATTTGTCTATACAAAGGGTTAAATGCACACTGACCTACAGTTCCAGTTCAGAGGTGACAAGACAAGTGGAAACCAGTTGGAAATCTGATGAAACAATAGATCAGAAGGATACCACAGGATTCACTAAGACATTTTACAACCCTTACAAACGTTTTAGCATTTCAGCACAGGTGGTGTCATAAACTGTAAGGCCCTGATTTTATCTCTTTCACCAATAGCCTAAGGAAGCGACTTCTACCCCCATTCATAGAATGATGTCATCTGGTCTCTGACTGAAGAATTTATAGATGAGTGTGGGCTGGGCTATGTAAGAGAATGAATGACTATAAAAGTTAGTTGCCATTGTAGGCTAGAGTAAGCTCTCACTCACCTCTCCCCTTCCATCTCTCTCTCTCCCCTTTTCCACCTTCCCTTGCCTTCCCTTACATTAGTTAGCAACTTGTTTCTATGTAAATACTTATTTTCTGTATAATAAAAGAAATAATTTCATCAAGCAGCGTCCTGATTTCCTAAGATAAAGGTAATATTAGTGAGGAAATAGTAACTAAAAAGTTAGCAGATTCTACACATGGGCATATAAAAAAAACATTTAAAAAAAAATGATAGTTCAGGCACATCAATGAAATGTCCACAACAACAAACTGAGTAGAAAACTATGCAGTGTATGAGACTAGTATCATTCATAGCAGTGGATAACAATGGTCTGACCATTAGGTGGCGCTGTTACACATGTATAAAACTGCCCATAAATGACAAAGAAACTTATAGTCCACTCCTCAGTACCAGCGAAGGTATTTGCAATCCAGTAAATATATGAGCATATTAAAAATCAAAGCAAATAAATAAATCTAACATATTCTAGCATGTCCTTTCTTTCCCTGTCAAGTGGCAGCATATATATATTTTTTTTAAATTTACTTTTAACCCTTATCTGTAAAGTGTACCAAGTGAGCGTGTTTTTAGTGAAGTGGCAACAATATATGAAAAAAACAGAAGCCTTTTAACAGGAGAACATGCTGAAATGTTATGCTTTCTGCACTATGTTTTTCTACTTATATAGTAAATAAAAGGGCCTATATATATATAGCACAGGTGGCTACCCTAAAAGACGGGAGTAGTTCCAGATTACACCCAAGATACAAAATTAATACAAATAAATTAGGGAGCGCTAAAAAAGCTGCTACATGGTAGAGGTTAAAAATTGTGATGAGATATCTGATGAGCAGAAATGTGATATAAATTAGTGAAAATTCATGTGTTATTAAAGTGAATATATATGCAATAAGGTGAATATATATGCAATGTAAATACCAGTAATGCAAAACTAAAAAGTCTTAAATGAATAATATTTAATATACAAAGAACGAAAAAAATTAAATAAAGTACAAATAATTTACAAAATAGATTTACAAAAAAGAAAGACCACCGGTGGTATGACTGTTAAAAAAAACTTCAAAGACTTGAATATAAATTCATTGAAATAATATGATATTCTCTATTCAATAAACCCGGAAGGTTATTTAAAATTCTGATGCTGTAAAAAAAGGTGTAAAAAAAGTTCAGTTCATAATAGAAGTTGAGCCAGATAAAACACAGTTCTTTGGAGCAGAGATAACTATTATGGGAAGGCTATGTTGAGGGATAGTTATGTGGCATACGGCACAGTGCTTGGTGCAAATGATTTCAGTTGAAATCTGTGTTTCAGACTTGTAACGTTTATCAGAATTTGGCGTAAACACATAAGACTCACCCAGAATATGAAGCTATTTGCAAAGCGGCTTCTCCGTGTGTTAGAAAATGCAACAAAAGATGTTTTAATCGACACGATACCTTAGTAGTATGGTGAAGGACGCCCAAGGAGTATCTCTGCTTGTCCGTTCCTCGGCGTGTCTGAAGTCACGCGACTCTCCTTCCACCAATTGGATTCACGGATTACCGGGTGGTCTACGCCTCAGCTGTGATATGCAAAACCAGGTTGCTACAATTGTAAGTGCAGACTGTGAACCGTTAGCGGGTTAGCAAATTACCAGGACTTTAACAGAGCGCTCTATATAAATTTCTTTGGTGTAACTTGCAGCATGAAGCCCATTAATTCAGTGTGATCATTCAACGCTTTTCAGCTTGTATAGCCTTTTTCAAGAATGTTTTTTAATTGCCACACATCCCTTTTTATCCCAAAGCTCCTGTATTAGCTCCTCCTTTCCTCATGTTTTCACTTCCCATATTGTTACGTTGAAAACACCTGGTTTCCTGTTCAATGTTATACATATACTAATGCCAACAAAAACAAGAAATTTATAAAACCTTCCGTATTTGATTTCCATTTCTTTTCAATGAGTAAAATATATAAAAAAAAAAACAAAACAAAAAACTATAAAACATTTGATATACTGATATAATATAATGCATAAAAAAAAATTTTTTATTCTATTTGTTAAATAAACTTATACAAAAATATAATATTGGTGTAAACCTTACAAATCTATAATTGATAGGATGTCTAAAAGTGCATTGTGATTACAGATAGTTGTTAAACTATTTGTGTTTCTTTTTTGTGTTATTTCATAAAGTACATAAAAAGTTTATTATTGATGGTATTATGGAGCCCATCAAATCAGTGTAATATTCTAAGAACTAATTATGCAATAAACTGTTTCTAGTGCAAGGTGCAAGTATTGTAATTGGTGATATGTTTGCTGAAAAATGTATTGCATAATGGAGTTTAAATCTAATTCCACATTTAAACCTAATGGTTCTAATGTTTTAAATTTAAATATTAGCTCTGCTTCTGCTCTCAAAAGTTTTTTATTTAAATCTCCTTCTCTCCAATTTCTAGTTATTTTTCTGATCACCCAATATTTCAGACCTTTCGTATTCTGATTATGGAAATCTTTGAAGTGTCTGGATAGTAGATGTCCTGTAAATCCATGTTCAATGTTAAGATGTTCGCGGATTCTATCCTTAAGGGGGCGTGAGGTTTCCCCCAAATACGGTTTGTTACATGGACACTGTATCAGGTACACTATATTATCAGTGCACCTGATACAGTCTTTAATAATGAAGTCTTTACCAGTTGTGTTTGATTTGACTATTTTTGTTTTATTGCTAAAATTGCAAGCTTTGCAATTTATGCAAGGAAAAAAACCTTTTAAGTTATTGGACATTAGATCTCTCTCTATAAATTTTCCTCTATTGTCTCTGAAGGCACTGGGAGCTAATATGTTTTTTAGATTTTTAGCCTTCTTAAATACTATAGCTGGTTGTTCAGGTAGTAATTCCCCTATGATTAGGTCTCTTTGTAAGATGTACCAGAGTTTGTTGAAAATATGTCTTATTTGGTTATGATTAATATTGTAGTCTGTGATGAACGGAATCCATAAAGGATCTAAATTACTAGTACTCTCATTTTTATTTGTTTTTTACGATATTTTTTATCAAAAGATCACTTCTCTCTCTTTCTCTGGTAAAAGTTTTTGCTTTCAATATTTTCGCTTTATTATATCCTTTCTCTAGAAATTTCTTTTCAAGGTATATGGCCTGTTCATCATAGTTTTCTATTGTAGTACAATTTCTTCTTATTCTGGTAAATTGATTAGGGGGAATATTCTCAACCCATTTTTTGTAATGGCAACTGCTGTTTACATAATTGTTTGATTCTACTTCTTTAAAATGTGTTTTTGTATGAATTTCATTGTTAGTAATTTCAATATCTAAATAGCTTATTGTTTGTTTATTACATTCGTAGGTAAAATTTAATCCAAAATTATTGGTACTCAAATCCTCCACTAATAATTCAAATAGTTCAATATCTCCCTCCCAAAAAATAAAAATATAGTCTATAAATCTGCAATAGAGCACCAAGTTCGCATCCCAAGAACCAGTATATATGACTTCATCTTCTAGATGTCCCATGAAGAGATTGGCATAACTTGGGGCGAACTTGGTGCCCATCGCTGTACCCTGTATTTGTAAGAAAAATTGATCATCAAAAATAAAGGAGTTATTCTCCAAAATACATTTTATACAAGTTTTAATAAATTCTATTTGTTCATATCTAAGTGTCCCTTCTTTTTTTTAGATGGTAATCAATAGCTTTAATTCCTAGATCATGTCTTATGCTGGTGTATAAAGAACATACATCACAGGTTATGAGTGTGTGATTTTTGTTCCTTTTAACTGTTTGAAGGGTGTTTAGAAAATCAGTTGAATCTTTTAAGTATGAGGGGAGTTTAATGACATATTGCTGTAAAAATAATTAATGTATTCAGAGAGGTTCACAGTTACTGAATCAATTCCCGAGATGATGGGCCTACCCGGGGGATTTATTAAACATTTGTGGATTTTTGGTAAATAATAAAATGTTGGGGTTATTGGAAAATCAACTAATAAAAAATCATATTCTTTTTGATTGATTATACCTATATTATGAGCCTTTCTTAGAAGGTTTTCCAGGTCTATTTTTTGTTTGTTTATGGGGTTAATGGGAATTCTTTTATATGTTAGAGGGTCATCTAGTAATCTTAAAGCTTCTTTCTTATAGGCGTCTTTATCGAGAACCCCTTATCCGCCTGTTTTATTATGATGTTCTTATTAGATTTTAATTTGTTTAAAGTTTCCCATTCCTTCTTGCTTAAATTTGTTTTAAAAGATCTATCAGTATTTATTTTCTCCACATCTTGTTTAACCATTTTCTCAAAAAGTTCTAGATTTTTTTCCTTTTTCTGTGACCGGATAAAAGTTGGATTTTAGTTTCAAATCAGTTTGTTGAAAATTACATTTATTCCTATTTAACTGGTCAATATCTCTTGTTATAGGGTTTTTTAAAAAAAATATCTTTTTTGTGTTGCTCTCTTAATGAATTGATTTATATTGATCAATGTATTAAATTTATTTATTTTTGCAGATGGTGCAAACGATAATCCTTTTTGTAATATATTACATTCTTCTTTATTTAATGTTACTGAACTTAAATTGAAAATGTTTTTAGGATTATTTATTTAATTCTCTTTTGTTGTTCTATTTGTTCTCCCTCCTGTGCATCCTCTCTTGCTCTTTTTTTCATTTTTAATCTTTCTATCTTTTTTGGGTCTTCTTCTAAAAAAGATTTTGAGGGGCCTTGAATGTTATAAGATTCTCTTTGCTTTTGTGGTGGTTTATATGTATGTCTATTATCCTTATCGTGATCATCAGACAGTATATCAAATCTATTTTGTGTTCTTAGTTGCCAATTTCTATGCGATTCTGGTTCAATGGGGAATGTTCCAATTTCTGTTATATGGATCATTATATCTGTGCTGTGATTGGCCATAATTATTTCTAAAGGAATGATTGGTTTCTGATCTATTGTAATTGTATTTATCATGTCTTTCTTTAAAACGATAGTTTCCAATTTCTCCAATTTGAATTGGGATTCTCATGAGAATAGTAATTATTATGTCTGTTCTCTATACCATAATAATTCATCCCATCTGTAGTATGTCCTGTCTTATGTGAATTGTATTGCTTGTGTTCTTTTGTTCTCCAATTGGAGTTCTCTATTTTGTTTGAAATCATTCTGCGTTCTATATGAATAACCATCACAATCATTCTGAGTTCTATATGAATAATTGTCATAATTATCATAATTCGTCTTTTTTGTATTATGATTATTCTTAATTTGGTTAAATGGATTGGTTTGTCTAGACTCTCTTGTGTTCCAGCTATGTTGATTTTTATCCCTTTTTTCTTTGAAAACAATTTCCATTTTTTATCCTTCACTGGTTGTAGATCTATGACTGAAGGTGTTTCAGTCAAAGGAGTAGTATCTATATTTTGATCTTTATTAATTTCTGTTTTAGGGTTATAATCAGAGATATCTCTGGTCATTTTCTTATTCTTAATATCAAGTGTGTCTCTTAATATTTTTTAAACGTGAAATAATTGCATTCTGTGTTTTAAAATCTTCATCCTCACTAAAGGGTGATAATTCATTGCTTAAGTAGTTCAGTTTTTCTTCAAATTCTCTTAGAGTTATATTACGTGATTTGATAATTTTCATTGAATTTAAAGAGGCTTCTTTTAGGGTATTATACCATTCTGTTTCTAAAGTCTCCTGTAGTTCAAATGTGCAGTCTTTAATTAATCTTAACCCTCTGGGTACCATATTCAAATATCTTTGTAGATAACTGACTTCAAGTTTTTGTTTTAATTCTTTAGTCATATTTTTTTCTAAATCTTCACAGGAGGAGCTAATACAGGAGCTTTGGGATAAAAAGGGATGTGTGGCAATTAAAAAACATTCTTGAAAAAGGCTATACAAGCTGAAACGCGTTGAATGATCACACTGAATTAATGGGCTTCATGCTGCAAGTTACACCAAAGAAATTATACAGAGCGCTCTGTTAAAGTCCTGGCAACTTTGAAACAACCCAAGTTGTTTTGGCAACTTGCTAACCCGCTAACGGATCACAGTCTGCACTTGGTTACAATTGTAGCAACCTGGGTTTGCATATCACAGCTGAGGCATAGACCACCCGGTAATCCGTGAATCCAATTGGTGGAAGGAGAGTCACGTGACTTCAGACACGCAGAGGAACAGACAAGCAGAGATACTCCTTGGGCGTCCTTCACCATATTACTAAGGTATCGTGTCGATTAAAACATCTTTTGTTGCATTTTCTAACACACGGAGAAGCCGCTTTGCAAATAGCTTCGTATTCTGGGTGAGTCTTATGTGTTTACGCCAAATTCTGATAAACGTTACAAGTCTGAAACACAGATTTATTTGAATCTCAACTGAAATCATTTGCACCAAGCACTGTGCCGTATGCCACATAACTATCCCTCAACATAGCCTTCCCATAATAGAGTTATCTCTGCTCCAAAGAACTGTGTTTTATCTGGCTCAACTTCTATTATGAACTGAACTTTTTTTACAGCATTGGAATTTTAAATAACCTTCCGGGTTTATTGAATAGAGAATATTATTTCAATGAATTTATATTCAAGTCTTTGAAGGTTTTTTTAACAGTCATACCACCGGTGGTCTTTCTTTTTTGTAAATTATTTGTACTTTAATTTTTTTCGTTCTTTGTATATTAAATATTATTCATTTAAGACTTTTTAGTTTTGCATTACTAGTATTTACATTGCATATATATTCACTTTAATAACACATGAATTTTCACTAATTTATATCACATTTCTGCTCATGAGATATCTCATCACAATTTTTAACCTCAACCATATAGCAGCTTTTTTAGCGCTCCCTAATTTATTTGTATTAATGTTTTTCTACTTAACTGGGAGTATTTCTTAAATGGTGTAGTGTCTAGCTTTGCAGTAGTGACAAATTTATTTTATATCAGTGTGCAGTTTAAAAATGGATTTATGCAATTTTTCTATGTTTTGGGAAGTCATTTAATAAGTTAATTTTCAAGCACTTTTATTTTTTCCAGTTGTTTACTTTTAATGTTTAACATTTTAATAAGCATGTTCAGTTTATACCAGAATTGTGTAGAAATTGTGGTGATTTTTCAAAACTTTAAATGTACAGAATATAGGCCCCTGTTACCGGCCTGAAAGGTGGTCAATAAATCGGCATTGGCCCTGAAAAAACACGATATTGGTCTATCCCTACTGGGTAACCCCATCTTGATACATTAGTATCAGGCCTAATGGCTATCATTGGCAGTATACCAATAGAAGTAGAGTTTTATGGAGTCTGGAACAGTAAGTGGTGCACTAAGTGCGCAATGTGGGAACCTAAGAGTAATCATATATGGACTACATGCTCTATAGACATCTCATTACACGTTAAGTTACCTATGAGATTCCTGTACAGAGAGTAAAAGTGACATATGTAAAAACACACTGTTCAGACTGCCAATAACATTTAGCTTAAAAGTCTGCAAAGCTAGTTCAAAGTGTGTAACTAAAGTTTAAAAAAAGCTAAGGAAAAATTTTCAAATTCCTAAAGGACTGTCTAATGATCTACTGGAGAACAATATAAACACCAAAAACAAGGGACCATATACACTAAAATGTCAAACACAGGGGTCTAAACCAGACAACTATAATCACCGAGTATGGTAGGTAGCTCGAAATGTAAGAGCATTTGGAGATGGTAGTTGTAAGTAAATACCATCTATTAACTTGCATAATGAGGTGGTTTGCTTCCACTGCACTTTAAACGGTTATAGGATTAATAAGGACTTTTAGTAATAATAGGTCACACATCAGTTTTCAGTGTCTAGTCTATAAATCCGAGATATCTACCTCACTAACTAAAGTAGCTGCTTCTCCCCGTCTCAGGCGCTGGCAGGGACACACCCTCTGATTTTAAAAAAAAAAAGGGGATGTTTACAGCTTCAATGAAACATAGGTGTGATAACCTCTAGCTTAAATTTAGAATTATTAAAACTCGACTCATAAGTTGTATACCCTTCCATGTCACATTTCATGCAGAGCTAAATACTATTAGCGAATAACAGTAGTAAATAACAGTAGGCTACTAAAATTCACCTATTTCAGCACATTTGAAATATTATATCAATGAAAAAGAACAGGACATAAAAGGTAACTTTCTTAATATAGCCATGTGTTTCAGTACTGGCAGTGCCCAGCTATTCATAAAGTTATCCAACGCCATAGCGAATCTGGTTCTGTGCAACAACTAATAAAAAGGACCTTTATTGTTAGAATAGAGAGGTAAATAGAGTTCAGATTCCCAGAATTCGGCTCCCATCTAGAAGCAGTTTTAAGAATGTAGTTCCTCACCATCTGCCAAATTGCTGAGATCTCTAAGCCGTAGGGCACTAAGATACTGCCATTATCACTGTTATGGATTACATATGATCGTGTCGGCAAATAAGGGGCTTCAGTCTTCAGGCAGCAGTTTCCAGTACGGGTCCCCATGTTTAGCACTGTCCCCACTGCCTGGGTTTGTCCTGTGGGGGACGTGGTGGTTGTGTAATCCCACACGTACTGCACTTGGCTATTATCCTGCTTCACTGAGGTACCTCCATTGCAGGGATCCTCTTCTGCTGTAGAAATAGGCCTCATAACTTTGGGTTCTGAATAGCTATGATGCAGCCGGTGCTGGGGGTTCTTCAGCGTCTGTGTCCCTATACATTGCATTAACGTGATCTGTCATGGTAGCCTCCATGGGAGTGGCAGTGAGAGAAGGGCCAAAGACCTCTGTCAGCGTTGTCAGAAAGTTAGCGTAATTATCTAACACTCTGCTAAGATCAATCAGGATTGTATTAATATCCACCATTGTTAAGTATTGAAGTAGTAGTAGCCTACCCTACACGGAAGGGGGGGGGGCAGGAGAATATGTAGTGACCCCGGATCCAAGATCTGTCTGTTACTTCAAGCAAACAGCAGCCGCAAGGCCCAACTGAAGAACATAGGCACGGTTGGTTAAATTTGAGATTTGCCTCCAAATTCTTCAAAATCTTGCTGGTTGTATAAACTTGAGGATGTAGAAGAATGGAGTGAGTAATGTTCACACATTAAAACAATAAAATAACTTTAAAACAACACAAAGTGAACCACGGAGCGCCTCCAAGACACAACCTGCCACTTCAGCTATATGCTTTGCCCCCAAGTTTGTTTTTTTATATTATTGTTGATATACTGAAGCATGCTATTTTGAAAGCAGATATGCTGCACACCACCATCTGAATTCAAGAGCCAATTATCGAATATAAGCCTGGCCTATGCTCTTTAGAAAAGCCAAGCGGACCTGCAACTACCTAGGACATGGAGGATATATTTTATAAGCTTAATTCACTGTGTGGCATGGGCTGCCCCAAGACTCCTGGGTCAACGAGTACTATGATACTCCAGTAAACTGATCTCCATATAATACTATTGCTTTCAAGGTTTCTACATATGGCTGTGGTTGATGTATGAGAAGAAACCGTGCTACTGTTATTTTAGCAATGTTAGACCTTCAACAGCAATATACTAAATAAATTCAGCGGAGATAAAGAGAACTTACGACACAGCAGAAGTTTGGATACTGTCAATAAGTGGGAAGCAGAGGTATTCCAGTTGCTCCAGCAACATTTGTGGAAGCTCAAACTGAGGCTAGTTTTGTTGATATCTAACTAGGCTAGAGTACACTCCAAACAAGTTATGGCACTACCTGACACCCATTGGCAGATAGCTAAACGTAGAGAGACATCGGAGGGACTACGTCCGTGTTGAAACAGACTGCGCACCAAAGCTCAAGCTCTAGTCTAGAGAGGTAGCCCGCTTCAGTGTGGAAAAATGCGCTACACAAAAACCTGCCATTAACTTATCAGAATGCCAAGAGTACCTTGCAGAGGTACTGAGACAAGTACCTTTAATCCAACAAAATATGTAATTGGTTAGTGTAGAGGGTTCCCCAGTGGACAATGGTGGAAGAGTCAGAAACAAAGTTGCCTCTGGGTGTTACTCAAGGAGGTGCAGCCGGTCTCTAGGAGTGTAACAAAGGCCTAGGCTCAGGGGTCAGCAACCCTGGCTCTCCTGATGTTTTAGAACTACATTTCCCATGATGCTTAGGCAGCTTAAATACAAAAGCATCATGAGAAATGTAGTTCTAAAACAACTTGAGAACCAAGGTTGCTAACCCCTGACCTAGCTTATACTCAGTGTGATGAGAGGCACATTGTTCAGAGTTGTGAGAAGCAGTACAGGAGATTCCTACAAAAGGACTTAGTAAGTGGACCCTATAAGGACTACTGAAATTACCTTTTACAATAGTACAAACACCACATGAATCCTGGGTATTGAGACCTAGGCTGCAAGTTGAAGACTGGAGTGGAATAATAGTGAATGAACTTGGTTCTTTCATAAAGGGCTTTATTTTCATGTTTACTCCCATTTAATCAAGTTAAAAGGGATACTAAACCCAAATTTTCTCTTTCATGATTCAGATAGAGCATGCAATTTTTAAACAACTTTCTAATTTTCTCCTATTATCAATTTTCCTTCGTTCTCTTGGTATCTTCATTTGAAAAGCAGGAATGTAATGATTAGGAGCCAGACAATTTTTTGGTTCAGCACCCTGGATATCGCTTGCCGATTGGTGGCTACATTTAGCCACCAATTAGCAAGTGCTACCCAGGTTCTGAACCAAAAATGGTCCGGCTCCTAAGCTTTACATTCCTGATTTTAAAATAAAGATAACGATAGCAAGAGAACAAAAGAAAATTGATAATAGGAGTAAATTAGAAAGTTGATTAAAGGGCCAGTAAACCTAAAAAATAATGTTAAATAATTCTGCACATAGTGCAGAATTATATAACATTATATTAGTGCAAGTTTTTTTTATTTATAATATCTCCAGTGATTTTTATAAAAATAAGAGGGTTTTCCAGACCCGCCCTCTGTGCTCTACTGAGCGGGTCTGGTTTTTCCTCAGAGCGCATCGGGCCAGCTGTTTAGTCACAGCCCAGCCCGACTGCACCATTACAATCAATGCAGCTCGCTCCTGCTCTGTCTGACAGCAGGAGCGAGCTGCATTGAATGTAATGGCGCGGTCGGGCCAGGCTGTGACTAAACAGCTGGCCTGATGCGCTCTGAGGAAAAACCAGACCCGCTCAGTAGAGCGGGTCTGGAAAACCCCCTTATTTTTCTAAAAATCACCGGAGATATTATATAATAAAAAACTTGCACTAATATAATGTTATATAATTCTGCACTATGTGCAGAATTATATAACATTTTTTAGGTTTACAAGCACTTTAAAATTGCATGTTCTAATTACGGTGTATCAACTTAAAGGGACACTGAACCCAATTTTTTTTTTTTTTCGTGATTCAGATAGAGCAGCAATTTTAAGCAACTTTCTAATTTACTTCTATTATCAATTTATCTTTGTTCTCTTGCTGTCTTTATTTGAAAAAGAAGGCATCTAAGCTAATTTTTGGTTCAGCACAATGGACAGCACTTGTTTATTGGTTGGTTAAATTAATCCACCAATCAGCAAGAACCCAGGTTGTTCACCAAAAATGGGCCGGCATTTAAATTTACATTATTGCTTTTCAAATAAAGATACCAAGAGAATGACGAAATTTGATAATAGGAGTAAATTAGAAATTTGCATGCTCTATCTGAATCACGAAAGAAAAAAAAAATGGGTTCAGTGTCCCTTTAATATCAAATCTAGTACCTATACCAGGCTGTACAATGTCAGCAAGTAATAAGCTTATCTATACACTATTAATTTGCGTATGTTGTTAGGTTGAATAATATCACCCAGCATTTAAACTATATTTCTATATGTTTAAAAACAGAGCTCTCATGCCCTCCAACCCCCCCCCCTCCCACATCAGTGTAACAAAAATTAGCAAACATATTTACTATATTTTATATTTTTGATTTTTAAATTATTTTGGTTCCATATTTTAATTTATCAGTAAAAAGTTATGTCTTAACAGTTTACACCATTTTGCCTATTTTTGTGGGTCTCTCTTTCCCCACACTTTGTATTTTAGGTTCCCAGATGCAAAGCACCACTCCCAACAAAGATAAGAGATAGGTACATATATCTAGTGACACAATCCTATCTATACACTTGGGAGACTGCCATTGTAATTGGGTGTTAGTAATATATTAGGCTATTTATTGTATTACCTTAACCAATGTCTGCAAATTTTATTTCAAGTTTGCTCAGTCCTAGAGCTAGTTTCTCTTATTCATCTTCTTCCTATTAGAAGGTTGTTAATTCGTAGTTTATTTACGCTTGGAGATAGTCTTATACTCTAGACTATCACAATATTTTGAGTTTAGCAAATATGTATTTGTGTGTTTTTTTTCCCCATTTTACAAACAATATGTAAGTCTAATACGGTAAATGTATCACAATAGGATGTTGTAATCAATAAAAAAAATGGATGTTGTAATCCATAAAAACCTCAATAAAACATTATATAAAATATATATATATTTTTTAAAAAAAATTCTCATAAACATTCAAATTTAGGCTTTAGTAAGGGGGATGTAATTGATGTTATCATGATAATACAACACTTAAAAAAAGGACATTAAACACAAATATATTTCATGCACTCATCTTTAATTATGGGTACCACCATTTTTGAAACCTAGATTTCCCCATGCGCCTGCATTTAGACTCCACTACTGTATAGAGAGATGGTGGTGGTTTGTATGGTGTAAATTAAGTCATTTCTGACATCATACATGCCACTGCTTGCATTTTGAGCTGGCGCACTGTTTGAATGAGGGTGCATGGGGCATGTGCACATGTTTATACAAAAATAGCCTTTAATAGAAACATTTTTATATTAAAACTGAAATGCACATTTCCTTATCTCTCCTAAAAAAAATAATATATATATATATATATATATATATATATATATATATATATATATATATATATATATAAAAATTTAAAAGGGACAAACAAGAAAACATTCGATTGACATGCAGCTGGATAGTATAGGACCCATTTGTCATTATGCAGGCAGACAAGATTCTGCAGTTTAAAAAAATGATGCACTAAAAGTAATTTAATAGGAGATAGATTTGAGAAATGTTAGGAGAAAATTGACTATTTTAGCAAAGGTACAGGAATTATACATACACAGATTTGCCACTAAAGTGTGTCTGGGAACCACTGCACTAAAATACTTTATAGACCCACTTTACACAAACAATTTTTTTTATTTATTAACATAAAATGACATTGGGTATATCTCTGCACAAAACATTACCTGTATGATGGCCGACGAGCTAAGATACCCCGTATTTTTCGTGAAGAATCAATACTGTCAGATGAATCCTGAGAGTCATCACTTTCTGATAGTGATGAAACCTGAAAGAATTTTTGTGTTAGATGCAACTATGACATTCAGAGAGAGAAAAACAAACATCCAACATTTAAAGGAACAGACTACCAGGGTAACAATGCAGTTGTTTGAAATGCTGCACATTAAAAAGGGATATAAAATGTTTTTCGTTTAAGATTCAGATACAGCATGCTATTTTAAACAACTTCCTAATTTACTTTTATTATCTAATCTTCATTCTCTTGGTATCTTATTGAAAAGAATACCTAGGTAGGTTCAGGAGCAGCAAAGCACTACTGGGAGCTAGTTGCCAATTAGTGGCTGCACATAAATGCCTCCAGTGATTGGCTTACCTGATGTGATCAGCTAGCACCCAAAAATGCATTGCTGCTCCCAACAATGGATACAAAGAATAAAGCAAAATTTGATCATAGAAGTATAATTGAAAGTGGTGGTTTAGAATTGGACGCTCAGAATTCAAATAGAAGAAAAAAAAAAAAATGAATATCCATTTAAAAAAGGCCGCTATAAGTTTAGATTTGCACTAGGCATATGCTCAGTGTTTACTTTAAGGTAAAAAGGGCACTGACTGGCAGGTACCTTACACGCATTTGATTGTATTAAATCTGAACTGTTGTGTTGATGGGGGGGGGGGGGGGAGTTGCATTACAAAGTGTTTTCAATTCCCTTTAAAGACCCCAACACCATTTTCAATTTCCATTGCCTGTACTTCAATTACATTTAAAGGAAAAATAAATGAGTTACCTGCCCTGCAGCAACCTGAGGAGAATGTATTACTGACGACGATTGGGCTGTATGAATAACACCCTGAACGTGGACTTGTTCCCCACCAGGAACTTGGAAAACAATGGGAGTGGAACCTCTCAATGACATCTGGAACAAAAATATAAAGCTTCATTATAAAAAGGATGTATTATTATTATTATTTGGAGAAACTGTTTATGTAAACTATTAAAATAATTTAACTCCTGCATAATGGCACACATTAACAGAGCGAGCAAGAGAGTATATTTAATATATACTTTCCCAGGGGTAACTTCTGCCCGACAGCCATGATTGGTCGCAAAGCTGTTTGCTGCTCCAGATCTCAGAACTAATCTGCACAAAATCTTCTTCCAAAAACTCCATTGAGCGCCGATTTATTCTATACACATTGCAGCAGAGAAAACAATGTATTTAAAGTTACCTTTTTTTCTGGTCTGGTGTCAGTATCAGCCTACCTGAGATAACAAACTGCTGCGGCCTAGAACTTAACCACCCAGCAGAGCACCCGTGTCTATGTCGTTACGTAGTAGTGCTATCTTGCAAGACACTGCAGAAACTTTACCATGAAAACAACATACTCTATTCAGCCAGCAACATGTGTGACCTACCCAGATGGGAAACAGTAATTAAATGACTACTACAGTATCAATTTAGTGAATTGGAGCTTGCCCTATATACGGAGGTGAGATATCTTCCATACAATAAGGGCAGGTAGGTAAATGAACCAGCTAGTAACCCCACAGTATTGGAGAGTGCTTGAGAAATATGAGGGAGAGCTGAGAGGTCCAATAGGCAAGCTGATGTTTTCTTCCCAAGCGGCACAAGTCATGTACCTACGTTAACGCCTCCTTGGAGACTCCTTTTTTCTGGGAAAGTAGCCGGAGCTGGTGCCCTAGCATGAGATGGAGGAAATCAAGCAGTGATGACTTTGGCAGACCCTGCTCTCCATCTAGCTGTTGTGCTTACACCGAAACTGAGCGCATTGCGCTGGTCATTTGCTCGATTGTGCAGTACTATTTCAACAATTTATTTAGACTGTCCTTCAATGTTTTTGGTGGGACCGTAAGGACTGTGCTGGGACCCTTCGCTCCTGTGTTGGCTGAAACAGAGGTTCTCCTTGATCAACGATACCCGTTTGATAGATGGACTCTGGGGTGATGCTTTATTTACCTAGATTACTTAGTAGTTGCAATAACTTTAAAAAAAAAAAAAAAACAGAATTTATGTTTACCTGATAAATTACTTTCTCCAACGGTGTGTCCGGTCCACGGCGTCATCCTTACTTGTGGGATATTCTCTTCCCCAACAGGAAATGGCAAAGAGCCCAGCAAAGCTGGTCACATGATCCCTCCTAGGCTCCGCCTACCCCAGTCATTCGACCGACGTTAAGGAGGAATATTTGCATAGGAGAAACCATATGGTACCGTGGTGACTGTAGTTAAAGAAAAAAATTATCAGACCTGATTAAAAAAACCAGGGCGGGCCGTGGACCGGACACACCGTTGGAGAAAGTAATTTATCAGGTAAACATAAATTCTGTTTTCTCCAACATAGGTGTGTCCGGTCCACGGCGTCATCCTTACTTGTGGGAACCAATACCAAAGCTTTAGGACACGGATGAAGGGAGGGAGCAAATCAGGTCACCTAAATGGAAGGCACCACGGCTTGCAAAACCTCTCTCCCAAAAATAGCCTCAGAAGAAGCAAAAGTATCAAACTTGTAAAATTTGGTAAAAGTGTGCAGTGAAGACCAAGTCGCTGCCCTACATATCTGATCAACAGAAGCCTCGTTCTTGAAGGCCCATGTGGAAGCCACAGCCCTAGTGGAATGAGCTGTGATTCTTTCGGGAGGCTGCCGTCCGGCAGTCTCGTAAGCCAATCTGATGATGCTTTTAATCCAAAAAGAGAGAGAGGTAGAAGTTGCTTTTTGACCTCTCCTTTTACCGGAATAAACAACAAACAAGGAAGATGTTTGTCTAAAATCCTTTGTAGCATCTAAATAGAATTTTAGAGCGCGAACAACATCCAAATTGTGCAACAAACGTTCCTTCTTTGAAACCGGTTTCGGACACAGAGAAGGTACGATAATCTCCTGGTTAATGTTTTTGTTAGAAACAACTTTTGGAAGAAAACCAGGTTTAGTACGTAAAACCACCTTATCTGCATGGAACACCAGATAAGGAGGAGAACACTGCAGAGCAGATAATTCTGAAACTCTTCTAGCAGAAGAAATTGCAACTAAAAACAAAACTTTCCAAGATAATAACTTTATATCAACGGAATGCAAGGGTTCAAACGGAACCCCCTGAAGAACTGAAAGAACTAAATTGAGACTCCAAGGAGGAGTCAAAGGTTTGTAAACAGGCTTAATTCTAACCAGAGCCTGAACAAAGGCTTGAACATCTGGCACAGCGGCCAGCTTTTTGTGAAGTAACACAGACAAGGCAGAAATCTGTCCCTTCAGGGAACTTGCAGATAATCCTTTTTCCAATCCTTCTTGAAGGAAGGATAGAATCCTAGGAATCTTAACCTTGTCCCAAGGGAATCCTTTAGATTCACACCAACAGATATATTTTTTCCAAATTTTGTGGTAAATCTTTCTAGTTACAGGCTTTCTGGCCTGAACAAGAGTATCGATAACAGAATCTGAGAATCCTCGCTTCGATAAGATCAAGCGTTCAATCTCCAAGCAGTCAGCTGGAGTGAAACCAGATTCGGATGTTCGAACGGACCCTGAACAAGAAGGTCTCGTCTCAAAGGTAGCTTCCAAGGAGGAGCCGATGACATATTCACCAGATCTGCATACCAAGTCCTGCGTGGCCACGCAGGAGCTATCAAGATCACCGACGCCCTCTCCTGATTGATCCTGGCTACCAGCCTGGGGATGAGAGGAAACGGCGGGAACACATAAGCTAGTTTGAAGGTCCAAGGTGCTACTAGTGCATCCACTAGAGCCGCCTTGGGATCCCTGGATCTGGACCCGTAGCAAGGAACTTTGAAGTTCTGACGAGAGGCCATCAGATCCATGTCTGGAATGCCCCACAGCTGAGTGACTTGGGCAAAGATTTCCGGATGGAGTTCCCACTCCCCCGGATGCAATGTCTGACGACTCAGAAAATCCGCTTCCCAATTTTCCACTCCTGGGATGTGGATAGCAGACAGGTGGCAGGAGTGAGACTCCGCCCATAGAATGATTTTGGTCACTTCTTCCATCGCCAGGGAACTCCTTGTTCCCCCCTGATGGTTGATGTACGCAACAGTTGTCATGTTGTCTGATTGAAACCGTATGAACTTGGCCCTCGCTAGCTGAGGCCAAGCCTTGAGAGCATTGAATATCGCTCTCAGTTCCAGAATATTTATCGGTAGAAGAGATTCTTCCCGAGACCAAAGACCCTGAGCTTTCAGGGATCCCCAGACCGCGCCCCAGCCCATCAGACTGGCGTCGGTCGTGACAATGACCCACTCTGGTCTGCGGAATGTCATCCCTCGTGACAGGTTGTCCAGGGACAGCCACCAACGGAGTGAGTCTCTGGTCCTCTGATTTACTTGTATCTTCGGAGACAAGTCTGTATAGTCCCCATTCCACTGACTGAGCATGCACAGTTGTAATGGTCTTAGATGAATGCGTGCAAAAGGAACTATGTCCATTGCCGCTACCATCAACCCGATCACTTCCATGCACTGAGCTATGGAAGGAAGAGGAACGGAATGAAGTATCCGACAAGAGTCTAGAAGTTTTGTTTTTCTGGCCTCTGTCAGAAAAATCCTCATTTCTAAGGAGTCTATTATTGTTCCCAAGAAGGGAACCCTTGTTGACGGAGATAGAGAACTCTTTTCCACGTTCACTTACCATCCGTGAGATCTGAGAAAGGCCAGGACAATGTCCGTGTGAGCCTTTGCTTGAGGAAGGGACGACGCTTGAATCAGAATGTCGTCCAAGTAAGGTACTACAGCAATGCCCCTTGGTCTTAGCACAGCTAGAAGGGACCCTAGTACCTTTGTGAAAATCCTTGGAGCAGTGGCTAATCCGAAAGGAAGCGCCACGAACTGGTAATGTTTGTCCAGGAATGCGAACCTCAGGAACCGATGATGTTCCTTGTGGATAGGAATATGTAGATACGCATCCTTTAAATCCACCGTGGTCATAAATTGACCTTCCTGGATGGAAGGAAGAATAGTTCGAATGGTTTCCATCTTGAACGATGGAACCTTGAGAAACTTGTTTAAGATCTTGAGATCTAAGATTGGTCTGAACGTTCCCTCTTTTTTGGGAACTATAAACAGATTGGAGTAGAACCCCATCCCTTGTTCTCTTAATGGAACAGGATGAATCACTCCCATTTTTAACAGGTCTTCTACACAATGTAAGAATGCCTGTCTTTTTATGTGGTCTGAAGACAACTGAGACCTGTGGAACCTCCCCCTTGGGGGAAGTCCCTTGAATTCCAGAAGATAACCTTGGGAGACTATTTCTAGCGCCCAAGGATCCAGAACATCTCTTGCCCAAGCCTGAGCGAAGAGAGAGAGTCTGCCCCCCACCAGATCCGGTCCCGGATCGGGGGCCAACATTTCATGCTGTCTTGGTAGCAGTGGCAGGTTTCTTGGCCTGCTTTCCCTTGTTCCAGCCTTGCATTGGTCTCCAAGCTGGCTTGGCTTGAGAAGTATTACCCTCTTGCTTAGAGGACGTAGCACTTTGGGCTGGTCCGTTTCTACGAAAGGGACGAAAATTAGGTTTATTTTTTGCCTTGAAAGGCCGATCCTGAGGAAGGGCGTGGCCCTTACCCCCAGTGATATCAGAGATAATCTCTTTCAAGTCAGGGCCAAACAGCGTTTTCCCCTTGAAAGGAATGTTAAGTAGCTTGTTCTTGGAAGACGCATCAGCCGACCAAGATTTCAACCAAAGCGCTCTGCGCGCCACAATAGCAAACCCAGAATTCTTAGCCGCTAACCTAGCCAATTGAAAAGTGGCGTCTAGGGTGAAAGAATTAGCCAATTTGAGAGCATTGATTCTGTCCATAATCTCCTCATAAGGAGGAGAATCACTATCGACCGCCTTTATCAGCTCATCGAACCAGAAACATGCGGCTGTAGCGACAGGGACAATGCATGAAATTGGTTGTAGAAGGTAACCCTGCTGAACAAACATTTTTTTAAGTAAACCTTCTAATTTTTTATCCATAGGATCTTTGAAAGCACAACTATCCTCTATGGGTATAGTGGTGCGTTTGTTTAAAGTGGAAACCGCTCCCTCGACCTTGGGGACTGTCTGCCATAAGTCCTTTCTGGGGTCGACCATAGGAAACAATTTTTTAAATATGGGGGGAGGGACGAAAGGAATACCGGGCCTTTCCCATTCTTTATTAACAATGTCCGCCACCCGCTTGGGTATAGGAAAAGCTTCTGGGAGCCCCGGCACCTCTAGGAACTTGTCCATTTTACATAGTTTCTCTGGGATGACCAACTTGTCACAATCATCCAGAGTGGATAATACCTCCTTAAGCAGAATGCGGAGATGTTCCAACTTAAATTTAAATGCAATCACATCAGGTTCAGCTTGTTGAGAAATGTTCCCTGAATCAGTAATTTCTCCCTCAGACAAAACCTCCCTGGCCCCATCAGACTGAGTTAGGGGCCCTTCAGAAATATTAATATCAGCGTCGTCATGCTCTTCAGTATCTAAAACAGAGCAGTCGCGCTTACGCTGATAAGTGTTCATTTTGGCTAAAATGTTTTTGACAGAATTATCCATTACAGCCGTTAATTGTTGCATAGTAAGGAGTATTGGCGCGCTAGATGTACTAGGGGCCTCCTGAGTGGGCAAGACTCGTGTAGACGAAGGAGGGAATGATGCAGTACCATGCTTAAAATAAAACCGTTACTGTCACTTTAAATTTTAAACTGAACACACTTTATTACTGCAAATGCGAAAAAACATGAAGGAATTGTACAAAATTCACCAAATTTTCACCACAGTGTCTTAAAGCCTTAAAAGTATTGCACACCAAATTTGGAAGCTTTAACCCTTAAAATAACGGAACCGGAGCCGTTTTGAACTTTAACCCCTTTACAGTCCCTGGTATCTGCTTTGCTGAGACCCAACCAAGCCCCAAGGGGAATACGATACCAAATGACGCCTTCAGAAAGTCTTTTCTAAGTATCAGAGCTCCTCTCACATGCGACTGCATGCCATGCCTCTCAAAAACAAGTGCGCAACACCGGCGCGAAAATGAGGCTCTGCCTATGCTTTGGGAAAGCCCCTAAAGAATAAGGTGTCTAAAACAGTGCCTGCCGATATTATTATATCAAAATACCCAGATAAAATGATTCCTCAAGGCTAAATATGTGTTAATAATCAATCGATTTAGCCCAAAAAAAGTCTACAGTCTTAATAAGCCCTTTTTTGAAGCCCTTATTTACAATCGTAATAAACATGGCTTACCGGATCCCAGAGGGAAAATGACAGCTTCCAGCATTACATCGTCTTGTTAGAATGTGTCATACCTCAAGCAGCAAGAGACTGCTCACTGTTCCCCCAACTGAAGTTAATTGCTCTCAACAGTCCTGTGTGGAACAGCCATGGATTTTAGTGACGGTTGCTAAAATCATTTTCCTCATACAAACAGAAATCTTCATCTCTTTTCTGTTTCTGAGTAAATAGTACATACCAGCACTATTTCAAAATAACAAACTCTTGATTGAATAATAAAAACTACAGTTAAACACTAAAAAACTCTAAGCCATCTCCGTGGAGATGTTGCCTGTACAACGGCAAAGAGAATGACTGGGGTAGGCGGAGCCTAGGAGGGATCATGTGACCAGCTTTGCTGGGCTCTTTGCCATTTCCTGTTGGGGAAGAGAATATCCCACAAGTAAGGATGACGCCGTGGACCGGACACACCTATGTTGGAGAAAGAGACCTACTACCATTTGTAGATAGCTTACATGACAATACTTTTTATTGTTCCTACAGTGTTTCACTCAATATCATTTTGAGATTTCTACATGCTTGTCTTATACAATATACTTTGTTCTACATTCTGATAAAGTCACAACTGTTGTTTGAATGAGGAGGTGTGCATATTTGTAACCCATGCATGTTGATTTCAGGGTCCCATAGATAACCTTTTAGTGCTCCATTTACAGGCATACCTCGTTTTATTGCACTTCGCAGAGTTTTAAAAGTAAGACACCCGCTAGCTCCCATATTTACCTTGAGGGACATAACCCTACAACTTGTCTTGAGTATAAAGTTCTTGTTTTATTGGGCAAAATAGATGTGTTGGAGATTACACTAGATTTACCGGCCTGGAGTGGGTTCAGAGAACCACGTACTAGATTTTATCTATAGCAAAATTGTGGTTGTAATCTTTCTGTGGCCTGGGGTTTCACCGTGTTCATATTGGCTTTTATAATTCCACTACATAAGATGTTAGAGATGATAGAGATATCCTAATTAGCCTTCCATTAAACCAAATTTACCAATATATGTTTTCCTTGCATGTTATTGCAGTGTACCAATAGGAATATAATTAAGCAAAATGTAATATCCAAGCTTTAAGAGGTTTACATGTTACCTTCTAGGGATATCTGCAGCAACTAGGCTTATCCTCACTTTATTTGTGTAACCCATACTTAGTTTGACACTAGAGATTTCTCTTATAACAATTACAACTTCTCAAGTCAATAGAAAAAAAGAAAGAAAAAAGAAAAAAAAAAAAGGTCATGTGATCGGGGGGCTGTCAGAAAAGGCATAGATCAGAGGTGAAAAGTAAAAACCATGTTGGCTGTGCAAAACTGGGGAATGGGTAATAAAAGGGATTATCTATCTTTTTAAACAAAATGTTTTGGAGTTAAATGTACATTAGATTTTTCTTTGTATAAATGTTTTGTAGATGATCCATTTATATAGCCCATCTGGGAGTGTTTTTGTAAATATGTATAATGTTGCTTATTGTTAAATAACATTGTGCTGATTTTCAGACTCCTAACCAGGGCCCAATGTTTTAGATGTATACAGACTCCTGGTTGTGTAATGAGTCTTTTCATATACAGGGGAGGGTCTGCTCTTCCTGCTTTCCAATCCCTTTTCACTGGGTGTCCCAGCCTAACCCCATCAACAGTGCTTAACTGGGAGCTTCTAAGTAGGTTTATACTGGATTGTTAGATCAGTATCTGTGCATATTCCTCTTTATAGTAGTGTCTATTACATGCAGTTAAATATAAAATGGTGTATACAGTTCCTTAAATTTACGTTTATCAATTTTATAATATTGCAAAGTATTACACTACCCGGCTACTACATAGTGCCAACCAGCTGTCAAACCTTTCTGTGGGAACCCTGGTTATTTACACAATATAACATGTATTAATATGTATTGGGTTTACTGGTACAATAGGCCACTAAACACACACTGCTAAATAACTGTGCAGTAAAACATTTCCCATGCACCGTACATCGTACCTGCTGAGCAATCTGAGAGATTTGTGCTGCTTGCAGTACTGAAGCGGAGATTGTCTGAGTGGGTTCTGAACTATTCTTGGAGACTTCTTCCATAATAACCTAAGAGAAAAAGAATACTGTTTAAAGTTTTGGGTAACAAAATAGCAAATTTAAAAAAAAAAATATGTGATATCTTTTCAAAAGTTTTCTTCAAGGCCAACAAAGCAATTTATTATGAAAGATTAACGAATGCAAATCTGACAAAAACACATTTATTGTTCATTTAAAGGGATACGAAACCCAAAAAACATCTTTTGTAATTCATACAAAGCATACAATTTTTAAAAAAAATTGTCAGTTACTTCTATTGCCAAATTGCTTCAATCCAATGGTATTCTTTGCTCACCATTGCATGACGGGAAATAGTGCTGCCATCTAGCGCTTTTGTAAATGGATAACCTTCTTGCAAAACTGCTGCCATATAGTGCTCAAGATATATGCATGATGCTGAGCTTATGTCCGTGCTTTTCAACAATCGATACAGAGAGAACAAAGAAAATGTGATAATAGAAGTAGATTAGAGAGCTGTTTAAAACTGCATGTCCTATCTGAATTACGGAGAGAAAAAAAAATTTGATTTAATGTATCTTTACTGTGTTTAGTATAGGGCTTGACAAATTCCAAGAATCATGTTTTTAACCCCTTAATGACCGACAACGTACGTCCTTAAATAAAAAAAATACAGTTAATGACCAAGGACGTACGTTGTCCGTCTTGGAAAGCGGTGGAAGCTTCCAGCCGCTTTCCGGTAATTGCAGTGATGCCTCGATATCGAGGCATCCTACAATAACCTCTCTTACCCTTCCGGTGCAGAGAGAGCCACTCTGTGGCCCTCTCTGCACGGACATTGATGGCCGGTATCGTTGGTGGGTGGGAGCCGGTCATCGATGGTTTCTATTAGTAAGAGGGGGGCGAGGTCGCCTGGGGCGTGCACAGGAAGGGTGCGGGTGGGAACCGCTACACTACAGAAAAAAAACAATTGTGTTATAAGTGGGAGAAAGGGGGGAGGGAATGCTTAAAAAAAAAAATATATATCTAAGGGATCTGGGAGGGAAAGCTACACTACAGAAAAAAAAAATTAGGTCTTTTTCAAACTTTTTTTAGTTGATGAAGTTTCAAATGACCAACAACATACTGAATTATCCTTCTCTGATGGTGTTTTTTCTCATTCAGAATTTTATTCATCAGATATTGACACTAACAAATCTACTTTTATTTTTATTAGAGTACATTTGTTCTTTGTTGAAGAGGTGTTGATTATTTTGGATATTGAGGTAACTAGTTCTTTTTCAAGACTAGCTAGCATTTTATTTCTGCTTATTTAATCTTCTGTGTTTTCAGAGGTTTTTTTCCAGTCCCTGATACTAGGGAATGGAATAGGCTGAGAATTTTCTTTTATTCCTTCTTCAAGGGTTTTTTAATTATATTCTTTGCCGGCAGTTAATTTCAGTTTTGAGGGTTCCCCAATTTATTGGGGCTCTCTCTACTCCTGCTAAATATGCTATTGTTTCTATAGCAAAATAGTATTTATTTTCCTTTAGTTGGTTATATCTTATTTAAGGAAAATTATTTATTTTCAGGTACTTTTCTTGGACCTGTGATTTATTTGGATGATGTTGCAATTGCTTCATTTTTCTGTTGGGATACTTTAAGATCAAGTATCGGATTATGATTTATTTAGCATTGTTAAAAGGGACAAAATCTACTGCTCATTTGAAGTTCAGACTAGGTGCTGTTGCATTGTCTTGCATTTGTTGATTATGCAAGTCCAGTGTGTTGACTGGTCCTTTAACTTTATTAACATGCTAATAATTTCATTTGTGTTTTCATTTTATTGAATATTTTTGCAAATGAAGTATTTTTCTATGTCTTTAGCTGTTTTAGCTAGAAGAATTTAGTGATTTCTAAAAAATCCATATTTCTTTTTTTCCCCAAGATAAATCAATTATTTGGTTCATAATTGGATTCAATTCTTAACTGTTACTCTGGGCTTCAAGATTGAGTTCTAAGACTAAAACTTTAAGCTCATATTAGTGTTGTTCTTACTAAGGAACGAAATCCTAAATTCTTACCCAAGTAACATGTTTTTGTTTGGAAGTTTTTTAGTTCAAAATCCGCTCCCTAAATTTGCATGTATGTGCCGTATTCCAGCTTGGCTGGTAAGGGGCAGGTTAAGACTTTTTTGAAATTTGTTTGAATCTTATTCTGTACCCAAAATCTAAGAAATTTGGACCGAATAGAACCAGAGTAAAACCGTCTGTGAGGTCTTTTTTTTCTCTATTATATTCCAGCTATTCCAGTAAGGCTAACACTTTCCTTAAGTGTGTTTCAGTCCTATATATTTTGTTTTTTGATGAAGCACGGCTGATCACCCGTTGGGGATTAAGCGCTGCTCAGACCTGGAGTTTTCTGGGGTATTTATTCCAGTTCCATTTTTAGGAAATGGGTTTGGGGTTTTATTCAAGACTATTCATTGTTCTGAAGATAGAAAATCTTTCTGAATTGTCATATAAATATACCATCTTTTAGAATGGTGTTTATATAGTCTATTTTGCCTTTTTTGGTCAGTGATGCATTATATGTTTACAATAGATTAGAGCTGCAACAACTAATAGTCATAATCGATAATAATTGATTATGAAAATAGTCGTCAACGAATCTCATAATCGATTAGTTGGTTTTTCAACCTTTATAAGTATATATTCGTTATTTTTAGAGCGGACTAGATATTTCCCATTGCATATAGATATTCAAGATATTTTTATGTTAGAATGAAGTCAAGGGTTACTTTGAGAGGCCCCTTGCCAAGGTAGAAAACACTTAGCATTGGTGAAGAGCTAACAAAGATAAATATCCCACTTTGGTGAAATTGGCAAAACCCTACTTATACACCTAAACAGCCTTTTCTCTGCTGCAGGAGATATAGCTGCAAATAGAGAACTAGCCTTAACCAGAAGCATGTGGACATGTTGAGATTTTTGCATTTCAATGTAAAGTTTCTGAAAGAGTGAATAACAGAATGTTATTAACAGTGATAGCCTAACTCTTTCTAGTTCTACCTCTTTTCAAACAGTTTGCGGTTTTGTTTTGTTTAATTATAAAACTGTGCTCTGCTGCTTAAAATTTGATTTAACAGTTGTGTTAAGTTTTAGTCTGAAGTTTATATTTGTAACTCATTATGTGGATTTTATTTAAAACATAGAAAACTTTTATTGATTCTCTTTTTATCCGATTAGTCGATTAATCGAAAAAAATAATCTGCCGATTAATCGTTAGTTGCAGCCCTACAATAGATGCATATCTTTTTGAGATTCTCTTTTTTGACAAGCATTACCAATTTGTTGCTTTTCCTTCTGGTCTAGCGACAGTTCTAAGAATCTTTTCAAGGTTCTCAGTGTTCCTTATTTGGACAGTCTCGTGGTACTGGCTCAGTCTTTTCGTTCTGCGGAATCTCATACGATTCAACTTTGTTTCTTCAAGACATGGTTAGAGGATCTTTTTATCAAAAGCTTCTTGATTCCTCACACAAGGGTCACCTTTTTTAGGTTTCTAGATAGTCTGTGTCAATGTCTTTGTCTCTAACAGACAAGTGACAATTTTATTGGGTTCCGTCTGTCGGAACCTTCAGGTCTCTATTATTTCCTTCAGTTGCTATATATGCATGGAAGTTTTAGGTCTCATGGCTGCTGCATTGGATTCGATTCCCTTTGCTCATTTCATAGGAAACCTTTCCAGTTTTTTTATGCTGAATAATGGTGCAGGGATTCTAGGATATCACTTTTTATATCTTTGAATCCTAATGTTTAACTATCTTTGATTCGGTGGTTAAGATCACCATCATTTAGTTCTACAGGTCTCTTCGGTTCTTTCAACCTGGACCATGATCTCTACAGATGAGTCTTTTAGGTTGGGAGGCTGTCTGAGGATCTCTGTCAGCACAAGGGGTTTGGAAATCTCAGGAGGCGAGATTACCATTTGATATTTTGGAACTCTGTGCATTCTCAGAGTTCTTCAGTTTGGTTTCTTTTTTAAGAAGAGACGTTTATTGTTTTTTTCAGACAATGTCACAACTGTGGCGTATGTCAATTATCAGGGTGGGACTATCAGTCCTTAGGCTGTGACAGAAGTATCTCGGATATTTGCTTGGGTTAAATCCAGCTCCTATCTAAATTCTGTTGTCTTTTTCCCAGGTATAGACATTGGGAAGCGGATTATCTCTGTCAATCAAGCTTTACATCCGGGAGAATGGTCTCTTTACCCAGATAAGTTTTCAATTTTTCAGATGTGAGGGCTTCCAGAAATAGATCTGTTGGCATCTCATCTAAACAAGGAACTTCCCAGGGGCCTATTCAGGTCCAGGGATCCTCAGGCGGAAGTAGTGTATGCATTTACACTTCCTTGGAATTATCATTCTGCCTATATTTTTTCATCTCTGGTTCTTCTTTTAAGAGTGATTTTCAAAATCATCAGAGAGCAATCTGTGGTGTGGCTGGTGGCTCTAGCATGGCCACACAGGTTTTGGTATATGGTTCTTGATCGGATGTGCAGTTGCCGATCTTGGTTACTTCCATTAAGGCCAGACCTTATATCTTAACATTCATTTTTTTCCATCAGGAATTCAAATTATTAATTTGATGGTATGAAAATTTAACGCTTAGTACTTAGTCATAGAAGTTTCTCTGACTCAGTGATTAATACTATGTTGCAGGCTCGTAAATCTATGTCTAGTAGGATTTATTATAGAGTTTGGAAGATTTACATCTCATGATGCTCTTCTTATGAATTCTCTTGGCATTCTTTTAGAATTCCTAGGATTTTATAGTTTTTGACTGCATGTTCCTTGAAAGGACAAATCTCTGCTTTTCCTGTGCCGTTTCACAGTAAGAATTGCTAAATCTTTCTAATATTCATTGTTTTGTTCAGGCTTTGGTTCGTATCAAGCCTGTCATTTAAGCCAATTTCTCCTCCTTGGAGTCTTATTTTGGTTCTGAAGGCTTTACAGGCTCTTCTGTTTGAACATATGCTTTCTTTGGACATTACTTTCATGGAAAGTATTGTTCTTTTTAGACATCTCTTCAGCTAGAACGTTTTTTTGAATTATCTGTTCTTTCTTGTGAATCTCCTTTTTCCGATTTTTCATCAGGATAAGGTGGTTTTTGCTGTCCTCAATTAAATTTTTTACCTTAAGTTGTGAATTCTATCAACATTGGTAGAGGAATTATTATCCCTTCCTTGTGTCCTAATCCCAAGAATTCTTTGGTAAGATTCTTACATTTTTTTGGATGTGGTAAGAGTTTTGAAAATATGTTGAAGCTACTCAGATTTCAGACTGACTTCTAGTCTATTTGTTATCTTTTCTGGTTTTAGGAAAGGTCAGAAGGCTTCTGCCATTTCTTTGGCATCTTGGTTAAGTTTTGATTCATTATGCTTATTTGGAGTTGGGTTAATCCCCGCCTCAGAGGATTACGGCCTCATTCTACTAGGTCAGTTTTTACTTCCTGGACTTTTAAGAATGAAGTTTCTGTTGATCAGATTTGCAAAGCAATGACTTGGTCTTCTTTGCATACGTTTACTAAATTCTACCATTTTGATGTTTTCTCTTCTTCAGAAGCAGTTTTGGTAGGATGGTACTTCAGGCAGCTGTTTCAGTTTGATTCTTCTGCTTATAATTTCAGTTTTTTTCATTATAAAAAATTAAACTTTTTTGATTTGGGTAGTGGATTAATTTTTCAGCGGAATTGGCTGTCTTTATTTTATCCCTCCCTCTCTAGTGACTCTTGCGTGGAAGTTCCACATCTTGGGTATCTGCTATCCCATACGTCACTAGCTCATGGACTCTTGCTAATTACATGAAAGAAAACATAATTTATGTAAGAACTTGCCTGATAAATTCATTTCTTTCATATTAGCAAGAGTCCATGAGGCCCACCCTTTTTTGTGGTGGTTATGATTTTTTTTATATAAAGCACAATTATTCCAATTCCTTATTTTTGATGCTTTCGCTCCTTCTTATCACCCCACTTCTTGGCTATTCGTTAAACTGATTTGTGGGTGTGGTGAGGGGTGTATTTATAGGCATTTTGAGGTTTGGGAAACTTTGCCCCTCCTGGTAGGAATGTATATCCCATACGTCACTAGCTCATGGACTCTTGCTAATATGAAAGAAATGAATTTATCAGGTAAGTTCTTACATAAATTATGTTATCCTACACAGCAGCATATGTAAATATGCAAAGGAAAAAGAAAAGGAAAAAAAGAGATACATTTTATTTTAGTACTGGCAGACTTTCTGCCAGTACTTAAGATGGCGGGGACAATTGTGGGGTGGGGGAGGGAAGAGCGCCGTTTGGGAGGGATCAGGGGGTGGGATGTGTCAGGTGGGAGGCTGATCTCTACACTAAAGCTAAAATTAACCCTGCAAGCACCCTACAAGCTACCTAATTAACCCCTTCACTGCTAGTCATAATACATGTGTGATGCGCAGCGGCATTTAGCAGCCTTCTAATTACCAAAAAGCAACACCAAAGCCATATATGTCTGCTATTTCTGAAGGGGATCCCAGAGAAGCATTTACAACCATTTGTGCCATAATTGCACAAGCTGTTTGTAAATAATTTCAGTGAGAAACCTAAAGTTTGTGAAAAAGAGAACGATTTTTTTTTATTTGATCACATTTGGCAGAGAAATGGTGGCATGAAATATACCACAATGGGCCTAGATCAATACTTTGGGTTGTCTACTACACTACAGCTAAAATTAACCCAGTGAGAAACCTAAAGTTTGTGAAAAAATTTGTCAAAAAGTGAATGATTTTTTTTATTTGATCGCATTTGGCAGTGAAAGGGTTGCTTGAAACATACCAAAATGGGCCTAGATCAATACTTTGGGATGTCTTTTAAAAAAAAAAAAAAAAAAAAAAAAAAAAAAAAAAATACTGTATATACATGCCAAGGGATATTCAGGTATTCCTGAAAGATATCAGTGTTCAATGTAACTAGCGCTAAATTTAAAAAAAAAAAAAAGTGGTTTGAAAATAGCAAAGTGCTACTTGCAAAAAAAGCAAAGAACATGTAAACATTGGATATTTCTAAACTCAGGACAAAATTTAGAAACTATTTAACATGGGTGTTTTTTGGTGGTAGTAGATGCGCAACAGATTTTGGGGGTCAAAGTTAGAAAAAGTGTGTTCTTTTTCCCATTTTTTCCTCATATTTTATAATTTTTTATAATAAATTATAAGATATGATGAAAATAATGGTATCTGAAATTTGAAAGTCCATTTAATGGCGAGAAAAACGGTATATAATGTGTGGGTACAGTAAATGAGTAAGAGGAAAATTACAGCTAAACACAAACACCGCAAAAATGTAAAAATAGCCTTGGTCCCAAATGGACAGAAAATGAAAAAGTGATCTGGTCACTAAAGGGTTAATATAGTACCACTGGCTTCCTGAGTTTTTGCAGCATTCTACAAATATCTATACATACATTATTCCCAGTAAAAATGTATGGCTGGCACCCAGGTGTCTTGTACATCTGTAAAATTTGATGAAAGGGACATAAAACATAATTCCCTATAAAATATTTAATTTTGTATATGGCAAACAATATTGCAATGCACTTTCATTATTTGCCTACTTTACCTATAAATTAAGTTTGAAAACTATAGTTTTAAGGCCAGATGGAAAAACAATTGATTGATTGATTTGTACACTAATTTACATATGTCTGTTATTGGCCCTCTCAAAGTAGAGAAGTTAAAGGGATATTTGTATTACTATTTTATATATCATAGCTGCTCTATTATTTGCGACTACAAAACTACCAAATTTCAATTTAAAATGATCAAGCTGTTTTTAAGCTATTTAATGTAGACTAAAAGAATCTGGTTTTCAGAAAAGTTCCATTGACTTATACTTTGGATTTTTTGGTAAGTACTACAGCTGACATGGATGAATGTATTTCTATTAAAAAAACTTAAGGGATATGAAACTGCTACTTTAGTGAAAACTAAATATGTGAAATCAAAAGTAAACATAAAAAGAAACAGATTGTGTAAAAAAAAAAAAAAAAAAAAAAAAAAAAAAAAAACCACTAAAAAAAAAAAAAACAACAACTGTAAAAAACTTATTTTGTTGCAAATTGGAGTACTTAGCCCACCCTCGGGAAAATAAGAGATCCCAAATGTTGGAAACAGGTTAGATTCTGCCTCTTCTGGGCATTGGCAAATCTGAAGTTTTATGACATCAAGCTATAAATGCCTTCCTGTAGTGCCCCCAGCCTCCTTGTAGGGCTGTCACAGAAAGAATGGACACTGCACAAATGAAAGTTTAAAAAAAAAAAAAGAAATACAGGGTAAAAGCCGTTTAAAATGAAGAATAATATTTATTGCAATATTTATTGCAATAATTCTATAAGTATAAGCCACTGTTATTGAAACAATGGAACAGACTTTTGTCATGAACTTTTCATGACAGAACAGACTCCATGTTGTTTTTTTTAATTTAAGCCTAACCAGGGCTCAGCTATTATGACATTGTATTTTGTTTTCCTTACTCTTGCTGACTGAGAAGTTTCATATCAATATGTTTTCCATGATTCAAGGTAGTTTACTTGCTTAGGCCCCAGCTAGTCGCTTATTTCTGTAAATACGTGCAATTTATAACCTTGACTGTAGTTAAGGAATGTGGGTGTGGCCTACAGTACGTGGGCCAGACCACTAGGAAGCTGAGAGACAGGATCCGGGAACACCTCCTACAGATAAAGTGGAAGAAAGTGGATCTGCCTCTCTATAAACATTTTAAAGAAGTTCATGGAGGGAACAACGAAAGTTTCAGATATCTGGGAATATGCAAACTAAATAAAGATTGGAGAGGGGAGAACACGGAGGCAAGTCCAAATGGATTTTCCATTTAGATTGCATTTACCCTAAGGGACTCAATGCCAATTTTGAGATCGTCCACCTATTCTGAAATACCCCCAATAAGTTAAAGCTATCCAAAGGGATGTTGCTGAAAGTATAGAAGCATAGATGTGAAACCACCAAAACATATCCCCGACACTATTTTTAAAGATACTGAATCTTCAAATATATATTCTATAATAGAGAAACGGTTGTTAGGGATTGTATAACATCCTTCTCAAAATGTTTATTTACTATGTGCTGACCCTCATTCTTGGTCCCAATCAGGTCCTTAAGAATCAACAAATATTTCTTATCTCAAACACACTGTTTCCCACAACTAGGGATCCACTCTCTATTAGTATTAATTCATATGCCCGAGTTGAGAATCCACATAAGTTCACTAATTGTATCCATCAACTATTTGTATTACAAGGATAGATAGAGATTATATATATATATATATATATATATATATATATATATATATATATATATATATATATATATATATATATATATATATATATATATATATATATATATATATATAAAAATTCAGATATATAAATGATCTCACTCAACTTAACCAATGGTAAATTACATTCACCAATCCAATATATTAGTTGAATCTATAAACAATTTGACATAATATGACAAAAAAAAAAAAATGTGTGGCTGAGTAGTAAGATATGATCATTTGTACATTAGGCTGTCGTTAAATTATTGAGCATATTCATTTGTGAAAGTCTGTATTTTGTAAATCCTGGAGTATACAAGCTTAAAATCGCCCAAAATTCAATTTTATTTGAAGAAGCAATAGTATAAAAATACCCCTATGAAATATCGATATAAAATATTGATAACCAGTCCCTCCTGTTAATATCAGAGAATGACCGAAAAAACATGTTATAACAAAAGTCTACTATGAATACATCAGTTTGGTAATATTATAATTCCTTATCCCAAAATTTTAACATTGTTGACTAATCCGCCCATTCCGATTTGCCCTTTCTAAAAATGGTTCCGCTTGAACCGAGAATGGCCGAAAAAACGTGTTATAACAAAAGTCTACTATGACTATATCAGTTTGGTAATATTATAATTCCTTATCCCAAAATTTTAACATTGTTTACTAATCCGCCTATTCCTATTTGCCCTTTCTAAAAATGGTTCTGTTTGAACCGGAAATGACCCAACCGGAAGTACGGACACCCGGTCTAGCGAAACGGAAGTGCAATGGGGAATTGGCGGGCAATCCGACGCCATCTCAGTTGGTTTGGCGACACAATTTACAGAAACTCCCACTAGTACCAGTATATAAGGTCAGTAATAACAGAGCCTTATTATGTCTTGAAAAAGGCCCTCTAAAGGGCCGAAACGCGTAGACGGACGATCGACAAACGATTTTTGAGGCTTGTTATACTCCCAGGATATAGCCTATTGGGGTGAGTTTGTTTACCAATATTCTGCACCCCATAGGCTATTTGTTTAGTGCACTTTCTATTTTTTCCAGGTCTTTGTCTTAACGGATTAGGATATTGGATCGCCACTAATCCCCAGGATCATTTGCTCCCCTTGGACCCATCTAGGATAATTGGAAATCAGACTCATTTGAAGTTCAGATTTAGTGCTATTGTATTGTCATCATTCATTTGTTACTTATGCAAATCTATTGTATTTACTGGTCATTTAGTAAGAGTTGATTCTGTGTACATAGATTTGCAGGTGAGCAATGGAATTACAGGGACAGTAAAGCACAACTGTGCTCACCTAGCTCCCAATAGAGCATTGCTCTCCTTCAACAAAGGATATCAAGAGCATGAAGCAAATTTAATAAAAGTAAATCTGAAAATTGTATGCTCTATCTAAAATTATGAAAGAAATAAAAAAATGGGTCTATTTTTCAGCTTTGTTTATTTTATAACATTTTTGCTTTGAAGAAGAGGCAAGATATTTCTCCCGACACAAATTCACAGTTTTGAGAACAAAAAAAACCCACAAGATTATGTGATATCTTCTAGACAGAAAAAAAAAAAAAAAAGTCAAAATAATCTGACAAATCTCTGGGAGAGCATGAATGGATTAATGGAATTAAATTTACCAAAAAGTTTAAGCCATGAATATACAGCCTCATAATACATAATTAAAAACTTATCCTTATTTCAGGATGAATAACCTTTGGATTATAATGTACCTTAACCACTTCATGCCGGGGGAGCAAGTGCTTAGATCTGAACAAAGTTCGGATATACACACTTACTGAAATTAAATCACACGCTCGACAATGTGATCATGTGATTTCAAGGCCAGGATCGGATCATGGAGGACTGACTATGCTGCTAGGCACACACCCCAGTCAGATTCTTGCGTGCGTCAAAGTGGGAGGCTGCATGGCGCCATATAAGAGAAGACGTTCTATGCCGTCCTAACTGCGTTAAAGACCAGCGCTGTTAGGATGGCATATTAGGTCCTAACGTGGTGAAGGTGTTAAATAGAAACTACAGATGGATTTTTCATCATAAAGGATTTTTTAAAAACAACTATTTTTTTATTTTTTAATACACTTGAAATTCATGTAGTATACCCGACTTGTTTGCCTATGTCACACAAAGCACAATATTATAACAAATTGATATACATTTTAAATAGTGCAAAGAAAATTAGATCATTTTCATGTGAACAAGAATTTAGGGCTGGACAAACCCAAGCTCTAGGGTTTATGAACCGTGGGTTACTGTCATTATACCATACAACATACCCTCTAGGCCTGGGAACTACATTCTCCAGCACGCTGCAAGATAAGGTGAAGTATTGCTAATACATTTTTGTATATAAACAGTGCAGACATTTGTTTAACGAACTGATATCTGTTAGAACCAAACTTGGGTTTCTAAAATTCAATGAAAATTCAGAAAATGTAAGAAGTAATATTTAGTTAGTGCCTCAGAGTTAGCTGTGCTGAAGTCTAATCAGTCAAGACAACTCTCTGCAGTTCCATACGGAGGAATAACTCTGTAGCATTGCAGCACAGGAGAAGAATGTTGGTTTTCTGAGAGGGCTGTTACACATTAAATAACAATGCACTGCCGCCCTCTTCTGCAGCCAAGTATTTAAAGAGAAATTGTAATGTAAAATATATTTTCCTTTAACACATTCCCAATGATCCATTTTACTTGCTGGAGTGTTTTACATTTATAACAGACACCTTTACCGATCTGGTTTGTTTGAAATTGCTGCTTTTGCCTGTTGAAACCACTGCCTAAACTAAACACTTAAAGGGCCACTAAACCCAAAATCTTTCTTTCATGATTTAGATAGAGAATAGAAATTTAAACAACATTACAATTTACTTGCATTATTTATTTTGCTTCATTATTTAAATATCCTTAGTTGAAGAAAAAGCAATGCACATGGTGAGCCAATCACACGAGGCTTCTATGTGCAGCAACCAATCAGCAGCTAGTGAGCATATCTAGATATGCTTTTCAAAGAATATCAAGAGAATAAAACAAAATTAGATAATATAAGTAAATTAGAAAGATGTTTAAAATTGCATTATCTTTCTAAATCATAAAAGAAAAAATGTGGGTGGCATGTCCCTTTAAATGCAGCATAAACGAAAGTTCTAGAACCAGTTGTTTATAATAGGATTAGACTACTCTTAAGAACTTTTGACCATGACAGCATCTTTATTTTCATCTGAAGCTTAAAGGGGCAATAAACCTAGAAAATAAATATTATATAATTCTGCACATAGTGCAGAACTATATTAGTGCTAGCTTTATGTAACATAATATTGCCGCTGGAATTTTTACTTTTAAAAAAAAAAAAAAAAAAATAGAGGGTTTTTCAGACCCGCCCTCTGTGCTCTACTGAGCGGGTCTGGTTTTCCCTCTGAGTGCATCTGTCTAGACACAGCACGGCCCAATCGCGCCATTACACTCAATATAGCTCGCTCCTGCTCGGACAGCAGGAGCGAGCTACATTGAGTGTAATGGCGCGATCGGGCCAGGCTGTGACTAGACAGCTGCCCAGATGCGCTCAGAGTGAAAACCAGACCCACTCAGAGCGCAGATGGCGGGTCTGAAAAACCCTCTTTTTTAATAAACATTCAAGCTGCAATATTATGTTACATAAAGCTAGCAGTAATATAATGTTATATAATTCTACATTATGTGCAGAATTGTATAACATTATTTTCTAGGTTTACTGCCCCTTTAAAGGACTTTAAATTTTCAGTCAAAGTCTAATTGATACATTAGATGAACGTAATATAAATATGTATCATCTGCTCAAATGTTTCATTCAAAACATTATTATATATAGTTACTGTCATTATACACTCATGAAGTGTAGTGGATGCCTGGAATTATCATCCAGCAGAGGTAGTGGAATATCCCAGCATTTCCAGGGTTAACCTGAATTGTTTTGGGGGTTTTGGGAGGGGTTTTGTGTGCGTGCGTGCGCGCAACATTCTGTGTCTGTTTCTAGCCCTCTTTGTCTGTGCAAAGGCGTAAGATTCTTTGATCACAAATGATGCTGTGCATATTGCTAAGTCTGCTTTTGTGAGCAAGGAGGGCTGTCTTTGCTGGACAAAGGAAAAGGCTCAGGTATATAGTTGAATGCTAGCCCCAGATTCAATTAGAACTTCACTCGGTTTTATTTGAACATCATCAGAAGTTCCCACTGGCCTACTGTAAGCTTATCAGTGATACTTGTGTAAGTGTAGGTTGTGTTTCGTTTAAGTCCCATTTTATTTGAAGAACTATTTTGCTTTTTGGATGGCCTTTGTTAATATAACTTTGCACTGTGTAACATTTATTTGTCTTGTTGCCATTAAAAATATTGATAATCTAATCCTGTCTTTGGGCTCTAGTATCTAAATTCACAAACTCCTAGAGAAACAAGGTTGCAATCATGTTGCCAAACTGTTACTGGTGGTTATTGGCAACATTTGCAGCATTTTTAGGATTAGGTAGGATTTGGGGGTTAATTTGGCGTCACTTTATGCCCTTGTAGGAGTATAGGGATAAGGTTACACAATGCTAGGTGCTATTATCCACTTCATGCCCAAACTCTTCCCACAGTCACAGCATGTCGGTTTATCTTTCTGTACACATAGACTGGTGCGGATGGCAGTGTTAAACTGTGCATATTCCAGTACCATTGACTTAAATGCTAATGCATTGTATGTTCATGCATCAGTACCCAGGTAGCCCTCAGTGATAGGACCTGTATAATGAATATCACAGAGCACTTATAAATCATTAAAAATTAATTTTAACTTGTAATAAATATTGGGGGGAAATTAATAGAAGCTAACTGATTTTTTATTCATTTGAAAACATTTTTATTGCTGCACAAAAAGTGGGTTTACTAGATCTTTAAAAATAAAATTACAGGAAAGGAGAACAAAATAATTAAGTATAGCAAAAATGTTTTTCTACATGTAATTAAACAATTTAAATATATTGGTGTTTAATGCCCATTTAAATAAGAAAAAGCTGTTTACATAAAAAGGTGAAACTAACAGGAAGGGTATGATTGTATGCAAATGAATCCTGGGAATTTACTGCTCAATGGCCGATAGTGACAACTCCCAATGGGGGAAAAAAAAGTTGGTTTATTTAGCAAAGGAACATCCATTTAAATGTAAAATATTTTATTTTAGAATGAACAGAGAAAACTGAGTAACAAGTCTCTTTATTTTAGTGAGTTACATAACACCGACATAAATTAAATATATATATTAAAAACAAAAAATATATATTTCATGCAAAACAAATCTTGGTACACTGCAAATAGTCTCAGATCCCTGGTCAGTGTCAGGAGTCCCAAATTAGCAGAACATAAATAATAAAGCTGATCGTCACAGCCATCTAATGAAGTATTTAGATAGCACAGGGAGCTGCAACATAAAGTAATATTTTCCAGACTTCCCTGGCAGCTAAGGTGCTAGACTACTTCTAATCAAAGGCAGCAAATAAGTTAGTACCGATAATATATAACAGTGCATCTAAATGCCCCATGAGGCAGCTTCAAACACATACAAACAATACAGGAGATCAAAGCCTGCAGCTGTGTGACGTGCAGAAGGTGATGGGCCCCATCACTACAGTATCAAGAGGAAGTGCCAGTGTCTCAGTACTGACTTACAACATCTCCCAATGGCTAACACACAGAATAAGACGAGTAAGCAGACAACGTTGCTGTTGCCCAGCTCTGTCACTGGCTGTTGTACTTTAATTACCTGCGTCCTCTGAACTCACAGAACAGAAATCCGCTCCAGCCAATCACCGGGGTGAACGTCGCGGGTCCCCCGGGGAGTCACCTCCTATCGGGATCCCGTCACAGGAAGAGACGCTCACAATATGAAACGCGGAGAGAGATGCTAAACACAGCGTGACGGTGTACAGAGGGGACAAGACAACCTCATCAGCAAAAAGGGGACACCCAATGCGACGTCCACTAGGCCTCTACCTGACGTCAGCGTACTCGATGACGTCACTGCGAGGGTGACGTGCTGTTAGGGAAAGGCGGGAGTCAGTTCCTCTTCCGGGTTTTTTTTCCCTGATAAAAAGAGAGGAGGGTGGGGGGAGAGAACAGTTAGGTATTGTAAAGCAAGTTAATTCGTTAGAGATTAGTGTCTGATTCCCCCTCTATAATTAGCAGAATGGTATGGTCCGAGCTAATTTTTCAATGTAATACAGTAATATATGTTCAGATCTATTGAAAAACGTGTAGCACGTCCGATGACTCTAATTGTTTTGCAGTAGAAGTACATACCCCTAAAAGGCAGTGTAGTATAGTATATATATCACGTCATTTGCTGTGGACTATTATAAACAAATAAAAAATGAATGCAGGTGTTTTATTATTGTTGCATTAGAAACAAATATAAAATGAGCGTATTATTATTAGTGTTGCTTGCTTATAGATTAAACTCATAGTTAAAGAAATTAAACCCAAAGCGCTAGCAATGCACTAATGGGACTTAAAGGGACATTAAACCCATTTTTTTTTATTGCATTATTCAGATAGAGAATACAATTTTAAACAACATTCCAATTTACTTTTATTATCTAATTTGCTTCATTAATTTGATATCCTTTGTTGAAACAAATAGCATTGCACATGGGTGAGTCAATCACACAAGGCATCTATGTGCAGCTACTAGGGTTGCCAGCTGTCCGGTATTTGACCGGACAGTCCGGTATTTTCAGTTGCTGCCCGGTAATAGAAATACAAAAAAACAAGCCTCTCTAAGACAGTCACACTGTCTGTACTTTCAATTTTTTTATTTTATTCCTCCGATAAAAAGTTCCCTCCCAGAGTTCCACTACCAGCCTGTGTCCCACTCCCAACCAGAAGTCCGGCACCCAATCTAGCCTGTTAGTTGGCTGCTATTAGCTCAGCTAAAGCCGGACTCCTGGTGGGCACAACCGCGCAGCTTGCACTGACTGAGAGTCTGTCGGACGGACGTCACATGATCACGCCGTGCACGTGACATCACGTCATTGAGAAGTCCGGGCTGTGCTGTTAGCTGGCTGCTGAGTGCTTCTGAGTCTGCATGCCGTTCACTCAGTCAGCAGCAATCTGTCACTTCACTGTGTGTGACACTGACCGGGTAAAATCTGGTGACTGACCGACCAATCTAGTCAAGTACACAATGAGGTATGTGGCATGGTTGTCTCTCAGACCAGTTTGTTAAGATTTAATATCACCCACAAAAAAAGTAATTTTATATATATATATATATATAATATATATATATATATTATATATAATAAATATTATATATATATATATATGATAAATATTATATATATATATATTATATGTATATATATATTATATAAATATATATATAATATATGTATATATATTATATAAATATATATATAATATATATATATATTATATAAATATTATATATATATATATACACACATATATAATAATATATAAAATGTCACCTCAAACTCCCCACCTCCCGGCCACCTGGCAACCCTAGCAGCTACCAATCAGCAGCTACGGAGCCTATCTAGATATGCTTTTCAGCAAAGGATATCAAGAGAATGACACAAATTAGATAATAGAAGTAAAATAGAAAGTCGTTTAAAATTGCACGCTCTTTCTAAATCATGAAATAAAACATTTGGGTTTAATGTCCCTTTAACTGAACACACCCGGTGAGCCAATGACAAGATGAATATGTCTGTGGCACCAGTCATTAACTAGTTCACAGTAGTCATTTCACAAATGATTGCAAAAGAATGATGTAAATTTGAGAAGTAAATTGAACCTAGGGCTGCCACCTTTTCCCCAGAAGATTCCTGGGCCCTTTCTAAATGGGGGTGGAAGGGCGTGGCTTGTGGCGTGGCTTCTCGCAGCCTCAAATTCAATATGAAATCAAATTTATATATATATATACTGTATATAATATATATATATATATATAATATATATATATTTATTATATATAATATATATATATATATTATATATATATATATATATATATAATATATAATATAGGTTAATAGGACAAGTGCACTCTCACGAACAGTCTCACGATTTGCCAGGGTGCATGAATGTGGGTAATAATAACAAAAGATAGAAGAGCACTCTCTGGTCTTAAATACAAAGGTTGTTTTATTTGTAGTGACGTTTCGGGGAAAGCTTCCCCTTCCTCAGACCAAAGAACAATTCAAAGTGACAAACATTTATACACATACAGACCCCTCCCCTTGTTAAAAAACCACCAAGATTAGTTGCTAAGCAACCATTACCTGGCTGGTAACCAATAAAGCAATTATCTAAAATACAGACAACACCTGTGTAGAGTGAAAATACAGCAATACGTGTAATACACTGATTGAAAACACCTGATTGTGAAAATACTTGTCTTGCTAACGACACATTGGAATTAATTACAGTTAACCTTCAACAATAGGAAGCCATAGATTGTACAAATTGTATAAATTGTACAGTCATATTGCAAAAATCATTAAAAAATGAACAGAAAAACATAGTGTCTATGCCTGTTTGGGATACTTGAAAACAACCGATAGTGAACACACTTATCTAGTTAGCTATACATTAGTATTAATATATATATATATATATATATATATATATATATATATATATATATATATATATATATAAGCAAAACGAATAAGATGAAGCACTCACTGGACTTTATATCACTGTGTACAAAGAATTTATTTGTGACGTTTCAGACCTCAAACGTCCCTTCTTCTGCTCAGAAGAAGGGACGTTTGAGGTCCCGAAACATAACAATTAAATTCTTTGTACACAGTGATATAAAGTCCAGTGAGTGCTTCATCTTATTCGTTTTGCTTATTCTTCTTCAAAGCACCCTGGCGGATGCAGGATGGTGGTGGGAGTGCATATACCTTGTGAACTTTTACTATTTTTACTAATATATATATATACATACAGTATATATAATATATATATATATATATATATAATATATATATATATATATATATATATATAAGAGCTAGGAAAGGGAAGGCACTCTCAGGATTTATATACATCAAAGTTAGTTTATTGTTTATAACAACAACGTTAGAAAGTCATAAGGATAGGTCGACGTCTCGGCTTACATAGAAGCCTTCATCAAGACAGATGAACAACTGTTAAACGAAGAAGAAAAAATAACAGATTTAAAAACACAAAACACAGCATCAATACATAATCCCACCACCAAATTGTTTGCAGGCAGAAAAATAAACCCACAAATAATGAAAATAAACATAGAAAAAATAAAAATAAGGTAAACCCATACACATAGCGCTAGGAGATACAACAATACAGTCGCTCCAATACTCTCAATCTGCTCTGGATATACACTGGTGGGGTATATATTATAATCTTAGCAAGCAAACAAAGCGTATGTAACCCAATTGTAGGTAAAACACCATATGGCTGCACAGTTTATGTGTTATGCAAAGTCCGGTATACGCTGGCCTGCCATATACATAAAAGACCCTTCAAAAGAGACTAGCAAGTCCCCATACCTCATTAGAAACCGCCTCAGGCTCTGAGACCATATACAGTTGTTCTAATGTTTCAAAGCAGATAGGTGCACCATACATTATACATTTAGCAACAAAAAGGCACTATATCACTTCCTGATGCTCATTTATCTCGCATCTGACAACCTGACATTGCATGCAGTAGTCACGCTGGACCCTACCTTCAAAGAAAACCACAACCACGTATACAAGCATGTGCACATCTTAGTATTGCACTAGTAACACTTTCAAAAGACTCAACTAGGTCTACAGTCATGTGCAAACCTTAGTATTGCACTAGTACCCCCTAAGTATATACGCATGTACCTTACCAACATTTGACAGTAGTTACAACCTTGCAAATCTACACTGCCGTTAATACGTGCCCCACATGGTATTAGCTCAATAGATAGTCTAACTTTCCAGTCCACAAATGTAGATTAAACTCGGGCAATATGTAAGCAGACCGCACTATAGCAAGATTATTGTCCCATGTCAGCTGCATGTCTTATGCGTTACACACCCACCGTTAACTACATGTGGCGCCCACAGCCCTAGCAAAAACATAAACAACCCCCATGTTTTGGGCCACAATATTAAGAAGCAGACAAATTATATTACCTCACAACGGCGACTAGCAGCCGCACACAACACCATGGGCAAAACAGAATGCCATTAACAGAAACCGGAAACTATTTAAGCCCTGATCACCAGGCTCCCATTGGTTGGCAATAGGGTGTGTCAAAAACACACCTGTAGCAGCTGTATCAACTACAGAGAAGTGCAGACAGTGATGGATACTCTAATTAACTCAATTATAACCATGTTCAGCTGCTACCACAACAGCAGACACTATGGATGCTTAGAATTGGCAAGTGCCACAGATGTATATAACATAGTAGATAAAGAATGGAAGCCATATGGCGGCCAGGAAGGAGTAGCCGTGGAAGAAGGCATATTTGCATTCACAGATGAAGATGCGGCACGCATCCTGGAACTAAGTGAATCAGAGACAGTTGAGGAGGTGCCATTAAATATCTATTACAAAATATTGAACCTAAGGAGAAAAGAGGTGGACTACAAATTACATGCCAACTACCTCACTGACTACTTCAAGAGGAGAATGATCCCTCGAGGATTTAGGGTAAGAAACTCGCCAACTATTGGTAGAAACAATACAGAATTCTGCCGCAAGTGGTGCTACATAGCGAACAAATGTTCATTGGACTGGATCCTCCTAGTCATTGAGGAGGTGACTCATCTAAAGAAATTAGTAGTAGACGAATTGACCACATTAACCTTATCTAAAGAGAGAATACTGAGAGAAGATACCAATGAAGATTGGATTAACAAACTGACCACACAACTTGACAAATACAAAAAAGAACTTATCAGCTTCAAAAATAAAAAACTAAATACTGTTGAAATGGATTATAGGGAGAAGAGGGTGTACCAATGGCTCTCAGGTAAACAAAATTCCTACAGGCGTAGACGATATGAATGGAGTGCGAATTCCATGGCAAACACAGTGGACACCAGTGAAGGAGAATACAGTGGGTCAGACAATGCTACTGGAACCACACACAGTGCACAGTTCAAGGACAGGGTGCTTACAAGATCCCAAAGACGGACCACCGTACCGCCAAAAAACGAGGAGGCTTCAAAGAAAAAAGACTCAGGCCAGCTACTCGCAGAGGAGGCATGTGGAAGAAAACCACCAAGAAATTGAACAAAAAGGAGGGTGTGGTCATCAATATCAGCAGTAGACCATTGGACAACTATGAAATCAATATCCTCAGTAGAGGGTTAAGTTTTGTCCCCACTCCAAAGACCAATACTTTTGACTGCTTGGTAGACATCCACAGATTTCAACGTACTTTAAAGTTAAAAGATCACTTTAAGCATTCTCCTCCTACAGGACCTAAACCTGCTCTGTCACGACCTTCAAGCTTTGAACCTAAGACCGACCACCCATCCGACTATTCGAACATTCACAAATATCTGTATCCGGGACATAGAACACGCCTGTAAGGATGTGACCTCTGGTCGGAAAAACTTGAATAAACTGGTACTTGGTGCCCTGGAGAGACTCAAGTCTGATGATACCATAATCATACGCCCAGCTGACAAGGGTGGGGCGGTGGTCGTTATGGACTACACGTACTACAGATCTGAACTGTTAACCCAGTTGAATGACACTACCACATATCAACGTCTAACATTCAATCCTACTCAAGCATACAAAACTATGCTGGATACCAGTCTACAAGTGGCTTACAATTACAACTTTGGATTTCCTGACAGTTGACCACCCGAAATATCTGATCATATACACAATCCCGAAAATCCACAAAGATCTGACGAAACCCCCTGGAAGACCAATAGTCTCAGCGGTCGGGTCTTTGTTCCAGAATGTATCAATATACATAGATTTTCATCTCCAGGGCATAGTGAGAAACACAGAGGCCTTTCTACTAGATTCAATACAATTGATACGGATGGTACAAAATGTCACATTTCCTGCTCACTGCATCTTGGTAACCCTAGATGTGAATAGTCTGTATACTATTATCCCGCATGAGCTAGGGATAGAGGCTGTCAGAAGCGTCTTAGTGGTGAGTACAGAGTATGATGGTCCTCCAATTGAGGTGTTCCTAGATTGGCTCCTAATGGTATTGACGCATAACTATTTTCGATTTGAAGATAAGTACTACCTACAAATGGTCGGGACGGCCATGGGATCAAGCATTGCGCCATCATACGCCAATCTCTTTATGGCCTGGTTTGAGGAGAAATACATCTTCCTTGACCGTAATCCTCAAGTTCTGTTGTACAAATGCTACATTGACGACCTGTTTGTTGTTTGGGGTGGTACTCAAATGGAATTGGATCTATGGATCAATCAACTCAACACAGCTGAACTCTCGGTTGGATTCAAAAGTGAGCACAGTGATGAACAAATCCACTTCTTGGACCTGTGTATCTTCAAAACAATAACAGAGAATGGATGTAGATTGAATACTACCTTGTATTCTAAACCGACAGACCGGAAAACACGCTCTTACAAAGTAACAGCTTCCACCCCAGACAATTAAAAATGGGCATCATCAAATCACAACTGTTGAGAGTTATACGAAATAACTCCGATCTCATGAATCAGGCTAAGCAGCTACAGGATATGAAGATGAAATTCATAGAGAGAGGGTACAGCCCGGGACTAGTGGAGCAGGTTCTCAAGGAAGTGTCTCATTTGAACCAATCTTCATTGATTGAAAGGAAACCAAAGACGGGTGAAAATGATAATAAATTAAATTTTGTGACCTCATACAGCCCAGTATCAAATAAAATTGGTGATATTGTTCGCCAGAACTGGCATCTAATAAGGGACGACCACTCTTTGCCTTTTGCTGGATCATCACCACCAAGAGTGGTGCATAGGAGCAACCAGAATCTTTGATCCATGTTGATGAAAACGGATCCGTGGAAGAAACCCCAAACCTGGCTGGCTAATGCCAAGCCAGGATGTTTCAAGTGTGGTAATTGTGTCACATGTAACTCGCTGCTAACTGGTTCTAAGTTTCACCATCCCCATACGAATAAGACCTACCAGATCAGGCATCGCCTAACTTGTACTTCTCAGTTTGTGGTATACTTTTTGACTTGCCCTTGTGGCCATTATTATGTTGGTAAGACCACCACTACCTTCAGGGAGAGGCTTGCCAATCATAAAAGTGCCATCAGGGCAGCACGCCACTTTCTTGAACACAATCATTCTGTGTCATCCTTGAAAGCAATGCTCATTGACATGGTGATCCCCCCCAGAAGGGGTGGCAACAGGCATAAGGAACTATTATGCTGTGAAAGCCGGTGGATCTATCGGCTGAACACACTCAGCCCACATGGACTTAATATGCATTTAGATTATTCCGTGTTCTATTAAGTTGATTATGCATTTAATAATATATTGTTCTTGACATTTTCTATGAATAATAGTCACTACTTCTTCCAATATCTTGTAATATGATTTTTTTCTCTCTTGTCCCCCTCTCTGCTGGGATGTTACACTGGATGGGTTACCCATTTCAAAACTAAATGATGTGTAGTGGTTTGAGCACTCCCAGTTTGTTGACACTTTGGGGTGCTACCTTGGTGTGTGCCGTCATATGGTTCGTTCTACTATTATATACCCTCTAGTGTTGGTTCTGCATACTCCCTCCTCCTAGTGGGACATCCACTTTAGGTGTGTCTAATGGCTGATGGACCCCATATATTGGTTTTGGGTTTCCACATCTGTATACTGGTAGTCATGTCTTTGACTATGTATTTATGGTCGTTTGAGGAACGTTAATTTCTGGGTTTTCACATCTGTACACTGTTAGTCATGTCTTTGACTATGTATTTATGGTCGTTTGAGGAACGTTAATTTGCTCTGCATTATAATGAGAATATGCGATCCCATCCTTATTTTGTTGTATACTCTGGTTTATACAGTAGCTGAATACAGTTACCTCTGGTTTATTATGGCTTCCATTCTTTATCTACTATGTCATTTACATCTGTGGCACTTGCCAATTCTAAGCATCCATAGTGTATGTATTTATGGTCGTTTGTGGAACGTTAATTTCTGGGTTTTCACATCTGTATACTGGTAGTCATGTCTTTGACTATATATTTATGGTCGTTTGAGGAACGTTAATTTCTGGGTTTTCACATCTGTACACTGTTAGTCATGTCTTTGACTATGTAGTTATGGTCATTTGAGGAACGTTAATTTGCTCTGCACTATAATGAGAATATGCGGTCTCATCCTTATTTTGTTGTATACTCTGGTTTATACAGTAGCTGAATGTAGTTACCTCTGGTTTATTATGGCTTCCATTCTTTATCTACTATGTTTTATACATCTGTGGCACTTGCCAATTCTAAGCATCCATAGTGTATGTATTTATGGTTGTTTGTGGAACGTTAATTTGCTCTGCATTATAATGAGAATATGCGATCCCATCCTTATTTTGTTGTATACTCTGGTTTATTTCCACAGGATGTCCTCTGTATGCCAGGACAATTCCGGGCACGAATAGAGAGTTTACTATAAAGGACACCATAAGATGTAGTAATAAAGGGGTTGTGTATATGTTACAGTGCTCATGCAATCTGTTTTACATTGGAGAGACAACCAGAATGTTGAGGGATCGGATTAGGGAGCATATCTGGAACATAGAAAAGGGGAAATTGGAAACCCACCTATACACACATTTTAGAGAAATCCACATGAACAACATTAAAGAACTAAAATACTGGGGATTGTGTGTAGTGCGAAATAACTGGAGGGGGGGGGACTTTGAAAATAGATTAGTCAAAAGGGAAGCAGAATTAATCTATGAGTTTAACACTTTGCATCCGTTGGGTTTGAATTCAGAGTTGGAATTAGCCCCCTTTTTAACTTAGGGATTTATTATCTTTAGTACCCTACATTTTGGCATTTTTGGCTTTTTTCAGCGTTTTAGTTTAGAGTTCTTCCTTGTGGATCTTTAACCTGACATTTTAGAGAGTAATAACTAGTATTAAGATGTGGAGCAGGGAATCATTTAGATAGGAATGTAGGGCTAGGTTTGTTTGAGCTAGGTTCTATTTATATTCTATGTGATTTTCATGTTTTAAATTTTATATGCATTAGTTGTTTTGGATGTCATCTAAAGTGGGATAAATCTTGGCCTTAGGCTGACCACGCAATATTTCATCAATATTTCATCTGAATTTTTCTATTTTCCCTGTTTGTTATGTATTTTCTCCTTATATTGTTTTATAAATTGTAGTCTTATGTATTATCACAATTGTATTATTTTAAGGATTTTTAAGGAGTTTTTAACGTTATTTGATTATATGGAAACGAGTTTTTAAACACTAGAGATCTGGCTTGGGATTTGGTGTGAAAATTTACGAACAAAGAATGACATGTGAGGTGTTTTGATTCCCCCCCAGGAAATAGTTACCTGCGGAAAGGTGTTGTAGCAATAGCGAATCACCTGTGCAGAGAGTGGATTTAAGGGCAAAGGTTGCAGGAAGTAGCATCTTGAAAAAGACCCAGAAGGGGTTGAAACGCGTAGAGGACTTACCTGCTACTGTTTGTGATTATTTGGAGGACCGAAGCTGAAGTGAACTCTCTGTACCCTGGCGTACAGAGGACATCCTGTGGAAACAAACACTTGCGCAAGTGGTCACCTAGGATCCGGAACCGGGTGACGTCACGGGATTTTCGCTGAGCAGACATCTAAAGGAGCAGCCGGAGTGTCAGGCCAGGTAAGGAGATCGCTGGCAGACACTTGTAAGAAGGTAGGAGAGCCTCCCGGCTAAGTTATAAATACTTGATTGCCTTTAACTAAGAGAACTTTAAGGAAGGAGCTCTATACCATCGTGGGCTTTTATTTGTGACCAAATAAGACTGGGGATATAACGGCACCATTCAGAAACATTAACATTTATATCTTTGGATTTACAATAATTAAACCCACATTGTCATTCCGGACTATCTTCTTTGGGGGATCCCCTTGAACTGCTAACACCAAGATTAGAACACAGTCATTGTAGGTGTTCTCCGCCAGCCCCATTTGATTTGGGGAATCTGAGGGGTTATGTAGAGTGTGTATGTTTAACCGGTTATACTTTATTTTATGTATGATTGATTGTTATATGGATTGTTTGTGTCAACCTTTTATGCATTGACTTATTAAATATCACATCTGTGTTTTACTAATTATTGTCACTTGATCATTGATTGCACTTTGATACTGCATTTATTTCACTTTGATTTTTCACTTGGATAAATTGTTTTTATATATATATATGTAGATATTTTCCTTTATTTTTAATTATCACCGATTTTTTATCACAGATTTTGCACATAAATAGTATTTTAACGTATCCCTTAAGGGTCATTGGAATTTTGGATTTTTAATTTTTTGAATGTTTTAACTGGTCACGATACAGTGAATTTTACATTTATTTATATCTATATATCCTACGGCTCTATAGCACCTCCTATATCCACTGATTTTACGAGGTAATATAATTTTTCTGCTTCTTAATATTGTGGCCCAAAACATGGGGGTTGTTTATGTTTTTGCTAGGGCTGTGGGCACCACATGTAGTTAACGGTGGGTGTGTAACGCATAAGACATGCAGCTGACATGGGACAATAATCTTGCTATAGTGCGGTCTGCTTACATATTGCCCGAGTTTAATCTACATTTGTGGACTGGAAAGTTAGACTATCTATTGAGCTTATACCATGTGGGGCACGTATTAACGGCAGTGTGGATTTGCAAGGTTGTAACTAAACTGTAACACTGTCAAATGTTGGTAAGGTACATGCGTATATACTTAGGGGGTACTAGTGCAATACTAAGGTTTGCACATGACTGTAGACCTAGTTGAGTCTTTTGAAAGTGTTACTAGTGCAATACTAAGATGTGCACATGCTTGTATACGTGGTTGTGGTTTTCTTTGAAGGTAGGGTCCAGCGTGACTACTGCACGCAATGTCAGGTTATCAGATGCAAGATAAATGAGCATCAGGAAGGGATATAGTGCCTTTTTGTTGCTAAATGTATAATGTTTAATGTATGGTGCACCTATCTGCTTTGAAACATTAGAACAACTGTATATGGTCTCAGAGCCTGAGGTGGTTTCTAATGAGGTATGGGGACTTGCTAGTCTCTTTTGAAGGGTCTTTTATGTATATGGCAGGCCAGCGTATACCGGACTTTGCATAACACATAAACTGTGCATCCGTATGGTGTTTTACCTACAATTGGGTTACATACGCTTTGTTTGCTTGCTAAGATTATAATATATACCCCACCAGTGTATATCCAGAGCAGATTGAGAGTATTGGAGGGACTGTATTGTTGTATCTCCTAGCGCTATGTGTATGGGTTTGCCTTATTTTTATTTGTTGTTTTTCTATGTTTATTTTCATTATTTGTGGGTTTATTTTTCTGCCTGCAAACAATTTGGTGGTGGGATTATGTATTGATGCTGTGTTTTGTGTTTTTAAAACTGTTATTTTTTCTTCTTCGTTTAACAGTTGTTCATCTGTCTTGATGAAGGCTTCTATGTAAGCCGAAACGTCGACCTATCCTTATGACTTTCTAACGTTGTTGTTATAAACAATAAACTAACTTTGATGCATATAAATCCTGAGAGTGCCCTCCCTTTCCTAGCTCTTATCTACAATCCATTGAGGATTGCACCCAGGTGCTTCATTATTAGTTGAAGCTGGAGTGCTGGAACACGTGCTAATTGGATAATATATATATATATATATATATATATATATATACACTGCTCAAAAAAATAAAGGGAACACTTAAAGGGACAGTCTACACCCGTATTAACTTTTGCTTATATGTTAGAATAAGTGCTGATAGTTATAACTCACCCCCTATACCGTAACCATTATGCTTCACAAACCGAATTATTGCTAAGCCAAACTCAGTATATAATCATTATAAATGGGGTACCAGCTCCGCCTAGTATGTACATCATACACTCTCTGCTTTGAAACGCTCCAATAAAAATTTGATCACTGATGAAAAATCATGATCGCGCTTTCGTCGTTTTGTGCATGCGCACCTTATGCGGAACTAAAAAATTGGAACTAAAATCTCTTTATAATTTGCACACGTATCATTTTTTTTACTGTACATGCAATATTGATTGTAAGAATATAGAACACTATAACTTTCTCTTAACATTTCCAAATTTTACTAAATTTTTTCAAAATAAAAAAACATAATTTATGTAAGAACTTACCTGATAAATTCATTTCTTTCATATTGGCAAGAGTCCATGAGCTAGTGACATATGGGATATACAATCCTACCAGGAGGGGCAAAGTTTCCCAAACGTCAAAATGCCTATAAATACACCCCTCACCACACCCACAATTCAGTTTAACGAATAGCCAAGCAGTGGGGTGATAAGAAAGGAGTAGAAAGCATCAACAAAGGAAATTTGGAAATAATTGTGCTTTATACAAAAAATCATAACCACCATAAAAAGGGTGGGCCTCATGGACTCTTGCCAATATGAAAGAAATGAATTTATCAGGTAAGTTCTTACATAAATTATGTTTTTTTTATGTAATTGGCAAGAGTCCATGAGCTAGTGACATATGGGATATCAATACCCAAGATGTGGATCTTCCACTCAAGAGTCACTAGAGAGGGAGGGAATAAAAATAAAAACAGCCATATTCCGCTGATTAATCCACAACCCAAAAAAATAAGTTTATTTTCATAATTGAAAGAAAAAAACTTAAATCAAAAGCAGAAGAATCAAACTGAAACAGCTGCCTGAAGAACTTTTCTACCAAAAACTGCTTCTGAAGAAGCAAATACATCAAAACGGTAGAATTTAGTAAATGTATGCAAAGAGGACCAAGTTGCCGCTTTGCAAATCTGATCAACTGAAGCTGAATTCTTAAAAGCCCATGAAGTGGAGACCGATCTAGTAGAATGAGCTGTAATTCTGTTAGGCGGGGCCTGACCCAACTCTAAATAAGCTTGATGAATCAAAAGTTTCAACCAAGAAGCCAAGGAAATAGCAGAAGCCTTCTGACCTTTCCTAGGACCAGAAAATAAAACAAATAGACTGGAAGTCTTCCTGAAATCTTTAGTAGCTTCCACATAATATTTCAAAGCTCTTACCACATCCAAAGAATGTAAGGATCTCTCCAAAGAATTCTTAGGATTAGGACATAAGGAAGGGACAACAATTTCTCTACTAATGTTGTTAGAATTCCCAACCTTAGGTAAAAATTGAAAAGAAGTCCGCAAAACTGCCTTATCCTGATGAAAAATCAGAAAAGGAGACTCACAAGAAAGAGCAGATAACTCAGAAACTCTTCTAGCAGAAGAGATGGCCAAAAGGAACAACACTTTCCAAGAAAGTAGTTTAATGTCTAAAGAAGGCATAGGTTCAAATGGAGGAGCCTGTAAAGCCTTCAGAACCAAATTAAGACTCCAAGGAGGAGAAATTGACTTAATGACAGGCTTAATACGAATTAAAGCCTGTACAAAACAGTGTATATCAGGAAGTATAGCAATCTTTCTGTGAAATAAAACAGAAAGAGCGGAGATTTGTCCTTTCAAGGAACTTGCAGACAAACCCTTATCCAAACCATCCTGAAGAAACTGTAAAATTCTAGGAATTCTAAAAGAATGCCAGGAGAATTTATGAGAAGAACACCATGAAATGTAAGTCTTCCAAACTCTATAATAAATCTTTCTAGAGACAGATTTACGAGCTTGTAACATAGTATTAATCACTGAGTCAGAGAAACCTCTATGACTTAGAACTAAGCGTTCAATTTCCATACCTTAAATTTAATGATTTGAGATCCTGATAGAAAAACGGACCTTGAGATAGTAGGTCCGGCCGTAACGGAAGTGGCCAAGGCGGGCAACTGGACATCCGAACCAGATCCGCATACCAAAACCTGTGTGGCCATGCTGGAGCCACCAGCAACACAAAAGACTGTTCCATGATGATTTTGGAGATCACTCTTGGAAGGAGAACTAGAGGCGGGAAGATGTAAGCAGGATGATAACACCAAGGAAGTGTCAGCGCATCCGCTGCTTCCGCCTGAACATCCCTGGACCTGGACAGGTATCTGGGAAGTTTCTTGTTTAGATGAGAGGCCATGAGATCTATCTCGGGAAGACCCCACATCTGAACAATCTGTGAAAACACATCTGGATGGAGAGACCACTCCCCTGGATGTAAAGTCTGGCGGCTGAGATAATCCGCCTCCCAATTGTCTATACCTAGGATATGCACCGCAGAGATTAGACAGGAGCTGGATTCCGCCCCAAGCAAGTATCCGAGATACTTCTTTCATAGCTTGGGGACTGTGAGTCCCACCCTGATGATTGACATAAGCCACAGTTGTGATATTGTCTGTCTGAAAACAAATGAATGGTTCTCTCTTTAGCAGAGGCTAGAACTGAAGAGCCCTGAGAATTTCACGGAGTTCTAAAATATTTATTGGTAATCTCGCCTCTTGAGATTTCCAAACCCCTTGTGCTGTCAGAGATCCCCAAACAGCTCCCCAACCTGAAAGACTCGCATCTGTGGAGATCGCAGTCCAGGTTGGCCGAACAAAAGAAGCCCCTTGAACCAAACGATGGTGATCTGTCCACCATGTCAGAGAGTGTCGTACATTGGGATTCAAGGATATGAATTGTGATATCTTTGTATAATCCCTGCACCATTGATTCAGCATACAAAGCTGCAGAGGTCTCATGTGAAAACGAGCAAAGGGGATCGCGTCTGATGCTGCAGTCATGAGACCTAAAACTTCCATGCACATAGTCATTGAAGGGAATGACTGAGACTGAAGGTGCCGGCATGCTGCAACCAATTTTAAACGTCTCTTGTCTGTTAGAGACAGAGTCATGGACACTGAATCTATCTGGAAGCCTAAAAAGGTGACCCTTGTCTGAGGAATCAAGAAACTTTTTGGTAAATTGACCCTCCAACCATGTTTCCGAAGAAACAACACTAGTTGATTTGTGTGAGATTCTGCAGTACGTAAAGACTGAGCTAGTACCAAGATATCGTCCAAATAAGGAAACACTGCAATACCCTATTCTCTGATTACAGATAGTAGGGCACCCAGAACCTTTGAAAAGATTTTTGGAGCTGTTGCTAGGCCAAATGGAAGAGCAACAAATTGGTAATGCTTGTCTAGAAAAGAGAATCTCAGAAACTGATAGTGTTCTGGATGAATCGGAATATGAAGGTATGCATCCTGCAAGTCTATTGTGGACATATAATGTCCTTGCTGAACAAAAGGCAGAATAGTCCTTATAGTCACCATCTTGAAAGTTGGTACTCTTACATAACGATTCAAATTTTTCAGATCCAGAACTGGTCTGAATAAATTTTCTTTCTTTGGTACAATGAATAGGTTTGAATAAAACCCCAAACCTTGTTCCTGAGGAGGAAATGGCATGATTACCCCTGAAGACTCCAGGTCTGAAACACACTTCAGAAAAGCCTGAGCTTTTACTGGATTTACAGGGATACGTGAGAGAAAAAATCTTCTCACAGGAGGTCTTACTCTGAATCCTATTCCATACCCTTGAGAGACAATGCTCTGAATCCAATGATTTTGGACAGATTTTATCCAAAAATCCTTGAAAAACCTTAATCTGCCCCATACCAGCTGAGCTGGAATGAGGGCCGCACCTTCATGCGGACTTAGGGGCTGACTTTGGTTTCCTAAATGGCTTGAATTTATTCCAATTTGAGGAAGACTTCCAATTGGAAGTAGATTCCTTTAGGGGAGGATTAAGTTTTTGTTCCTTATTCTGACGAAAGGAACGAAAACGGTTAGAAGCCTTAGATTTACCCTTAAGTTTTTTATCCTGAGGCAGAAAAACTCATTTTCCCCCAGTGATAGTTGAAAAAATAGAATCCAACTGAGAACCAAATAAATTATTACCTTGGAAAGAAAGAGATAGTAATCTAGATTTAGATGTCATATCAGCATTCCAAGATTTAAGCCACAAAGCTCTTCTAGCTAATACAGCTAAAGACATGGATCTAACATCAATTTTGATAATATCAAAAATGGCATCACAAATAAAATGATTAGCATGCTGCAGTAAGCGAATAATGCTAGATATGTCAGAATCCAATTCATGTTGCGCTAAATTCTCCAACCAGAAAGTTGATGCAGCCGCAACATCAGCCAAAGAAATAGCAGGTCGGAGAAGATGACCTGAATATAAATAGGCCTTCCTTAGATAGGATTCAAGCTTCCTATCTAAAGGATCAATAAAGGAAGTACTATCTTCCATAGGAATAGTGGTACGTTTAGCAAGAGTAGAAATAGCCCCATCAACTTTGGGGATTTTTTCCCAAAACTCTATAGATTTTGCTGGTAAAGGATATAATTTTTTAAACCTTGAAGAAGGAATAAAAGAAGTACCTGGCTTATTCCATTCCTTAGAAATCATATCAGAAATAGCTTCAGGAATTGGAAAAACCCCTGGAGAAACCACAGGAGGTTTAAAAACAGCATTTAAACGTTTATTAGACTTGTTACTTCAATATCCAAAGTAATTAACACTTCTTTTAATAAAGAACGCATATACTCTATTTTAAATAAATAAGTAGATTTGTCAGTGTCAATGTCTGAGGAAGGATCTTCTGAATCAGATAGATCCTCATCAGAAGAGGATACATTATTTTGTTGTTGGTCATTTGAAATTTCATCAACTAAATGAGAAGTTTTAAAAGACCTTTTGCGTTTATTAGAAGGTGGAAATGCAGACAAAGCCTTCAGAATAGAATCAGAAACAAATTCTTTCAAATTTACAGGTATATCATGCACATTAGAAGTTGAAGGAACTGCATTCTATTACTGATGGATACACTATCTGCATGTAAAAGTTTATCATGACAACTATTACAAATGACATTCGGTGGAATAATTTCTACAATTTTACAACAAATGCACTTAGCTTTGGTAGAACCAATGTTAGGCAGCAATGTTCCAGCAGAAACTTCTGAGACAGGATCAGATTGGGACATCTTGCACAATGTAAGAGAATAAACAACATATAAAGCAAATTATCTATTTCCTTATATGACAGTTTCAGGAATGGGAAAAAATGCAATAGCATAGGCCTCTGATAGAGAAAAAAAGCAAGAGGCAAACATACAAGGGGTATTGAAATAATGAAAAAGTTAACCATAAATGACACACTCGCGTCACTGATGACGCCGCCGTGTGAAAAGTCTCTGCGCCACGTATGACGCCAGAAATGATGAAGTTGCGTCATAAACGTATTTTTTCGCGCCAAAAATATTTTCGCGACAAGAATGACGCAATAAAGTTTACCATTTGACGCACCCGCGGGCCTAATACCCGCAATTGCAAGAAGTAGTCAATTTGAAAAAAGACTAAACCCCAGGTAAGAAATACATTTCTTAAAAAGTTTATATTCCCAAATATGAAACTGACAGTCTGCAAAAGGAAATACATGAACCTGACTCATGGCAAATATAAGTACAATACATATATTTAGAACTTTATATAAATGCATAAAGTGCCAAACCATAGCTGAGAGTGTCTTAAGTAATGAAAACATACTTACCAAAAGACACCCATCCACATATAGCAGATAGCCAAACCAGTACTAAAACAGTTATTAGTAGAGGTAATGGTAAATTGAGAGTATATCGTCGATCTGAAAAGGGAGGTAGGAGATGAATCTCTACGACCGATAACAGAGAACCTATGAAATAGACCCCCGTTAGGGAAATCATCGTATTCAAATAAGTGATACTCCCTTCACGTCCCTCTGACATTCGCTGTACTCTGAGAGGAATCGGGCTTCAACAATGCTGAGAAGCGCATATCAACGTAGAAATCTTAGCACAAACTTACTTCACCACCTCCATAGGAGGCAAAGTTTGTAAAACTAAATTGTGGGTGTGGTGAGGGGTGTATTAATAGGCATTTTGAGGTTTGGGAAACTTTGCCCCTCCTGGTAGGATTGTATATCCCATATGTCACTAGCTCATGGACTCTTGCCAATTACATGAAAGAAATATATTCTCTTTCAATGTGTCGTTTCTATTGTTTGTAAAAGGGATAGTGTCGTTAATTATTGCAATTTGAAGGTTACAAGCATTTCCCACAATTGTCACTTTTTCATATCCATAATAATCCAATATACAAATTCTCTTTCTTATTGATCGTCATGTCGATATTATTATTTCTTTACTACTCATATGACACAAACAAAATGAAGGATCCAGCGATGTGGAGTATAGTATAAAAGTTAGGTCCTTTAATGCAACATGATAAAATAAACAAAGCACAGGCAATCTAGACACATTCTATGTGTTTCATGCCACAAGGCATCTTGTTAGAGAATGCCTTGTAGCATGAAATGCATCACTGGATCCTTCATTGTGTTTGTCTCTTGTTTTTGGAACTATATATAAGTTGTTTTAGAATGTATATCTTATAACAACAAGGTTATTGTGTTTCAAAACTCCCTGCAGCTAAAACACTTTTAGATCTAGACGATGTACTACTCTGCATAAAGCAGTTATTAAAATGTAAGGAATGAGCAATGCACTGCTTTGGAGGCTTTAAAGGGACTGACAACACCAGATTTGTTGTTGTTTTAAAAGATAGATAATCCCTTTAATACCCATTCCCCAGTTTTGCATAACCAACAGTTATACCAATACATATTTTACCTCTGTAATTACCTTGTATCTAAGCCTCTGCAAACTGCCCCCTTATTTCAGTTCTTTTGACAGACTAGCATTTTAGCCAATCAGTGCTCACTCCTCGGTAAATTCACGTGCATGAGCTCAATGTTATCTATATGAAAAACATGAACTAATGCCCTCTAGTAGTGAAAACTATCAAAATGCATTTATATTAGAGGCGACCTTCTAGGTCTAAGAAATTAGCATATGAACCTCCTAGATTTAGTTGTCAACTAAGAATACCAAGAGAACAAAGCAAAATTGGTGATAAAGGTAAATTGGAAAGTTGTTTAAAATGACATGTCCTATCTGAATAATGAAAGTTTATTTGAATCATGAAGGTTTTTTTGGACTTACTGTCCCTTTAAGTATCCCAATCTCCTAAGTAGCTCTTGGAAGCTACCAAGATGTTCAGGAAACTTGATTACCTTATTGGCATTGGAGAGGAACACCATTGTACATTATACAACTGGTAGAAAGAAGTATATTTTCCATGAATTATTCTGGTGCATTGTGTGATCCTGTAGATCAGAACATGGAGACAAATATTTAAACCATCAACATCAGAACATTCTATAGCTTGACCTATACCCTAGCTAATACTCATCATATGAGATTTCTCTCTGGAGGGGGTATAAGCTGATAGAGGGGGCATGAGCAGATAACTAAACACACCTCCTTTTACCTATATCAGTCCTACCTGTCTTCCTACCCTCATTCCTAGTCTATCCATCATAGGATGGAAGAGAAGGGTGGGAAAATAGAGAAATTTCTGATGTTAATGATTTCATTTCTAATTATCTCGGCCTACCGGAGCTACTTCTTACCACATAAGATGAGTACAAAAATAATAAGGTACAAAAAGGAAATACACAAGTGTTTCTTGTGATGTAAAATGTAAAGTTTTATTTACAAATGGTCAAATCACTCACCAGTTATTGCCACAATTAAATGGTCTAATGTACCTTCTGGGAATATGGGGAAAATTATCAAAAAAGCTAACAGCATCTTTACAATTCAGTCTCAATTAAAGGGATAGCAAACACCTTGAGTTTTTTAATAAAATGTTTAGTTATGTGTAAAATAATTTGTACTTTCATTATTTAGCTTCCCCCTTTACATGCAATTTAACTCTCAGATCTGAAAAAGTACACTGCTGACTTCTCAAGGCTACCCCTGCTACACATCTTTTTCTTACTGACTTCAACTGATAACAACTATGAAACAATGTATTTTAAACTAAAATTATGTCTGTGACTAGCCTGGTTGTCTACAGACTCAAACTCAGATTGGCTCCTTCAAATAAGGCAAATGGTGCGTAATGTTTGGCTTTTGAAAAACATTTAAATTAAAAAGGATGTTAATTTGTTTTACAAACATTTAGACTTGGCTTATATGTTATTTTATAGCAGTGTTTCTCACACTTTTTGTTGGTACCCCTACAGGTATCAATTTTTGCCCTAAATATCCCTAACTGCAACATCGGAATGTTATTAGATAAACAAAAAAAAAATAAGAGACAATTATTCAAACCCTCAGAAATTGGGGCAAAATAATAATGAAAGGGTAAACCTCTGAGTACACCTTACCAAGGCTCCAGGTTCCCTGCAGAGGTATATGTACCACAGGTTGACAATGTTCTATAGCAACACTACGGAAATGCCTTGCAATTACAAGGTGGTTACTGTCCCTTTAACTCTCTTAAAGAATCCAATCATTCCAGCTATGTCTCACATAGCTCCTTCAGGTCCTAATACGATACATAGTATATTACCATGTTACCTAGTTATCTAATATAGTACATTAAAAATAGAGTTACAAGATGTTGGGGGCTTTGTCTTTGCTAAATGGTACAGGTTTTTACAGCGTTCACATTTTATAGAATTCTATCTTACCTGCTAAATTAATTTCTATTATGGTGGTGAGAGCCCACAAGCCATTACCCCTGAGAAATATCTCTCCTGACCACAAGGAGGAGGGAAATATTCCCAAAACTCCAAGAGCCCTTAAAACCCCTCCCACGTTATTGGAAACTAGTCAGACGTATAGCTAATCAAGGAGAAGAAGGAGGGTAGAAAAGAATAAGAGCAATTAAATGGAGTATGGAAAAAAAGAGGTGCATACTTAAACTGCTTAACTCATTGAGATGCCTTGGGATCAGCATCTCAGCTAACCCCCAGGAATGGTACACCTTAAATTTTACTCCAATTCTTCAGCAAGCTATACAACAAATGAGGAATTGGCAAAACTTGCCTCTTTCATTATCAGGACGTATCGCCCTATTCAAAATGGTAATTCTCCCTAAGATATGCTATCTATTCCAAAATCTCCCACTAATCTTAAAGTCATATGACACCAAAAAATTTAATACAGCTCTCCGTCACTTTATTTGGCAAGCTAAATAAACCTAGAATCTCCTTAAAGAGATTATCTCTTCCTAAACAGAAAGGTGGGCTGGCTTTGCCTGATCTATATTTATATAACTTGGTGTTCTTAGGGCGCATCGCCACGGATTGGATCGCAGAATCAAATAATTTCTCTGACTGTGAACTCGAGCAAAGCGTGACATATCTGTTTTTTCCAATTTCTCTGCTGCATATCTCACCCCAGCTAGTACCTAAACAAATAAAAGATTTAAAAACTGTATATGCAATAATTATTGCTTGGGGAAAAATTGGTACCCTTATAGAGGTAAACACCCACACACCAATGTATCAATCTTTCTCCAAAATCTACAACGTTGACATAATCAAGGGCTAACTAGGGTCTAGCAACTTTTTAAGCAAGAAACAGGTTCCATCAAATCATTTGAGGAACTGAAATTGGAATTCAATTTCAATAATCAGGAATTCTTCACGTATTTACAAACCAGACATTATGCTTGGCAGCTATTCAGCAAATATAATTGGAAATGGACTTGGGGTAAACTGGACAACTGGATAACATTGAACAGAGCAGGCCACTTCTCCATAGCCCCATGGTATAATCTCCTTGTCTCACATAAAGGTGACGAGAGCTTAGCAAGAATAGCTCAAAAATGGATAAATTACACTAATATTAATATAAACGGTAAAACACAAGTATCAAGGTCAATTCATTTATCAATGGAAGCAACCATGGCTGAGACTTGGAGGGAGTCACATATAAAACTTTTATATCAAACATACTACACTCCAGATAGGGGTTACAGATGGTACAATATGAACTTCAACAAATGTCCTAAATGCAGTTTACCGGCTGCCGATTTATCCCACATGATATGGGAGTGCCCTAGAATCATACAATTCTGGCAAAAAATAGAATACTGGCTAAACAAAGTACTAAAAGTCATGCCACTTAAATTAACACTGACATCTATTATCTTTCTAGTTGATAATAGCAGAAACTTTAAGGATTCTAAAATAGTAAACTTATTCATTCTAGCAGCCAGAAATTTAATATTCAAAAACTGGAAAAGCAAAACACCCTCATCTATCACAAAAGTTAGAAATGATCTTAAAAAACAATATCTAATTGAACAAAAAGCTACAGACCTAAATCTAGAAAGAGAAATAGAAGCCTTCTTCAGCAAGCGGGCAAAATTTATCAGGATCTTTTCGCCCATTGAAATTGAACACCTAATTTTTCCATTCAGAAATAGCGATTTAGTAATAATGAACCTGTGGTGAGAGGGGAGAGAGGGGGGTGAGGGGAGGGAGAGGGGAGATGAGAATTATTATATAATTTTATATTTTTTATACTTTTCCTTTTTCCTTTTTTTTTTTTTTCTTCTTCTTTTTCTCTGACAAAGTCAGAAAAGGCCCAATAACCCTTGGTATAATAAGATGGGGTACATGATAATTGTTGAATCTAACTGGTTAATTTATGTGATTATTCCCAGAGATTGTAATTTTTTTTTAATATACTGATTAATAGTTAACACCAGGGACAAGGATAGATGTAAGTCATTAACTCCTTATATAAGACGTTGGGGTACATGTTAGAGGTTGTGCTCTAGTGGTAATTACAGGTGACTATGGTGGAAGGTTATACTCACTTCTTATGTTATACATGTGTCAACATTCCTGTCAAGGGAAGAAGTAAGTCATTGACTCCTAGCATAAGAAGTTGGGGCTCATGCGAATTATATGTGCAATTTCTAGTTTGATTATGTGGTTATATCATGGTGATCATGGAATAATGTACCCATTTCTTTATTTTTTCTTTTGCTCATTGTCTCTTACTTGTTAAAAATTCAATAAAACAAATAGTAAAAATAAATAAATAATCACAATGCCATGAAACAAATGGGCATAGTCCACAAGCTATTACTCCTGGGAAAGTAATACCCAAACTTTGGAGCCCGCAAGGGTGGGATTACTCACTTTAATATTTTTTTTTATGCTGCAAAAAAAAATAATAATAAAAAAAAAAAATATATATATATATATATATATATATATATATATATACAACAAAACTTAATGACTAGAAATAGCTGCCTGAAGGACTTTCCTAACAAAAGCTGCCTCAGAAGAAGGAAAAACATCTAAAATGGTAGAATTTAGAAAAGTATGTCAGGAAGACCAAGTAGCTGCCTTGCAAATTTGATCAACATTCTTAAAAGCCCAGGAGGTAGCCACTGACCTAGTAGAATGAGCAGTAATAAGTTTAGGAGGAGACTGTCCCTCCTCCAAGTAAGACCTTATGAATCAAAAGCTTTATCCAAGAGGCTAACGAAACATCTCTAGCCTTCTGATTCTTCCTGGAACATAAAAAATGAACAAACAAACTAGACAATTGCCCAAATCCTTAGTGACCTGCAAATAAAACTTCACAACTCTGACAACGTCCAAGGTATGGAGAAGCCTCTCCTTACAATTCTTAGGATTAAGACAAAATGAAGAAACAATAATCACGATTAATATTCTCAGAAGAAACCACTTTAAGCAAAAAAATAATAATCAATATTTAGTCCTCAAAACTAGATGAAAAACAAGATAAGGAGGCCCACAAGAAAAAGCAGAAAATATGCCCAAAAGAAACAAAACCTTCCAGGACAAAAGCTGAATATCCAAATTATGCATAAGTTTAAAAGGAGGAACCTGCAATATTTTTAGAACCAAATTAAAGTTTAATTGCTGGCTTAAAGGGACAGTCTAGTCAAAACACAATTTATGTAAGAACTTACCTGATAAATTCATTTCTTTCATATTGGCAAAAGTCCATGAGCTAGTGACGTATGGGATATACAATCCTACCAGGAGGGGCAAAGTTTCCCAAACCTCAAAATGCCTATAAATACACCCCTCACCACACCCACAATTCAGTTTAATGAATAGCCAAGAAGTGGGGTGATAAAGAAAGGAGTAAAAAGCATCAACAAAGACATTTGGAAATAATTGTGCTTTATACAAAAAAAATCAAAACCACCAAAGAAAGGGTGGGCCTCATGGACTCTTGCCAATATGAAAGAAATGAATCAATCAGGTAAGTTCTTACATAAATTATGTTTTCTTTCATGTAATTAGCAAGAGTCCATGAGCTAGTGACGTATGGGATAGCAATACCCAAGATGTGGAACTCCAAGCAAGAGTCACTAGAGAGGGAGGGCTAAAAAATAAAAACAGCCATTTCCACTGAAAAAAATTAATCCACAACCCAAATCATAAGTTTAGTCTCATAATTGAAAAGAAAAAAACTTAAATTAGAAGCAGAAGAATCAAACTGAAACAGCTGCCTGAAGAACGTTTCTACCAAAAACTGCTTCTGAAGAAGCAAATACATCAAAATGGTAGAATTTAGTAAAAGTATGCAAAGAAGACCAAGTTGCTGCTTTGCAAATCTGATCAACTGAAGCTTCATTCTTAAAAGCCCAAGAAGTGGAAACTGATCTAGTAGAATGAGCTGTAATTCTCTGAGGTGGGGTTTTACCCAACTCCAAATAAGCTTGATGAATCAAAAACTTTAACCATGATGCCAAAGAAATGGCAGAAGCCTTCTGACCTTTCCTGGAACCAGAAAAGATAGCAAATAGACTGGAAGTCTTCCTGAAATCTTTAGTAGCTTCAACATAATATTTCAGAGCTCTCACCACATCCAAAGAATGTAAAGATCTCTCCAAAGAATTCTTAGGATTAGGACACAAAGAAGAGACAACAATTTCTCTATTAATGTTGTTAGAATTCACAACCTTAGGTAAGAATTTAAATGAAGTCTGCAAAACTGCCTTATCCTGATGAAAAATTAGAAATGGAGATTCACAAGAGAGCAGATAATTCAGAAACTCTTCCAGCAGAAGAGATGGCCAAAAGGAACAACACTTTCCAAGAAAGTAGTTTAATGTCCAAAGAATGCATAGGCTCAAATGGAGGAGCCTGTAAAGCCTTCAAAACCAAATTAAGACTCCAAGGAGGAGAGATTGATTTAATGACAGGCTTGATACGAACCAAAGCCTGTACAAAACAGTGAATATCAGGAAGTTTAGCAATTTTTCTGCAGAATAAAACAGAAAGAGCAGAGATTTGTCCTTTCAAGGAACTTGCAGACAAACCTTTATCCAAACCATCCTGAAGAAACTGTAAAATTCTAGGAATTCTAAAAGAATGCCAAGAACATTTATGAGAAGAACACCATGAAATGTAAGTCTTCCAAACTCGATAATAAATCTTTCTAGAAACAGGTTTATGAGCCTGTAACATAGTATTAATCACTGAGTCAGAGAAACCTCTATGACTAAGCACTAAGCGTTCAATTTCCATACCTTCAAATTTAATGATTTGAGATCCTGATGGAAAAACGGGCCTTGAGATAGAAGGTCTGGCCTTAAGGGAAGTGGCCAAGGTTGGCAACTGAACATCCGAACAAGATCCGCATACCAATACCTGTGAGGCCATGCTGGAGCCACCAGCAGCACAAACGATTGCTCCATAATGATTTTCGAGATCACTCTTGGAAGAAGAACTAGAGGCGGGAAAATATAAGCAGGTTGATAACACCAAGGAAGTGTCAATGCATCCACTGCTTCTGCCTGAAGATCCCTGGACCTGGACAGGTACCTGGGAAGTTTCTTGTTTAGATGAGATGCCATCAGATCTATTTCTGGAAGCCCCCACATCTGAAAAATTTGAGAAAACACATCTGGGTGGAGAGACCATTCTCCCGGATGTAAGCAAGTATCCGGGATACTTCTTTCATAGCTAGAGGACTGTGAGTCCCACCCTGATGATTGACATATGCCACAGTTGTGACATTGTCTGTATGAAAACAAATGAACGGTTCTCTCTTCAACAGAGGCCAAAAATGAAGAGCCCTGAAAATCGTACGGAGTTCCAAAATATTTATTGGTAATCTCGCCTCTTGAGATTTCCAAACTCCTTGTGCTGTCAGAGATCCCCAAACAGCTCCCCAACCTGAAAGACTCACATCTGTTGTGATCACAGTCCAGGTCGGACGAACGAAAGAGGCCCCTAGAATTATACGATGGTGATCTAACCACCAAGTCAGAGAAAGTAGAACATTGGGATTTAAGAATATCAATTGTGATATCCTTGTATAATCCCTGCACCATTGGTTCAGCATACAAAGCTGGAGAGGTCTCATATGAAAACGAGCAAAGGGGATTGCGTCCAATGCTGCAGTCATAAGTCCTAAAACTTCCATGCACATAGCTACTGAAGGGAATGACTGAGACTGAAGGTTCTGACAGGCTGCAACCAATTTTAAAGTCTCTTGTCTGTTAGAGACAAAGTCATGGACACTTAATCTATCTGGAAACCTATAAAGGTTACCCTTGTCTGAGGAATCAAATAACTTTTTGGTAAATTGATCCTCCAACCATGTCTTTGAAGAAACAACACTAGTTGATTAGTGTGAGATTCTGCAGAACGTAAAGACTGAGCAAGTACCAAGATATCTTCCAAATAAGGAAACACCGTAATACCCCGCTCTCTGATTACAGAGAGTAGGGCACCGAGAACCTTTGAAAAGATTCTTGGAGCTGTTGCTAGGCCAAAGGGAAGAGCAACAAATTGGTAATGCTTGTCTAGAAAAGAGAATCTCAGGAACTGATAGTGATCCGGATGAACCGGAATATGAAGATATGCATCCTGTAAGTCCATTGTGGGCATATAATGCCCTTGCTGAACAAAAGGCAGAATAGTCCTTATAGTCACCATTTTGAAAGTTGGTACTCTTACATATTGATTCAAAATCTTTAGATCCAGAACTGGTCTGATTGAATTTTCTTTCTTTGGAACAATGAATAGATTTGAATAAAACCCCAGACCCTGTTCCTGAAACGGAACTGGCATGATTAGCCCTGATAACTCCAGGTTTGAAACACACTTCAGGAAAGCCTGAGCCTTTCCTGGGTTCGCTGGAATGTGTGAGAGAAAAAATCTTCTCACAGGAGGTCTTACTCTGAAACCTATTCTGTACCCCTGAGAGACAATACTCTGAATCCAATGATTTTGGACTGAATTGATCCAAACATCTTTGAAAAATTTTAATCTGCCCCCTACCAGCTGAGCTGGAATGAGGGACGCACCCTCATGCGGACTTGGGGGCTGGCTTTGATCTTTTAAATGGCTTGGATTTATTCCAATTTGAGGAAGGCTTCCAATTGGAAACAGATTCCTTTGGGGAAGGATTAGATTTCTGTTCCTTATTATGTCGAAAGGAACGAAAATGGTTACAAGCTTTAGATTTACCCTTAGGTTTTTTATCCTGAGGCAAATAGACTCCCTTCCCCCCCAGTGACAGTTGAAATTATTGAATCCAACTGAGAACCAAATAATTTATTATCTTGGAAAGAAAGAGATATATATATATATCAACATTCCAAGATTTAAGCCATAAAGCTATTCTAGCTAAAATAGCTAAAGACATATATCTAACATCAATTTTGATGATATAAAAAATGGCATCACAAATGAAATTATTAGCATGTTGAATAAATTTAACAATGCTAGACAAATCATGATCCGATACTTGTTGCGCTAAAGTTTCCAACCAAAAAGTTGAAGCAGCTGCAACATCATCCAAAGAAATTGCAGGCCTAAGAAAATGGCCTGAATATAAATGAACCTTCCTTAGATAAAATTCAAGTTTTCTATCTAAAGGATCTTTAAAAGAAGTACTATCTTCCGTAGGAATAGTAGTACGTTTAGCAAGAGTAGAGATAGCCCCATCAACTTTGGGGATCTTTTCCCAAAACTCCAATCTAACAGTTGGCAAAGGATACAATTTTTTAAACCTTGAAGAAGGAATAAAAGAAGTAACAGGTCTATTCCATTCCTTAGAAATCATATCTGAAATAGAATCAGGAACTGGAAAAACCTCTGGAATAACCACAGGAGGTTTATAAACAGAATTTAAACGTTTACTAGTTTTAATATCAAGAGGACTAGTTTCCTCCATATCTAATGTAATCAACACTTCTTTTAATAAAGAACGAATATACCCCATTTTAAATAAATAAGAAGATTTGTCAGTGTCAATATCTGAGGCAGGATCTTCTGAATCAGATAGATCCTCATCAGAGAAAGATAAATCAGTATGTTGCCGGTCATTTGAAATTTCATCAACTCTATGAGAAGTTTTAAAAGACCTTTTACGTTTATTAGAAGGCGGAATGGCAGACAAAGCCTTCTGAATAGAATCAGAAATACATTTTTTTAAATTTACAGGTATAGCTTGTGCATTAGATGTTGAGGGAACAGCAACAGGTAATGAACTACTACTGATGGAAACATTTTCTGCATGTAAAAGTTTATCATGACAACTATTACAAACCACAGCTAGAGGTATAATCTCCACAAGTTTACAACAAATGCACTTAGCTTTGGTAGAACCGTTATCAGACAGCAGGGATCCAGCAGTAAATTCTGAGACAGGATCAGATTGAGACATCTTGCAAATCTGAGAGAAAAAAACTACATATAAAGCAAAATTATCAATTTCCTTATATGGCAGTTTCAGGAATGGGAAAAAATGCAAACAGCATAGCCATCTGACATAGAAAAAAGGCCAGAGGCAAAAGGAATGGGGTTTTAAATAATGAAAATATTTGGCACCAAGTATGACGCACAACAAACATAAAAATATTTTTTGGCGCCAAAACCTCCTGGAAACAAAACACTCGCGTCATAGATGATGCAACCTTGTGAAGGACTCTGCATCAACTAAGACGCCGGAAATGACGAATTTGCGTCAACGAACGTAACTTTGCGCCAAAAAAATCTCGCGCCAAAAATGATGCAATAAATGTTGGCATTTTTCACCCTCGCGAGCCTAATTCTGCCCGCAAATTTAAAGACAGTCAATTTGAAAAAGAGACTATACCCCAGGTAAGAAATAATTTTTCATAAAAAAAGCATTTCCCAGATATGAAACTGACAGTCTGCAAAAAAGGAAATATACTGAAAACCTGAATCATAGCAAATATAAGTACAATACATAGCTAGCCAAAAGTACAATACATAGATAGCCAAACCAGTACTGAAACAGTTATCAGTAGAGGTAATAGAATATGAGAGTATATCGTCGATCTGAAAAGGGAGGTAGGAGATGAATCTCTACAACCGATAACAGAGAACCTATGAAATAGATCCCCATGAGGAAAACCATTGCATTCAATAGGTGATACTCCCTTCACATCCCTCTGACATTCACTGTACTCTGAGAGGAATCGGGCTTCAAAAAATGCTGAGAAGCACATATAAACGTAGAAATCTTAGCACAAACTTACTTCACCACCTCCATAGGAGGCAAAGTTTGTAAAACTGAATTGTGGGTGTGGTGAGGGGTATATTTATAGGCATTTTGAGGTTTGGGAAACTTTGCCCCTCCTGGTAGGATTGTATATCCCATACGTCACTAGCTCATGGACTCTTTCCAATTACATGAAAGAAATTAAACTTTCATTATTCAGATAGGACATGTAATTTTAACAACTTTCCAATTTACTTTTATCATCAAATTTGATTTTTTTTCTCTTGGTATTCTTAGTTTAAACTAAACCTAGGTAGGCTCATATGCTAATGTCTAAGCCCCTGAGGGCTGCCTCTTATCACATGCTTTTTAAATTCCTTTTCAACACAAAGAGACTGAAAGTACATGTGGGCCATATAGATAACACTGTGTTCAGGCACAGAAAGTTATTTAAGATTTAGCCCATCACAATGCTAAATGCAAGACAATAGATAATAAACAGTCACAGTCATGTGATCAGGGGGCTGGAAGAAGGTTCTTAGATACAAGGTAATCACAGAGGTAAAAAGTATATTAATATAACAGTGTTGGTTATGCAAAACTAGGGAATGGGTAATAAAGGGATTATCTATATTTTAAAACAATAACAATTCTATTGTAGACTGTCCCTTTAATCCTGACTATAGTGAACAAAACTATCAATATCAGAAAATTTAGCAATATTCTTGTAAAATAAGACTGAATGAGACGAAATCTGGCCTTTAAAGAACTGGCAGATATCCCCTTATCTAAACAATTTTGAAGAAATTGAAGAATTTTAAGAATTCTAAAAAGAGTGTCAGCTAAAACCATGCTCCACGCACTAAGAAATAAAGGCCTTCCAAACCTTGTGATAAATCTTCCTTGTCACAGGTTTACAAACTTGAATCAATGTCTTAATGACTGAATAAAAAAAAAATCTCTTAGAACTAAGCATTCTTTCTCCAAGCCAAGCTTAGAGATTTGAGATCCTGATGAAAAAACAGACTTTGAGACAGAAAGTTGTAGTGCAGTGGAAAAGGTCATGGAGGACAACTAGACATCTGAACTAGATCCGCAAACTAAGTTCGGTGAGGCCAGGCTGGAGCAATCAGAATTACTGAGGGGACTTCCTGAAACAACCAACGAGCTAATAGAGCATCCACAAACTCCGCCTGGAGTTTTTGGGAAGCTTGTTGTTTAATAGACACAATCTGTATGACAACTTCCAGATGAAGAGACCACTTCCCTTGATTTTGAAGGGATTGGCGACTGAGAATATCTGCTTCCCAATTGTTCACCCCTGGAATATGAATTGCAGATATTGAACAAAGATTGATACCTGCCCATATCAAAATTCGAGACACCTACTTCATCGCCAGGGAACTGTGAGTCCCACCCTGATGAGTGATATAAGCCACTGCTGTGACATTGTCTGACTGGAAACACAGAAAAGTCACTCTTTAGGAAAGGCCAATTCTGAAGAGCCCTCAAAATTGCACATAGTTCCAAAACATTTATTAGTAACCTTGCCTTCCAAGGGGCCAAACCTCCCTGTGCCCTCAGGAATCCCCAACCTGAAAGACTTGCATCTGTCGTGATTACAGTCCATTTTGGACAGGGATTGTTTTGTTCTGAAATCCAGAAATATCTTCTAAAACAACTAATTGTAATCTCTGCATCAAAGATGAAAAATACAAAGCTGAAACTGAGCAAAGAGAATAGTGTCTGAAGCTGCTATCATCAGACATAAAACTTCCATGCAAAGAGCTACAGAATGAAAAGGGACCGACTGGAGATTTGTACAGGCTGCGAGAAGTTTCAGCCTTCTCCGATCCGTCAGGAAAAGTCTCAAAGATAAGGTGGCCGATTTAACAACTGGCGAGCGGACATGATTCGATGTAGCGAATCATGTCTGCATGACATCACTAAATGCCGTAAGCATTTAACATTGCACAAGCATTTCTAGTGAAATGCTTGTGCAATGCCGTCCCCTGCACATTCGTGGTCAATTGGCTGCTAGCAGGGGGTGTCAATCATTACGATTGTATCTGATTGGGATGATTGAAGTCCACCACCTCAGAGATGGTGGAAAAGTTAAGAACTTACTATGGGGGTAGATTGCAGCATCCGCTGTTTAATAAATCTACCCCCTTGTGTAGAATTCTATAACAATTCCTAAAGCCTAATATAATATAAAGTGCCTGTCACAAAAGTCCCCTGGCTATGTTGTACAAGTGTACCTAATAATAGCCTATAGGCTAGGTAAGTGCCTATAAAACAAATCCCCATATGCACCCACACTACTAGACTTACCACATGCAGGAAATTACTGCTTCCAGTAGACAGCCAATCCAGTGTGGTATGTGTGACAGCAGAGGATGTATACAGTATGGAGTATAACGATGATCCAACAGGAGGAGGCTAGGGTCTTGTCCCTGCGATACCTGTGGCAGGCCTTTGACTAACTCCTACTGGGTGTAATTGTGCCACACTACCAAATCTTTGCTCTTTAAAACAGTGGCTCTCTGAGTTGAAAACGGGGCCTCAAATCGGTCTGGTTTTTCACTTTCCTCCTGCAAAAGCAAAGATAAGACTAGTTTTCAATAAGGTGGTTGGGTTTTAGGGGCTCTTGGAGTTTTGTGAATTCTTGCTTCCTCCTAGTGGTCAGAAGATGTATTTCCCAGGAGTAATGGCTCATGTACTCTCACCACCCTTATGAAAGCAAGTAGACCCATAATGCTCTTTTAATCTCTTTGCTATACTACAAATTCTACTAAAAAAAATCCTTATATCCAGTAAATAAATTACTGGCAGTTTACTATTATCACACTCATCTCCACTCATACACTAAAAAATAGGAGATGAGGTAAGGTAAGGAGCAGATTGAAAAACATCCATTTTGTAATGTGATACAAAAGTATAAGGTATTTTTCATACAGCTGCATAACAAACATCAGCACGAGAGGCATCATTTTGAAATGCCCAGGACGTAGAAACAGCCCTTGTAGAATGTGCTCTGAGCCCTCCAGGAACCAGAAAATGTTTAATCTGATAAGCCTTGGAAATACACTGTACAACTCAAAAAGAAAATAGGTGGACTTTCCAAGGTTTTAAATGACACATAATTGATTAATTTTCCTGAACTCCTTTACTTTGTTAAAATACTCCTGAAGACAACTAACCATATCTAATGTAAAATTGTCTCCCATCCGCTAACTTCTTTTTTTGAGCAGAGGGATGTTAACACAACTTCCTTAGACAAATGAAAGTCTAATACTAGCTTTGGTAGAAATTCTAGAACCATAAGAAGACTCACCTTATCTTGATGGAAAGATACGAAAGGCTTATACACTGATAAGGCTGTAATTCAGAGATATGTCTTGAAGATGGAACAGCTACCAAAAACACAATTTCATTGTCAAACACCATAGCAAGTTGGATTTCTAAGGTTCAGAAGGTGATTCCATTTAGGCATCACGAACCAATAGTAGATCCCATGTAGAAATATGTGATCTGTAAACTGGTTGAATATGAGAAAAAGCTTGAAAATTGGACCACTATAGGACCCTGAGTCCATTTTGTCACTGAAACTGCAGAAATTGATAAAACCTGAATTTTTAGAGTAACTGGGGAAAGTCCTTGCTGAAAAGAATTGTGAATAAAATGAAGCATAATAAATCTGCAAATTTTCAGTAGAAAGAGCACAAATTTTATAATAGGCCTTATAAGTAGATCCTGGATTGCAACAGTGTATGAATAACTGAGGCTGGAATATTCTGTTTACTTAGCAGTGATGATGATTACTAACAAATTGTCATGTCTACTGTGCGTGTGTGTGAATGAGTATAGGGTTACTACGTAGACATGACAATGCACAGAAGGATCACACTGTTTAACTGGAGAAAGGGTTTCCTACATTGTATAGAGACATTCCATGTCTTTAATAAAGATAAGCTATGCTATTCTTTCCACATATGGTATTAATCAACTGTATGCTAAACAACGTATTAGCATTAGGTTATGTTTAAAACTGAATTCTTATTGGTTTATAATGTATGCTGATTTTATCTAATTGTGATGTAAATTTCCCAAGCCACACAGTATCCTCCAGAGAAAATTTGTGTCTCCCAATGCAGAAAGCCTCTGTAACTATCTGAGGCCTCTACCCATCAAGCCAGCCTGGAAAGCATTCCTCCCGCACCATCAGGATATCTCCGTGTGCAAGTAAGTAGCTTAGTGGGTAAGTAAAACCTCCACCCATCCAGAAAGTGAACCCAGTTCTGTCCGTCCTATGACAGACAGAACTATTAATGAGGGTAGGAAGGGAGGTAGGACAGATACAACTATAAGGGGCCTAAGTATTGGCTCAGGTAATAGCTTTCCAGTTTCTTTGTAACTATTATCATCCCCAGTTGGCTATTATCTCTGTTATTAAAGTCTAAGGGGCCAATTTATCAAGTTCCTTCAGGCTCTCCAGAAACAGAAGTTATGAAGCAGCGGTCTAAAGACCGCTGCTCCATAACTTGTCCGCCTGCTCTTAGGCCGCGGAGAGAAATCAACCCGATAGAATACGATCAGGTTGATTGACACCCCCTGGTAGAAGCCAATTGGCCGCAAATCTGCAGGGGTCGGCATTGCACCAGCAGTTCAAAAGAATTGCTGGTGCAATGATAAATGCCGACAGCAAGGGTGCCTGACAAGGGTGCCTGACAAATCCCAATGACAACAATCCTCCTCCAAGCCAATCCCAATGACAACAATCCTCCTCCAAGCCCGAGCAACCCGAGAGTACTTGGAAGCCAACTCAGTCCTGGAATAAATCCAAGCAGAATAAGAAGCCCGCAAAAAACAAATCGGCATGAATGGGCGGCCCCCGATCCAGGATCAGATCGTGTAGGGGCAGACTGTCTGTCTTTTTTCAGACGCCTGGTTCAAGGACGTACAGGATCCATGGGTCCTGGAGGTGGTATCTCAGGGATACAAGATAGGCTTCAAATTTCATCTGTCAAGGGGCAGATTCCTTCTCTCAAATCTGTCTAACAGACCAGAAGAGAGGGATGCCTTTCTAGGGTGTGTTTGGGATCTATCCTCCTTAGGAGTTGTTGTCCTAGTGGCTATCAAAGAAAGACGTTTGGGGTTTTATTCAAATCTTTTCGTGGTCCCAAAGAAGGAGGGAACTTTCCGCCCAATTCTGGACCTAAAGTGCTTAAACAAATTTCTCAGTGTCCCTTCCTTCAAGATGGAGACAATAAAGTCCATTCTTTCTTTAATTCAGGAAGGCCAGTTTATGACCACTATAGATCTGAAGGATGCTTACCTTCATGTTCCAATCCACAGGGAACACTTTCAGTTCCTGAGGTTTGCATTCCTGGACCAACACTTCCAGTTCATTGCCCTTCCGTTTAGCCTAGCTACTGTTCCAAGAATCTTTACGAAGGTTCTGGGGGATCTTCTAGCCCTTGCCAGAACTCAGGGTATTGCAGTAACCCCATACTTGGCTGATATTCTGGTGCAAGCACCATCCTTTCGTCTTGCGGAAGAAGTCTCAGAGTCCCTTCTCAGTCTTTTTCGATCACATGGATGGAAGATAAACTTGGAAAAGAGTTCTCTTAACCCAAGTACCAGGGTCGAATTCCTGGGTACTATAATAGACTAAACAGAACAGATAAGGAAAATAGCTAGCTCAACTATAATAATGTATAATTCATACTAAAATTCATACTAAGGGAGGTGCAACCTGGAAAAAGTATATGTATAAAATGTAGAAGAAAAGTGGAATTGCCAAAATAAGATATATCCAAAAGTCCAGGGGTACAGCACTCTCACTATCTAAAAAGATTTACAAAAACAGAGACAGTAGACAGTAGGGGAATGTGAAAAAATTAATAATTTTATGTGATCATAAATACAAATAAAATTATGTTACCAACATTAGTACAAACAACAATATGGCCAAACACATGGAGACAAACAGACGAACCAACATATATGACACATGGGCCCCTCACATAAAAACAAAGAGCAAAGCTAGTCAGCTGGTAACGTTTATATGGTGCACCATAAATAATAAAGCAAGTCAGCGTTAGTATGCCAAAAGCACTGATCAATGGACAGTTCTGCTGGACAGAAATAACAAATGCCAAGGCTGAATGCCAAATGTTAATTATTCCTAAAGGCTGTTGACAAATATCCCACGCAGACCAGAAATGCTCAATATAATAGTTCCATATAGACCAATGGTGAAGTTCCTTATAAGCACTAGCAAGGTATACACAATACGGACCCTCATCAGCTTTCGCCGACTCCAAAGGTCAGACCATCATCAGCACCACAACCGACAACTCCGGTCTATGAGATTTTACCTTTTCTTTAGCTAGACAGGGTGATTCAAGGCTAACTTCACTTGCCTAAGGTCATTAGGATAAGATACAGCGTATGGTGGGGGGATCTCACGGATGAGCTGCTACACACCTACGTGTCCTCTTGCGCGTTTTGCTCCACTTCCAATTGCAGCAAGGAGTTTCTTCTGGGTGATGACCTTTCACTAAAAAACATTCTTCTTATAGGTCATTCAGGTCACATGACCTATCTCATTACGGTCCAGCTGTTTTTTTCCTTTTACCAACCGCATTAAATATTTAGATTGCTGAGATAAAAACCTAATACTAATCAGTTATTTCTTCAAATAGATATATATTTTCAATGTGAGAGGATTACTAGAAATATACAAAGACGAACAACATATAACAACTATATACAAAACATTAAACAGATAAATATCACAAAAGATTTACAGATACTTTTAATTGTATAGATTTAGCAAATATCTACAATCAACATAAGTAAGTATCGAGTTGAAAGAGTGCGCTATAAAGCTATCTACACCTAAAATGTGATAGTATATAACTTGTTGGTCTGGGAGTAATTGTGCTATATCATTATATACACAACCTCAATGTGATTTCATATAAACATTATAGGGAGATGAAACTTGTAATACCTCTTAAACCTCTTATTAGTAATTAACTCTAAGGTGCACCAGATAAAGTACTAATAGGCATTTAATACCATTTAATACCATTTAATACTATCTGTCATAAAATCGTGGATCCACGTTCATATTTGATAAAAATATTGTGCATTAATAATACACAGTAATAATACACAATTGTAATATACAGTTAAAAACAAACTGATGAATTTGACAACATATTGCAATATTGCATTGATAACAAGTATTTTATAAGCACTGCCCCCTTATGTTATATCCTCGTTTTGTATTTCCAAGTCTCTTCAGAGAATTATTTACGTCTTTGAGACGAAGGATTACTCTTTAAATATTAGCGAGTTGGAGTTTTAATGAACAAAAATAGTCTCAAATGGAAGGATTTATATCAATATACGTTTAAGTTCCAATGTCCAGTGGAATGCTACTCACCAAAATCCGAAAGCTTTTGTTATAGTGTGCTTTCTCTGACTTGACCCTTACACACGTACCTCTCTCGTCACTCCCAGCGTCCGCACTGCCACTTCCAGGTTTCGCTGACGTGGTGGTCACGTGTTTAGTTCCAGTCCAATTGGGTGGTTAAATCGGCATATGTATCAGAATCCTCGGCAGACAATACTTTCTTTGACGAAACCTTTACAATGTTTCACTCAGAGAGCTCATGAAACTTGTACTTTACCAGGCATGGGTGCAGTATGAACAAAATGAATTCTTCCTTTGTTCCAAACAATTGACGTTTAGTAGACAGCAAACTCCTTTTGCTTTTAGTGCAATACAGGGCAACTCATCGACATGTTTCAGCTACACAGCTTTTTTCAAGATGAGTCTGTAATTGCACTTCCTCCTGATTTATAGAGGCCTATTTATCAAGCCGTCAACCGCAAATACACTGGAATTCCGCAGCGTAATTGTGGCGAGCCTGATTCCCCTTAGTTATCAAACCCTACAGACCGGCAAAAGTAGAAATCTGTGACGTAACATACGATCCGCCAGTCTCAGTCCGACACAGATCGATGCTTACATCACTACAGATGTTCCGAATGCAAATTCAGCACCATCTGACTACTTTTGCAAGTTATGAAATATCTACCAGGTACGCTCGCCACTATTCTGGCACAGCATACCTGCTTTTAAATCCGCCGCCCTGGATGATATAGGAATCAATGGGAGTCTGAAAGCAGCGAAAGCTCATGTTCGTTGCTGCCAGATATCCCATTGATTCCTATGGGAGAATAAAAGTTATGTTTACACCTAACACCCTAACATAAGCCCCGAGTCTAAACACCCCTAATCTGCTGCCCCCTACATCGCCACCACCTACATTATACTTATTAACCCTTAAACCGCCAGCCCCCCACATTGCCATAAACTAAATTAAACTATTAACCCCTAAACCTAACAACCCGCTAACTTTATATTAAATATTAACTCATCCCTATCTTATAATAAATTTAAACTTACCTTTAGATTTAAATTAAACTATATTAAACTATTAATTAACCTACACTAACTATTATCCTACAATTACATTAAACTATATTAAACTATTAATTAACCTACACTATTATACTAAAATTACATTAAACTATATTAAACTTTTAATTAATCTACCCTAACTATTATACTAAAATTACATTAAACTATATTAAACTAATAATTAATCTACCCTAACTGTTATACTAAAACTACAAATTAAATTAACTATATTATATATTTAAACACCTAACCCTACTCAAATAATTTAAATCTACAATAAAAAATTACAAAGTTACAAAAAACTAACAACTAAGTTACAAAAAATAACAAACACTAAGTTACAAAAAACAAAAACACTAAGTTACACAAAATAAAAAAGAAATTATCAAATATTTAAACTAATTACATCTAATCTAAGAGCCCTATGAAAATAAAAAAGCCCCCTCAAAATAAAAAAAACCTAGCCTACAATAAACTACAAATAGCCCTTTAAAGGGCCTTTTGCGGGGCATTGCCCCAAAGAAATCAGCTCCAACAGTAAAACCCACCACCCACACAACCATCCCCCCAAAATAAAAACCCTACTAAAAAAACCTAAGCTCCCCATTGCCCTGAAAAGGGCATTTGGATGGGCATTGCCCTTAAAATGACATTTAGCTCTATTGCACCCAAACCCGTAATCTAAAAATAAAACCCACCCAATACACCCTTAAAAAATCCTAACACTAACCCCTGAAGATTCACTTACAGTTTTGAAGATCCGACATCCATCCTCCAAGAAGCCTGGAGAAGTCCTCATCAAAGCTGGGAGAAGTCTTCCTCCAAGCAGCCGAAGTCTTCATCCAAGCCCACAGAAGTCTTCACCCAGACGACATATTCTATCTTCATCCATCCGGCGAGGAGTGGGTCCATCTTCAAGACATCTGGCGCGGAGCATCCTCTTCTTCCGACGACTCCCGACGAATAAAGGTTCATTTAAGTGACGTCATCCAAGATGGTGTCCCTTAGATTCCGATTGGCTGATAGAATTCTATCAGCCCATCGGAATTAAGATTGAAAAAATCGTATTGGCTGTTGCAATCAGCCAATAGGATTGAGCTTTCATCCTATTGGCTGATCCAATCAGCCAATAGAATGCAAGCTCAATCCTATTGGCTGATTGGATCAGCCAGTAGGATTGAAGTTCAATCCTATTGGCTGATTGCATCAGCCAATAGGATTTTTTCAACCTTAATTCCGATTGGCTGATATAATTCTATCAGCCAATCGGAATCTAAGGGACGCCATCTTGGATGACGTCACTTAAAGGAACCTTCATTCGTCGGGAGTCGTCGGAAGAAGAGGATGCTCCACGTCGAATAACTTGAAGATGGACCCGCTCCTCGTCGGATGGATGAAGATAGAAGATGCCGTCTGGGTGAAGACTTCTGCGGGCTTGGATGAAGACTTCGGCTGCTTGGATAAAGACTTCTCCTGGCTTTGATGAGGACTTCTCCCGGCTTCTTGGAGGATGGATGTTGGATCTTCAAAACTGTAAGTGAATTTTCAGGGGTTAGTTTTAGGATTTTTTAAGGGTGTATTGGGTGGGTTTTATTTTTAGATTAGGGGTTTGGGTGCAATAGAGCTAAATGCCCTTTAAAGGACAATGCCCATCCAAATGCCTTTTTCAGGGCAATGGGGAGCTTAGGTTTTTTAGTTAGGTTTTTATTTGGGGGGTTAGTTGTATGGGTAGTGGGTTTTAATGTTGAGGGTTGTTTGTATTTTTTATTTACAGGTAAAAGAGCTGATTTCTTCGGGGCAATGCCCAGCAAAAGGCGCTTTTAAGGGCTATTTGTAGTTTATTAAAGGCTAGGGTTTTTTATTTTGGGGGGCTTTTATATTTTCATAGGGCTCTTAGATTAGGTGTAATTAGTTTAAATATTTGATAATTTCTTTTTTATTTTGTGTAACTTAGTGTTTGTTTGTTTTTGTAACTTAGTGTTTGTTATTTTTTGTAACTTAGTTGTTAGTTTTTTTGTAACTTTGTAATTTTTTAGTGTAGATTTAAATTATTTGAGGAGGGTTAGATGTTTAAATTTATAATATAGTTAATTTAATTTGTAGTTTAATGTAATTTAGTCTAACAGTTAGGGTAAATTAATTATTAGTTTAATATAGTTTAATTTAATTTTAGCCTAATAGTTAGGTTAGGTTAATTATTATTTTAATATAGTTTAATGTAATTTTAGTCTAATAGTTAGGGTAGATTAATTATTAGTTTAATATAGTTTAATGAAATTTAGTATAATATTTAGGGTAGGTTAATTAATAGTTTAATATAGTTTAATTTAAATCTAAAGGTAAGTTTAAATGTATTATAAGATAGGGATGAGTTAATATTTAATATAAAGTTAGTGGGTTGTTAGGTTTAGGGGTTAATAGGTTAATTTAGTTTATGGCAATGTGGGGGGCTGGCAGGATAGGGGTTAATAACTTTATTAGAGTTGCGGTGGGTTCTGTGAGCGGCGGGATAGGGGTTAATAACATAATGTAGGTGGCGGCAGTGTAGGGGCGGCAGATTAGGGGTTAAGAACATAATGTAGGTGGTGGCAGTGTAAGGGGCAGAAGATTAGGGTTTAAGAACATAATGTAGGTGGCGGCGGGGTCTGGGAGTGGCGGTTTAGGGGTTAATTACTTTATTTAGTTGTGGAAGGGTCCAGGAGCGGCGGGATAGGGGTTAAACACTTTAGTATAGTGGCGGTGTTTAGTGACAGGATACAAATAAAGCTGTGAAAAAGCCGAAGAGCAGCGAGATCGATGACTGTCAGTTAACAACAGTCTGCTGCTCATCGCCCCGTACTTGGTGTGTGGCTTTTTGACAGCTTTTTTTGTTTAATTTGGAGAACATATTCAGGTCCACAGCCGCAATGTTAGGCGATGCCAGGCGAGCGTATCGGTGCCGGAGAATGCAGCATAGTTGACGGCTTAATAAATAGGCCCCATAGTCCTTAATTAAAGGGGCAATGATATCTTCCTTGTTATTTAAAGGGGCAATTTAATTCGTACACATTGGTTTAAAAAAAATGCCTAACCTATAGATCACTTTTTTTTTAAAATACATTGTCATGGTAAGAATATAAATATTTATATGTAAATCCATTTGTTAAGGCCTAGATTTGGAGTTTGGCGTTAGCCGTGAAAACCAGCGTTAGAGGCTCCTAACGCTGGTTTTAGGCTACCGCCGGTATTTGGAGTCAGTGATTAAAGGGTCTAACGCTCACTTTTCAGCCGCGACTTTTCCATACCGCAGATCCCCTTACGTCAATTGCGTATCCTATCTTTTCAATGGGATCTTTCTAACGCTGGTATTTAGAGTCGTTTCTGAAGTGAGCGTTAGAGCTCTAACGACAAAACTCCAGCCGCCGGAAAATAGCAGGAGTTAAGAGCTTTCTGGGCTAACGCCGGTTCATAAAGCTCTTAACTACTGTACCCTAAAGTACACTAACACCCATAAACTACCTATGTACCCCTAAACCGAGGTCCCCCCACATCGCCGCCACTCAATTTAAATTTTTTAACCCCTAATCTGCCGACCGCCACCTACGTTATACTTATGTACCCCTAATCTGCTGCCCCTAACACCGCTGACCCCTATATTATATTTATTAACCCCTAATCTGCCCCCCTCAACATCGCCGACACCTGCCTACACTTATTAACCCCTAATCTGCCGAGCGGACCTGAGCGCTACTATAATAAATGTATTAACCCCTAATCCGCCTCACTAACCCTATAATAAATAGTATTAACCCCTAATCTGCCCTCCCTAACATCGTCGACACCTAACTTCAATTATTAACCCCTAATCTGACGACCGGAGCTCACCGCTACTATAATAAATGGATTAACCCCTAAAGCTAAGTCTAACCCTAACACTAACACCCCCCTAAATTAAATATAATTTAAATCTAACGAAATAAATTAACTCTTATTAAATAAATTATTACTATTTAAAGCTAAATACTTACCTGTAAAATACATCCTAATATAGCTACAATATAAATTATAATTATATTATAGCTATTTTAGGATTTATATTTATTTTACAGGCAACTTGGTAATTATTTTAACCAGGTACAATAGCTATTTAATAGTTACCTAGTTAAAATAATAACAAATTTACCTGTAAAATAAATCCTAACCTAAGATATAATTAAACCTAACACTACCCTATCAATAAATTAATTAAATAAACTACCTACAATTACCTACAATTAAACTAACACTACACTATCAATAAATTAATTAAACACAATTCCTACAAATAAATACAATTAAATAAACTAGCTAAAGTACAAAAAATAAAAAAGAACTAAGTTACAAAAAATAAAAAAATATTTACAAACATAAGAAAAATATTACAACAATTTTAAACTAATTACACCTACTCTAAGCCCCCTAATAAAATAACAAAGCCCCCCAAAATAAAAAATTCCCTACCCTATTCTAAATTAAAAAAGGTAAAAGCTCTTTTACCTTACCAGCCCTGAACAGGGCCCTTTGTGGGGCATGCCCCAAGAATTTCAGCTCTTTTGCCTGTAAAAAAAAACATACAATTCCCCCCCCCAACATTACAACCCACCACCCACATACCCCTAATCTAACCCAAACCCCCCTTAAATAAACCTAACACTAAGCCCCTGAAGATCTTCCGATGTTCCGATCAGCCAATAGAATGCGAGCTCAATCTGATAGGCTGATTGAATCGGAATTAAGGTAGGAATTTTGGGGGGCTTTGTTATTTTATTAGGGGGCTTAGAGTAGGTGTAATTAGTTTAAAATTGTAATATTTTTCTTATGTTTGTAAATATTTTTTTATTTTTTGTAACTTAGTTCTTTTTTATTTTTTGTACTTTAGCTAGTTTATTTAATTGTATTTATTTGTAGGAATTGTGTTTAATTAATTTATTGATAGTATAGTGTTAGGTTAATTGTAGGTAATTGTAGGTAGTTTATTTAATTAATTTATTGATAGGGTAGTGTTAAGTTTAATTATATCTTAGGTTAAGATTTATTTTACAGGTAAATTTGTTATTATTTTAACTAGGTAACTATTAAATAGCTATTGTACCTGGTTAAAATAATTACCAAGTTGCCTGTAAACTAAATATAAATCCTAAAATAGCTATAATATAATTATAATTTATATTGTAGCTATATTAGGATGTATTTTACAGGTAAGTATTTAGCTTTAAATAGGAATAATTTATTTAATAAGAGTTAATTTATTTCGTTAGATTTAAATTATATTTAATTTAGGGGGGTGTTAGTGTTAGGGTTAGACTTAGCTTTAGGGGTTAATCCATTTATTATAGTAGCGGTGAGCTCCGGTCGTCAGATTAGGGGTTAATAATTGAAGTTAGGTGTCGGCGATGTTAGGGAGGGCAGATTAGGGGTTAATACTATTTATGATAGGGTTAGTGAGGCGGATTAGGGGTTAATAACTTTATTATAGTAGCGCTCAGGTCCGCTCGGCAGATTAGGGGTTAATAAGTGTAGGCAGGTGTCGGCGACGTTGTGGGGGGCAGATTAGGGGTTAATAAATATAATATAGGGGTCGGCGATGTTAGGGCAGCAGATTAGGGGTACATAGGGATAACGTAGGTTGTGGCGGTTTACGGAGCGGCAGATTAGGGGTTAAAAAAATATGCAGGGGTCAGCGATAGCGGGAGCGGCAGATTAGGGGTTAATAAGTGTAAGGTTAGGGGTGTTTAGACTCGGGGTACATGTTAGAGTGTTAGGTGCAGACGTAGGAAGTGTTTCCCCATAGGAAACAATGGGGCTGCGTTAGGAGCTGAACGCTGCTTTTTTGCAGGTGTTAGGTTTTTTTTCAGCTCAAACAGCCCCATTGTTTCCTATGGGGATATCGTGCACGAGCACGTTTTTGAGGCTGGCCGCGTCCGTAAGCAACTCTGGTATCGAGAGTTGCATTTGCGGTAAAAATGCTCTACGCTCCTTTTTTGGAGCCTAACGCAGCATTTGTTTGAACTCTCGATACCAGAGTTAAATTTATGGTGCGGCCAGAAAAAAGCCCGCGGAGCGTTAACAGCCTTTCTACCGCCAAACTCCAAATCTAGGCCTAAGTTGTTATAAATTTATCAGATTAATCAATGGTAGTAAATTCATCTTAAAAGCCTAAAAGTATATTAAATTAGTATATACATAAATTCATATGGTGAGCTATATTTAAAGGGACAGTCTAGGCCAAAATAAACATTCATGATTCAGATAGAGCATGCAATTTTAAACAATTTTCCAATTTACTTTTATCACCAATTTTGCTTTGTTCTCTTGGTATTCTTAGTTGAAAGCTTAACCTAGGAGGTTCATATGCTAATTTCTTAGACCTTGAAGCCCACCTCTTTCAGATTGCATTTTTAACAGTTTTTCACCACTAGAGGGTGTTAGTTCACATATTTCATATAGATAACACTGTGCTCGTGCACGTGAATATATCTGGGAGCATGCACTGATTGGCTAGACTGCAAGTCTGTCAAAATAACTGAAAAAGGGGCAGTTTGCAGAGGCTTAGATACATGATAATCACAGAGGTTAAAAATATATTATTATAACTGTGTTGGTTATGCAAAACTGGGAAATGGGTAATAAAGGGATTATCTATCTTTTAAAACAATAAAAATTCTGGTGTAGACTGTCCCTTTAATAACTCAGTAATATATACATTTCAAGCCAATTTATTTAGATAAAAGGATTCAGATCTAATTCAGCATTGAGACCAGAAGGTTCAAGTGTTTTAAAATAAAAAATAATTGTGCTTCTGCTCTTAAGAGTTTATTATTTATATCTCCCCCCCACCATCCAATCAGATTTAATTTTTTTAATACCCCAATATTGAAAACCTTTAGTGTTTTGTGCATGTGCTTCTCTAAAGTGCTTAGAAAGAAGGTGACCCTCAAAACCGTGCTTGATATTTAGTAAGTGTTCCCTGATTCTATCTCTTAGTGGGCGAGAGGTCTCCCCCAAATACTGCCTGAAACAGGGACATTGAATTAAATATACTACATTATTATCAGTGCATCTTATCAAATCTTTAATTTTATATTCTTTTTGAGTGACTGTGGAAGTGACAATTTTAGTTTTTTTACTAAATTGGTAAGCTTTGCAATTGATGCATGGATAAAACCCCTCCAATTTATTACCTGTGAAGTCTGTAATATGTTTACTGTTCTTTTTACGTGTAAAAGTGCTGGGTGCAAGAATATTTTTTAAATTTCTGACTTTTTTATATACCATTCTGGGTTTATCTGATAGTAATTCACATATATATGGATCTCGTTGAAGCAAATGCCAATGTTTATTGAAAATACCTTTTAGTTTCTTATGGTTGATATTATAGTCTGTTATAAATGGTAAATCTAATCTATCTTCATTTTTTGTAAACTGTATTAGTCTCTGATCTTCATTTTATTTTGTAGACGGATTCCTCTTTTGATCTTGCTTCTGATTTGGCTTGGTTCATATGTTCTTTATATGTTCTTGGTTATATCCTCTCTTTTTGAATTTATTTTCTAATAGGGTAGCTTGTCTATCATAGTCTTCGATCTTACTGCAGTTTCTCCTCATTCTCTGAAATTGATTTTTAGGAATATTATTCAGCCATTTTTTATAATGACAACTGTTATTATGTATAAAATTATTCAAGTCCACTTGTTTAAAATGTGTGGTGGTAATTATATTGAGGTCTTCTATTTCCACATCTTTATCCAAATAACTTATTTTTGAGCTATTATATTCATGTGTAAAATTCATACCATATTTGTTATTACTAATATCTTCTATAAATAAATAAAGTAATTCTGTGCCCCCTCTCCATACTATGAAGATGTCATCAATGAAATGGCAATAGAGCACCAAGTTCGACTCCCAGCCTGACTCAAAGATCAGTTCTTCTTCCATATAGCTAATGAACAAATTGGCATATCTGGGAGCAAACTTGGTGCCCATCCCTGTTCTCTTGATTTGGAGAAAAAATTGTTAGTTGAAATTGAAATAATTATTCTTTAAAATAAAATCAATTTGTTGTATTTGCATATCCCCTTCTTTTTTAACAAAATATTTGACTGCTTCAAGTCCATAATTATGCTTTATATTAGTATACAGTGAACAGATGTCTATTGTAACTAGGAGTAAATCTTTACTCCATTTGATGTCATTTAGTGTTCTTAAAAAATCAGATGTATCTTTCAGATAAGATGGTAATTTAATAACGTATGCTTGTAAAAGGTGATCAACATATTCGGACAAATTTGATGTTATGATTTGTCAGTATATAGCTGGGTTATAATGCAATATAATTAATAATTATTGTTTTAAAACAAACCCCCAGTAAAATGCATATACGAAACAATTAAAATCAATATTTTATTCCTAAATTCTTTATATTAGTTAAAGTTATAAACACATTGAATTATCAAACTATATATGAATCAAACTATACAAGCTTAAACTGTTACAATATTCTATACAAAGATCATAAAAATATACCTTTACAAATTACCTTATTCACAATAATCTCCCAAATCAGAGTTGCATTAAAATATCACAATGAGATACCAAGGTATGGTTTGTTAATATTCCAGACCAATATAATTAAGCTATTTAGCCCACAAATGATTCTATATAACTCTAATTAAAACACGGGAGCTATATACTATATATTCTTAATGCAAACAGCCATCTTATATGACTAGCTAAGACTACATAGGACTATGGATATACGCATAAAATAAAAAGTGTGCCCTTTTAAAATGACTAACTGTAATCTAACTATAGCCTTTGATTCAAATATTATATATACTTAAAAGTTTCTTATACTTTACCCAAATAAGCAAATAATTATTCAGTTTCCAGAATTTCTTGTGGGTCATCTATGGAGGGATTACTCACAATGCGCAAAGGTATAGACCTCAGGAATTGTTAATCTTTCTTTGTTCAAGAAAGTGTCCCCAAAAATGGCAGAGAATATACTTGGCACCAAAGCCTATGTATGTTTCTCTCCAAAAGTTAATGCTTCTTTGAATCTGTCTGTATCCTCCCATCTTAGAGTGTGTATGCTTCTTTATCCAAAAATAAAGAAAGCCTCCTCCTTTTCCTTAATCATTCCCACAGAATTTTGATAGGCCCTCGGAGCTTGTCTTTCCATTGGCCCTAACGGAGCTTGTCTCTGATTCGCTCTGGGATATGAAAACCTCATAGGCTATTTGGTTTGTCATATGTTTTAAACAGTCAATTCATTTGGCTGTCATACCAGTTTAAATCCCCTAGGGGGCAGCAGACAAAGACAAACAGTTTCATTCAAATATTGCTGCAGTTCAATTATCTAACCTATAAAATGTTTATTTTATTTACTATAATTTTTAGTATTAATAAACGTATCTGGTCAACATATATTGGGACCCTATAGTGTCATTCTCTCTCATTATTTTAATATTAAATATGATTATACTTCTAGTATCATATTAATAAGCAGATTAGTCACAGAATCATAGCATTCAACATCCTGGTATTGTATTGCATCTTAAATAAATACAGCACATTTCACATTTCTAATAATTTTTGAGTGCATATATTCATGTTTATGATCAATATTCATAGGACATCTTGTTGTCTGAAAAATAAAGACACAGATGCTGTTATTTTGAAATGAGTCAAGCATGTATACATACTAATGCAGTTATTAATTTAATGTATTACAAATCTGAAAGGCATTTCTTAGATCCAATGGAAATATACATTTATAGATATTTATACAGTTTGAGTATCAGTTAAATTTTTGAGAATTATACAGTTCATATAGATGAATTTCTAACTTCTCTTTTTAAAATCAGGATTTAATTTCTTATATGCTTTCAGCACTCATAGGGATAAACATGCCTCTCTGGTTTTTTCCTGCTATTTCTTACTTGAAACACCAGCTCGTCTGGGAGCTGTGTATGGGAAACAGAAATAGCTTGGATACAAGGAGCACCTACAATATAAGGCAAAGGATAGGTACTAGTATAAAAATTAACAGTTATTTAATAACACATATAAAATAATATAATATCATGTAACAAAAAACCTAAAAGGTTATGAATAGAAAAGGAAATGGCAATAAGGTTGTAAAATCTTAAAACCTGAAAAAACTTTCTAAAAAATAATATATTTATCAAGTCCAGATTTTTAGAAAGTTTTTTTAGAAGGTTTTAAGATTTTACAACCTTATTGCCATTTCCTTTTCTATTCATCTTAAATATATCCTTTTAGTTTTTTTGTTACATGGATCCATGATATTATATTATTTTATATGTGTTATTAAATAAATGTTAATTTTTATACTAGTACCTATCCTTTGCCTTATATTGTAGGCGCTCCTTGTATCCAAGCTATTTCTGTATCCAATTTTTAGGGTCAGCTAGGGACCCTTACTTCAAGGAGCCATAAGGATTTTGCATTTGTTAAGCGCTGTGAGATATACCTATTAGCTGCATATGGGAAACTCCACAGGGGCTAATTTATACCTAGATGGTATGAGCTCTATTTTTTGAGAATGTTTGTGTATTCCCTTATTTCTATAGACGGACCGTCTGTTTTTATTTAGATAAGGAAAAATTCTTTACCCAGGCTTCCTTTGAAATGGATAATTGGGAAATTCTAGCTTGTGATCTGATAGGAACTTTAACTTCACACCTTAGGCAGGAAATCTTTGAAAGCAACTCCTCTGTTCTCAGATGTTCTGTAAATCAGGAAAAAGGGGGGTTGGGGCTGGTCTGTTGTGAGACCAATTCACATCACATTAGGTTTAAATAAAATATTAGATTTTATGATACATCTGTAGTTTATTTAATGTTACTCACCAATACCCTGACATACTCCCCCCTTCCAATTTTAAATAGATGTAGGACACATGTATTTGAATTGACTTAAAGTCAGTGGTACTTGTGAGTGTATTGACAGTATGCATTATAGACAGCCTTTTATGAAGAGAGTCCGTTATTTTTCAGCCCTTGTGCTCATTAGCTAGGCATCTTTAAACTACAATATTTCTTTAGTGCATTTGGGGATATGACACTTCATTCACCCTCTATGACTTGTAGTTGGGATCTAGGATGGCACACTCGCAACTCATTAATATGGACCCATTTATCCATAAAAGTATAATTTTTAGGTATCCTAAATTTATAAGCGACTGGAGATATTTTGTCAGTAACGACAAAAGGACCCTTCCATGATGGAAGAAATTTCTTCTCCTTAACCTGATCTCTTCCAAAGTTATAAATATAAACTTTATCAATTATCTCATATTCCCTTTTGGACGTTTTGAGATCATAATAGGTTTTAGTGGCAGTTGCAGCTTTCTCTAAGTTCCTTTGAGCAAATGCAAAGGCATATTGTTGGTGCTTTCTTAGTTTCTCCACATATTGATGCGTATTGGCAGTGTTTATAAAGTTCTGGTTTGATGTACTGTACAGTAGATGCTGAGGTCGAACCATTCTTCTGCCAGTCATTAATTCAAAAGGTGACATCTTGGTAGCACTACTTGGAGTTGCTCTTAAAGGGACAGTAAACACCAGAATTTTTGTTGTTTAAAAAGGTAGATAATCCCTTTATTACCCATTCCCCAATGTTGCATAACCAACACAGTTATAATAATATACTTTTTACCTCTGTGATTGCCTTGTATCTATGCCTCTGCAAACTGCCCCCTTATTTCAGTTTTTTGACAGACTTGCATTATTAGCCAATCAGTGCTGGCTCCTAGGAGCTTCACGTGCCTGAGCTCAATGTTATCTATATGAAACACATGAACTAACGCCCTCTAGTGGTGAAAAACAGTCAAAATGCTTTCAAATTAGAGGCAGTCTTCAAGGTCTAAGAAATTAGCACATGAACCTCCTAGATTTAGCTTTCAACTAAGAATACCAAGAGAACAAAGCAAAATTGGTAATAAAAGTAAATTGGAAAGTTGTTTAAAATTACATGCCCTATTTTAATCATGAAATATTTTTTTGACTTTACTGTCCTTTTAATGCCATTAGGACTGGAGGTAATTTTACATCCCAGTCTTTACCCATTTTACTCACAAACTTTTTGAGGATTTTCACAATGGACTGGTTGTTACGCTCTACACCACCACTTTAGGCAGCTCTATATGCAAGGTGGAGCTTTCTTTTGACCCCTAGTATTTTCCACATCTTGGTCATCACTTCGCTATTGAAGTGGGTTCTCCGATAGGATTCGGTTCTCTGGGGTAAACCAAATCTGGAAAACACGTGGTTGATGAGCAATGCTGCGCATGTTTCAGCACTATTGTTAGGTGCACTGATGCACTCTACCCATTTGGTGAATAGGCAAGTCACTGTCAACATGTATTTGTTACCTCTTGATGACCTAGTTACTGGACCAATAAAATCAATTTGTATATCTGACCATGGCATTACCATCCCCCTTTTCTGCAATGGCGCTCTATGCATTGGTGCAGTGGGTTGGAACTGTGGACAGATTAGACAACCTTGACAGTAGGTTTGAACTTCCTTCAACATGTGCAGCCAAAAGGCGTAATCACGCAATATTTCATACGTTAATTTGACGCCACGATGATCAGATGTGGGGGCATCATGGGCATGTTGAAGCATTAGACCTCTGAACTTGGTGAGTACCACCCTGTCATTGTGCCAGGAATCAGACTGAGACGAGAAGTGCAAAAATAATCACACCTTTATTAATAGTAAAAATAATAAAAAGTCCACAAGTCAAATAACAAGCCAGGAATCAAAACCAGAGCTGGTAGTCAGACGAGCCAAGTTAGGAGCCAAAGCGAGTAGTCAGACGAGCCGGAATTAGGAACAAGGAGAACAGCAGAGTCAGAAACAAGTCAGGGATCAGGAGGGACATCAGACAGCCAGGTAATACACAGGAGCTCTCACAAACAGGTCTGAGACAACGCAAGGGCAAAGCATACTGAACAGAGGCCCTTTAAATAATAATTTATGACATCACAATTCTGAGACTGCATCCTGTCTCACACGGATGATGTACACAAGTCTGGCCATAAAAGGAAGTGCAGGAAATGAGCAGCATCACACAGTATGCACCAGACAACAAAAGAGGTGAGTAAAATGGCTGCCAGCAGCACATGGCAAACAAAACAGGGAAAAGACCCTGACAGCACCCTCCCCTCAACTACCCCTCCCCCACGGGAGGACAAAAGGCTTATTGGGGAAACGGGCATGGAAGGCATGGAGGAGGGCGGGAGCATGAACATCAGAGTAGGGAACCCATAAACGCTCCTCCGGACCGTAGCCCCTCCAGTGAACCAAATACTGTATGCAGCCCCCTGACATATGAGAGCCAATAATGCTGCTGACCTCATACTCCTCATGGTTGTCAACAAAGATAGGATGGGGACGAGGCAACACAGTGGTAAACCGATTACAAACCAATGGTTTCAAGAGGGAGACATGAAAAACATTGGAGATGCGCATTGCAGGAGGAAGGTCAAGAGCGTAGGCCACAGGATTGACCCGTCGGAGTATTCGAAAAGGACCAACATAACAAGGAGCCAGTTTATTGGAAGGCACACAAAGATTTAAGTTGTGGGAGGACAGCCAAACTCTCTCACCAACCTGGTTAGAAGGCGCTGGCAGACGCCTACGATCAGCCTGGAACTTTTGGCGCTGCATAGAACGATGAAGGCAATCCTGAATCTGCACCCACGTGGAACGGAGTTGCCGGAGATGCTCCTCCAAAGCTGGAATACCCTGAGATATGAATGAATCGGGCAACAAGGATGGCTGAAACCCATAATTCGCCATGAACGTGGATAACTTGGAGGAAGCATTAATAGCACTATTACGAGCAAACTCTGCCCAAGGTAACAGTTCAGACCAATTATTGTGGTGATCTGAGACATAGCAACGGAGGAACTGTTCCAAAGCTTGATTAGACCGTTCCGCAGCCCCATTGGATTGAGGGTGATATGCCGAGGAGAAGGAAAGCTGGATTCCCATTTGAGCACAAAAGGAACGCCAAAAGCTGGAGATAAACTGGCTACCCCGGTCTGACACTATCTCCTTGGGTAACCCATGTAAATGGAAGACCCCCCCGGGCAAAAATTTAAGCAAGCTCCTGAGCGGTAGGCAGCTTCTTCAAGGGAATGCAATGTGACATTTTAGAAAAGCAGTCAACCACCATAAGGATAAAAGTATTGCCATTAGAAACAGGGAGCTTGACAATGAAATCCATGGAAAGATGTGTCCAAGGATGCTCACCATTAGCAATAGGTCGAAGAAGACCCACAGGAAGACGTCGAGGAGTCATTCTGTGCACAAACTGAGCAGAAGGCAACATACGCAGCAACATCAGAACGAAGACCTGGCCACCAGAATTGTCGAGTGACAGACCAAATAATTTGGTTCTTGCCTGGGTGACCTGCGGCTTTAGGATAGTGGTAAGTGTGCAAAAGTTTAGTTCAAAGATTCTCAGGAACAAAACACTTACCACTAAGTTTCTCAGGAGGTGCATTGGTTTGTGCAGCCAGGATCTCCTCCCCCAAGGGAGAAGTCAAATTAGTACGTATGGTAGCCAAAATATGGTCAGGAGGTATAACTGGAGTAGGTACAGACTCCTCTTTGGACAGAGGGGAAAATTGTTGAGAGAGGGCATCAGCCCTAACATTCTTACTACCAGGCATGTAGGAGACCACATAATTAAACCGAGACAAAAATAGCACCCATCTGGCCTGTCGGGCAACAAACGTTTTGCTTCAGATAGATAAGTTAAATTCTTGTGGTCAGTAAGAATGAGCACTGGCACGCTAGTACCCTCGAGAAGATGCCTCCACATTCCTTGAGTGCCAAAATTATGGCCAGTAATTCCCTGTCGCCAATTTCATAATTGAAATTGGCGATGCAAGGAACACACGGATGCAAGAAACCGTCAGGCGTAGGACGTTGAGACAAGAAGGTACCTACACCAGTCTCAGATGCATCGACCTCAAGAATGAAAGGCAGGACAGGGTTAGGATGAGCCAGAACTGGAGAAGCAGCAAAGGCAGTCTTAAGACTATCAAAGGCCTTAATGGCAGTAGGTGACCAATGGAGTGGATCATTCTCTTTACGGGTCATGTCTGTGATAGGTTTGACCAAAGAAGAAAAGTTTTCAATAAACTTTCTATAGTAATTAGCGAACCCCAAAAAACGTTGAATAGACCGAAGACCAACTGCTTGGATGTATTGGTAGAGGTATTTGCAGCAGAAATAGTAAGGTTCTTATGCCACTTTATAGATCATTAGTTAGGCCTCATCTTGAGTATTGTGTGCAGTTCTGGAGGCCATATCTTCAGAAGGATATTAACAAACTTGAATCTGTGCAAAGGAGGGCTACCAAAATGGTACATGGTCTAAAAAATAAAACTTACCAGGATAGGCTCAATGACCTAAATATGTATAGCTTAGAGGAGAGAAGGGAAAGAGGTGATATGATAGCAACTTTCAAGTACATTAAAGGGTTTAGTAAAACTGAGGCTGTGGGAATTTTACATAAAATGGAAAATTCAAGAACAAGGGGTCATGAGCTCAAGCTAAAGGATAGTAGATTCAGGAGTAATTTGAGGAAGCACTTCTTTACAGAAAGAGTGATTGATTTATGGAATAAACTTCCTCAAGAGGTAGTAGCAACAAACACTGTGGGGGACTTTAAAAATGCATGGGACAAGCATAAGGCTATCCTACAAACTAGATAAGTTTATACTGATAGGTAAGGTCGGGCAGACTTGCTGGGGCTATGGCTCTTATCTGCCGTCAATATCTATGTTTCTATGTTCCAACCTACCTCTGCGGCAAGCGTACGGAACTCAATGGCATACTGAGCAACAGATCTTGTACCTTGCTGAATGGACATGAGTCGTTTAGCAGCAGAGGAGGAGCGAGCTGGAACATCAAATACCCTTCGAAAGGAGGCCACAAATTCAGGGAAATTTGAAATCACAGGTTTATTAGTCTCCCACAAGGAATTTGCCTAGGCAAGAGCTGTGTCAGAGAGTAACAAGATGAGAAATCCCACCATTGCTCTGTAAGAGGTAAACACCTAAGGTAACATCTCAAAGTAAATGCCCACCTGGTTCAAAAACCCACTGCACTGATTAGGATCGCCTCCATAACGCTGAGGTAGAGGTGCAAAACCGGACTTGCTCCTGGTAGGACTAAGTGCAGCAGCGGAAACAGGTGCAGCCATAACTTGGTCCAAATGTGCAGTGCGAGTCAGCAGGGTTTGCAGGACTAGTGCAAATTGATCCAAGCGGTGATCCTGTAGCGGTGATCCTGTTCATCCATCCTGGAAATGATGGTAGGTAAAGTTGGATTAATAGCACCATCAGGATTCATGACCCTTGCGTAATGTCAGGGTGCCAGGAATCAGACTGAGACAAGAAGTGCAAAAATTCCTTTATTAATAGTAAAAAATAATAAAAAGTCCACAAGTCAAATCAAAACCAGAGCTGGTAGTCAGACGAGACGAGTCAGGAGCCAAAGCGAGCAGTCAGATGAGCCGGAATCAGGAACAAGGAGAACAGCAGAGTCAGGAACAAGCCAGGGATCAGGAGGGACATCAGACAGCCAGGTAATACACAGGAGCTCTCACAAACAGGTCTGAGACAACGCAAGGGCAAAGCATACTGAACAGAGGCCCTTTAAATAATAAGTGATGACATCACAATTCTGAGACTGCATCCTGTCTCACACGGATGATGTACACCAGTCTGGCCATAAAAGGAAGTGCAGGAAATGAGCAGCATTACACAGTATGCACCAGACAGCAAGAGAGGTGAGTAAAATGGCTGCCAGCAGCACATGACAAACAAAACAGGGAAAAAAAACCCTGACACACCCATTGCTGGATGCCAGTTTTGGAGGTTCTAATTAACAAACCATCCTGTAACTTGAATTGTGATCTGGACTTCATTAAGATTCTAAGATCTTCCTTGCCAATACCGTCCTCTTTTGAGATGGGGTTGCTTTCAGGATCTTCTATGTGTTTATAAAAGATACCTACAATGGGGTCTTCTTTTTGACTAGTGATCAGGTCCTCACTAGGAGAATCCTGACTCCATTGTACCAGGTAAGGCTCACTCTGTTGTTTAGCCTGGTTTCTGGTAATAGCTTCTACCTGAATTGCACCCATTTAGTGGTCAATATTAAGGAGTTCTTCAGTTATAGCTCCTTGTTTGGCTAATGAATCCTCAAGGTCATTGCCTTCCTTATCAGGACCTAGAACCCTGGAATGACATTTGGTCTTTTTCCAGTGTATGGTTAAATCATTGGATACCACCAGATTATCAATCTCGCAGAACAATTTACCATGTTTGAGTGGTTTGTTGTTAGTTTTCTACATGCCATTTCTTTTCCAAGTTGGCAGGTATTCAACAAAACTGTCATGCACATAATTTGAGTCAGTAATGAACACAAATTCATTAATATCGTGTTCAATAGCTTTTAGGTTCAATAGGTTTTTAGAACAACAGTGAGTGCTGCAACTTGACGGGATCTTGGTCCAATGTTGAAACCTACAGAAATGTTTGGGAATCCATTTGCCCAAGTTATACCAATGCCAGCGACTAATCTGCGCTCATTATCAATAGTGGCATGGTAAGAACAACCATCAACATATGCCCAAGGTAATGTTTGACAATGGTCCTCATTATATATTTTATATGGGGAAAGCAATTGTTCCTCCATAAAATCATCTTCTAATAACTCTTCCCCATGATCCTTAGCAGTAAAGCCGTGGAGCTCAGCAAGCAGCCCCTCTGCGACTGGATTCTTTTTGTTTTTCTTATAGCGAATTTCTAAAGGCCAGCCTTGTAAGTCTAAGCGGTTATGCGGCTGTTAGACAAATTTCCATCTCTTATTCTCTCACTTTGCAGCTATAGCAAAGGCTGGTGGGCCATTTCTACAATAATTTTCTCGCCCTGTATATAAGCTGCGGAAATTTTGTAGAGCCCATACAGTAGATAAGAGGGCTTTGTCGCAATCGCTAAATTTTATTTCTACTGGGGATAGACGTTTGCTTGCATAAGCAATGACTTTGCTTAAATTATCATGCTTTTGGTATAAAACAGCACTCATGCTTATATCTGTGTAACCTGTCTCTAAGAAGAAAGGTTTACCACCTTCAGGGTACGCTAAGCAAGGTGCTTGAGTGAGTTTTCTCTTCAGCTCCTTGATGGCTGTCTCTTGAGTCTCACTCCAGTGCCATTTCACATCCTTCTTTAGAAGAAGTAGCAGTGGTTTCGCTAATTGTGCATAATTATCAATAAATTTGCGAGAATAATTCGTCATACCCAGGAATGATCTCAATTCCTTTAAGTTAGTTGGGTTTTTAGAATTTATTATAGCTTCCACCTTCCTCCTCTTCTGAGGATTTAGCCATTCAGAAGTAACTTCATGTCCTAAGAAGTTTACACGAGTGCGGCACAATTGAGCTTTTTGTAGGGATAATTTGACACCTGCCCTTTTAAGTTGGCTGAGGACGTGTTTAAGTTCTGTGATGTGTTTTTCAAAGTCTGTGCTTTTGAATAAACATCATCAACATAAGATAAAGTCCCCCTTTCCAGTGCATCAGGCATAGCCTTATGCATGAATACAGCAAATTTATATCCTGAATTTATGTATCCAAACGGGAGTCTCTGGAATGCATACTGGACCTTTTGGAATAAGAATGCAAGCTTATACTGGTCCTCTTCATGTACCTTTATTGTCCAATATCCCTGTGCACAATCAATGGCAGTGAATATTTTGGATCCTTGCATCTGGTCAATATATGGCACAGGCCAGCCAGACATGTACACTTGTTTGTTTAGCTGTCTTAAATCAGCACACAAATGCCATTGTCCTTGGGCTTAAGAACACCTAGAATGATTGTTATAAGAGCTGTGCACCTGTCAGATAATACTGCTTTCTTCCAAGTTCCTTATGATTTCTGCAAGAGAATCATATGAGGCTAAAGGAAGTCTGTATTGTTTAACAAAGACAGGCAGTGCATTGGGATCTGTTTGGATTCTTGCAATGTGCAAGTCTGTAGTCCCACAGCCATAAGAATCCCTAGCAAAAATATCCTTGTACTCCATCAGGAGCTCTCGTAGCTGTCTGCGTTCATCATCACTTGAACAGCCATTAGCTAAAGATATTTGTTTTTTGACTATTTGCTGAAATCCTGGAAAGATTTCAGGCTGTCCTATATCATAGGCTTCTTCCAACCTAGAGGTGAGGTCCCCTTGATTATAATTTACATTTCCCACATGATTCTGGGTATTGGGGTATTCTTGCTGTTTGATCGGCTGATCAAATACTAGAGAGGCTTCTTCAATTTTACAGATGCCTTCCTCTGAGCTGAAGGGATAAATAGACTGAATTGTAAATAGTCCCTCTGGCATCGATGCAAAGGATTGTTCTATGAATTGTTCTTCAGTTAAGTATCCTTCAGGTATTAGCCCAATTACATTATTCTGGAATCAAAAAGTGTAATAACTTGATTCTAGCGCATATCCTATGGTAGTTCCCTTGGATAAGGTGATATCCTGTGGGTTCATGTTATGCACAATAACATGTATTGGAATAGTTCCAATATTTACCATGGGAGTATGGGTCATTGTTATACCCAGATTTTGCATTCTATGGGAGAGGTAAATTAGTGTTTCAGAAGTTTTTAATTTCTTACCTCTCTTTACCTGTAAGTATAAGAGGAATTTATCAGCCCCAGCAGGGATTACAACATCGTTAGACACCTGCATATTTACAGCATATGGCAATTGCTGGTTTGATTTTAGGGTGGCATTTTCATCCTGAAATACTTCAAGGTCCCCTTTTAACCTGCTCCAGAGGCAAGAGTTAATCAAATCTATTTGAATGGCATATCTATGTAAGAGATCATTGCCAACATATATTTGATTATGGGGAATATTTAAAACTAAAAATAGGTGCTTCACTGATTTATTACATATGGAGATAGATAATAAGCATTTAGCTGTGATATTTTAGCTTTCAGACCTGTCATCCAAGCCATGGACACAGTGGTCTTGGGGAGAAAGATATTTAATCACCTTAGGTTCGGCGATCTGCACTAATAAACCTTCACTTATGTAGCTAGCTTCCTGTTTTAAGTTTAGTTTAGCATATTTGGTTTTACCAAGGTCATGCACTTGCGTGGGGATAAATAGATCATCCTTAACTCTCTCAATTCCTGCGAGGTATTGAGTGTGGCCTCCCCCTTTAGGGATGCGTGGCGGTCGCACTTGGACCTTAGTAAAGGTAAAAAATTATAAGTGTCCAATATAGCATGATGGTTAGGGTAAGTAGCATATTATAAAATTTAGGATATGCAACTATTATGAGTAACATGAGGCGTACTTGATCGCATATAGGCAACATTACAATGACAATGTGTATTTTAGCCCAGGCTGATAGCAAATGTATATAGAGACATTAGTATACAAGAAGAGGACTCACTCCAACTTAGGGCAGTCTGTATTTTTTTCTTTTGGGATTCAGATAAAGCATGCAATTTTAAGCAACTTTCTAATTGACTCCTATTATCAAATTGTCTTCATTCTCTTGGTATCTTTATTTGAAATGCAAGAATGTAAGTTTAGATGCCGGCCCATTTTTGGTGAACAAACCGTGTTGTTCTTTTTGATTGGTGGATAAATTCACCCACCAATAAACAAGTGCTTTCCATGGTCTGAAACAAAAACATAGCTTAGATGCCTTCTTTTTCAAATAAAGAAAGCAAGAGAACGAAGAAAATTTGATAATAGGAATAAATTAGAAAGTTGCTTAAAATTGCATGCTCTATCTGAATCACGAAAGAAAAAAATTTGGGTTCAGTGTCCCTTTAAGTAAGAATAACTAGACAACATTGCAGGTGTATACACATCATGCTAAAATAAAGCAAACATACATGAACTTCTCCATAGCACAGTGCCATAGTGGAGGATTATCCCTGGCTGTGAAATAGTATATTGAATCTCTTTTCCCTCGTAGTGTAATCACTCTGATTCAGGACATTTGTCAAATATTAAAGGTACAATTAACCCAAAAATTTTCTTTCATGATTCAGATGGAGAATACCATTTTAAACAACTTTCTAATTTACTTATATTATCTAATTTGCTTCATTCTCTTGATATTCTTTCCTGAAAAGCATATCTAGATAGGCTCAGTAGCTTCTGATTGGTGGCTGTTCTATCTGAATCAGTAAAGAAAATATTTGGGTTTAATGTCCCTTTAAGCAATATCAGTTATAACTCAAATTATTAGTGAAACATTGTCAACCACACATTACATAAACATATTATTTTGAGAAAACACATGGACATTTTGCCGGGATAGACACACATATGAGCACAACATAGATGTGCAAAGATATATATATATATATGAACTTCTCCAATACATAACGCCACTATAGAGGGATACCCTAGTCCTTAACTAAATGAGATTAATCTCTCAAATGCCAGATTGGTCACTCTGAATCAGAATATATACATTAAATACTAGACAATAGAAACTACAATATTAATAGCTATTTTGAGGAGATAGGTTTATGCAGCTGCAACTTAGCTATGGAAATATGCACATATGAATGTTAAAGTGGCAAAATCAAGTTATGCAATCATAAACTTTAACAAGTAGGAGAAAAGTCCTGTGTTCTTTTTAGCTTCTAGTGAGTGTCCATCATGTTATCCTGTGTCATGCCGGGAAGGAAAAGAAGCATACCTCAGGTCAGGATTTATCCGATCCCTAATCTATTGTCTGCTGGTTTGGTATTTATCTGTCGCATCAGAAGGATTGTATAGGAGACCTTCCAGGTAGTACTGTCCCAGTTCGTGAAAGCATTGGAAGGTCTTCTGATCTGCAGCAGTGGTGTAAGAACTAAGCTCCTAGATTGTGGATCCTCATAGCGAGCTGTCAGAGTCATAGGCCAGATAGGGAAAGCTTCACCTGTTTTCTGAAAGACTGAAATCTGCTCCTGTCGAGTGTCCATCAACCCAGACATCCAGACCCCATGATCGATACAACCAGGAGCCGCATGCAATGTGGTTAGTCTTGGGTTAGAAAGTTGCCGGGTGGTGTCAAACTTTGGCCCTGTCAGCGGTTCTATATTATGATGCTTGGCAGTCGAGGGCTGGGGTTGATCCACATTCCTTACGGAGGAAGTGGAAAAGTGTGCCGAAATCGCGAAAAACATAGCCCTAATATAATTTTCAAGCTGTTGATAGTGATGCGAGACCACCTTCAGCATTACGCGCTCCCACTTTTCCACGGCCTTTATGCTGCTCCACTTCAGACTTCCACACACTATTAAGAGCTTGATCTGCAGCAAATTGCTCTGAATATCACCAGGGTCCCTATTAATAGGCAGACTTAGAGCTAGTTAGTCCTGCTGACCCTGGATCTCCGGAAGGGGCATGTGGATGATACGTGATTTCTTGATAGGCCCAAGAGTCGATGATAATCTAGACTCAAGATTGTCTGGTAAAATAAAATGCTAAATATTGGTATCCCCGATACAGTGAGTTCTCCTCTTTTAGGATCCTTTATCTGTCCTTGTAGATGGCTAGTGTAGGAGAAAATAATCGGTGGATTATCAAGGTATTATGTAGAGTCACATATTTTGTGGCTTATCATGGCCGTGACTGGATACACCCCCCCTATTGTTCCTATTTTTACGTGGTTGTCTTTGGGGTTCAACTTGTTCAGCGTTAATGTCTTGGGGAGCACTATTTACTTGGGGTGTCTGGTTACCCTAAGAGTATTTTCGCTACTTTTGTTATTTACTTTTACGGGAATACCGATAACCTTGTGGGTTTTCATCTCTGTTCTCTCAGGCCACTTCCGCATAAGTTTTCTTGTTAAACTTCAAATTAAGGAGGCTAGGTGACACCCTAGTTTCTGCCACAATTTTGGGGCTGGACCATGGTTCCTTTTTAACACCCTGTTCACCGGACTGCTGAATAGAGTATAACTTTGTACTCTCTTTGATCAGCCAGTCCAATGAGCAGTGCTCATCAAAATCTCTAGCTAAATTAATTTTGATGTGCGCAGGCAATGATTCGAAAAATAAATTTACAAATTCTGAGCTTTCAAATATGGGGTAGACTTCGGCCATACTGTACGCACTTTTTAGTACAGAAAGGAATTTAATTGGGCTTTGATTCGCCCCACATTATAAACAGTATACAGCTATTTTCGCAACAGTTTTAGTGCGATATTGCCCAAATTCTTTTTGGCACTGATTTTTCATTTCACTCCAGGAATGAATATTCATATCCTTTAGTGAAGCAAAGAATTTTTTTTATTAGATAAAGCTTTAGAGAGAGCTAAAAATCTTAACAGGGAAGATATTCTAACAGATAATAAAACTACCAATACAGTAATTCCCTTTGTAGAAAAAGAAACCATTTTCATAACACAATACAACTCTGATTTCCACAAAATACAATATATTATAAATAAACACTGGTATATAATACAAAGGGATCCAATTCTCAAATATTTAGTGAAAGATACACCAAGAATTATTTACAAGAGAGCGCCCACACTCAGAAATCAGCTAGCTCCCAGTAAGAAAGTGAAACACAAATCTTCCAACAGAACATCACAAAATCCAACCCAAAACAAGGGATTATTTGGCATTCGTGGGATTTATAAATGTGGTAAAACAGGATGTGGGTCATGTAAAATTATCAAATCGGGCACCAAAAATTTCAAATCTACAGTTACCGGTTAGACTTTCCAAATTCCCATTTTTTTCAATTGCAATTCATAATTTACAGTTTATCTTATGGAGTGCATATGTGGCCTCCAATATGTAGGCCGCACCTCCAGAAAACTGAGAAACAGATGGGGTGAACACCATCGCAACTGCAAAAATTCCAAAAAAACCAAAATCAAACATAGTATACCTAATCACTGTCTAACCAAACACAATGGAAACCCATATATTTTCAATTATGTTCCTATTGATTTTGTTCCCAAGAGCTCAGATTACAATAGGCTTAACAGGCTCAGACAGCGTGAGACATATTGGATCTAGGGTTGCCAGGTGTCCGGTATCTGACCGGACAGTCTGTTTTTTTCACCAGCTGTCCGTTAAAATCTGAAGAAAAAAAAACGGACACTTTTTTTTTTTTAATTAAGTAGACATTGCAGTTCCAAAAGCTGCCTCTAGGTGTCACTCATAGCAGAAGAGATGCTAGTTAGGTGAAGAAGCCGAGTTCTGATTGCACTTTACACTGCCAGCCACTTGCAATCAAACACAGATCAGGTTGTGTAGCAGAGAGGGGCTGTGTGAACAGCATGTAAGGTATAAGCAGCATATTATGACTTTGATTTTTGTTAATTTTTAATGGAAAAAAATAGAATCATATACAGGGGAACCATTCCAACATTACTGTAAAGGATGTTTAACAGTATGTCTAGCTGCATCTATGCTATTTGGTTCTAGTGACAGCTCTTAAGAATCACATTAAGAAACTGCATCCCAGTACTAGTTTTAATTCTCAGTCCTTTCCTTTACAACTTTTAGAAGAATGCTGGGGAATTACATGAGTGTGAATAAAGTGTATTTAAAGAGACATACTTTCATTAGTTACATTACATTACATACTTTCATTAGTCATTACAGTTCAAATGAATGGACTGTGAGGTAGCTGCAACTGACTGAACAGTGCAATATGATTTTTAATACATGGGTTAGTTAATAAAGTATTGCAAGACTCTTTAGGAGTACACTGCTATCAATCCTATAAACAATAATCATCTTAAATGATCTAGTAAAAAGCTGCCAGCCTTCTATTTTCCATCAAACAATATATAAAGATATAAATTAAAGGGACAGTAAAGTAATAATTAGACTTATGATTTAGACAGAACATACAATTTTACACATCTTTACACTTTACTTTTATTTAATTTTCTTCCTTCTATTGTTATACTTTGCTGAAAGGTTTATCTAGGTAAGCTCAGGAGTAGCAAACAACCTAGGTTCTAGCTGCTGATTGGTGGCTGCATATATATATATATATATATATATATATATATATATATATATATATATATATATATATATATATATAAAGATTGTCATTAGCTCACCCATGTGTTCAGTCAGCAACCAGTAGTGCATTGCTGCTACTTCAACAAATGATACCAAGAGAATGAAGTAAATTAGATAATAGAAGCAAACTGGAAAGCTATTTAAAAGTGTATGTTCTATCTAAATCATGAAAGAAAAATGTTGTGTTTCATGTCCCTTTAAAAGCCATGTTCTAAAAGAAAAGTTAGCAGCTGCAAGTCACTGCTTTTTATCCCAGTGTTCTGTACACTTGATCACTCTATATAACAAATCCAAAGCCATAAAGGGAAATGCGTGTTGTATTTTTTAAAAAAAAAAGGATATTCAGTTAAATGGTTACTCTCCTTGAAATGTGTAAACCTTTGGAATGTTCTTTTTATTATTTAATTTGACAGCTTTTCATGTAATTGAACTATTTTACTTTCTAAATGACCCAGAGAGGCTGAAGGGTATCCTTCGGAATCTAGAACTCTCACCCCACAACATTCTACACAGTGAGTATAAATAATCACTGTAGAAGTTCATTTATGTCTGTCAATAGTTGGTCACAGAAAAATATTTCCGTTAGAAGTGAGGGGCAATGTAGGGGGTCAAATAATTTCTGTTTGCATGTGTTCATGTCAGTCACAGGTAAAATTATGTATTTGCTACTGGTAGCCAAGGTGTAGAATGACTGCTCACTTTTGAAGAGCTATAGATGGTGGGATTAATAATAATAAAAATTTTTTGGGGGGGTGTGCCCAGTCATTGTCAGAGTGTCCGGTATTTTTGTGGAAGACAGCTGGCAACCCTAATTGGATCTATCGATTGAAGACGCTACATCCTTGAGGGCTTAATGCCAACTTGGATTTGGCAGCCTTCAATTGATAGATCCCTTCTATATATATATATATATATATATATATATTTATATTTTATTTTTTTTGGAATATCTTTCATATTATTATTTTTCTTATGGACAAACTGTATAAGTTTTTATAATACAAATATTCACATCCAAAAAAATTTCAACCTATCCAAATTTGGGAACACACAATATTTACATTAACATGGTTACATTTTTTCAATGCTAAATCATTTCCTATCTACATTGTTAATACATAATTCATTTTTTCATTATTAACATTTATACACCACAATCATTCATTAGTACTAACACAGTCACGATACCACATAACATACCTTATACCTCATTCTTTTTTTCCATTACTTATACACTACATATCAACCCTGGTTCAAACATTCACTACATAATCAAACACCGAGTTTATATTCATAACGATGTTAATAACGCCCACTGGTCATACACACTATTAAAAATATTTATTTTGACGAACCAGAAATTATTTATTTTTTCCGATAGCGAAATAACTTCTTTATACAGTCACACGTCTTAGGGACTAATTCAATATTAGATGCTTTATAGAGTAGGGTCCTTTTCACCGCTATATTTTTATTTTATAGGTCTTTCATGCGCAAACATTTAGCAAACTAATTATTTCCATCTATGATGTTATATATAACAGTGTGGCAACAGTGTAACCACCAAATTTTTTTTAGCTCAACTGTTTAGCAACCTATGACAAAATGACACTAAACAGATCAGATTTCCACTTTTCAGGTCAAATCCTAGATCAGCAGTTATATTAATGCCGATAGATTTTTAGGACAACATTGGGTAGTTAATTAGTTTTAATTGCCATAGTTCGGATCACTCAGGTAGCAACAGGATAAAATTTTAATCCAGATAGTGATCAATCAAATGGAAATTCCATTATTAATAAAACCCTGGGCAAAGATAATCAACTACTGAGCAACAATCTATAAATAATATACTCGAAATAAAGAAACATTTTCACATTATTTGTTCACACATATATATTTACTTGTTTTTTTATTCACTTTTGTAATCAAACACAACTTCATCTTTTTTATAGAAGACTAAGTGTACTACAATAGATTATTAAGTGAAATTACATGCATGTCATTTTTCAGTGAGTACAGAGTGTGATTATACCTTTTTTTTTTATACTTTTTTTATTTTTACAATGTAACAAATATTGTCAAGAACACAGATTCCTATGCATATAGAAGTTTCTTTTTAACTTTGAAAAACCTTTTTAACTTTCAATTTGTAACAGCTGGGAGCCTGAATTGGTTTCTACAGCTGATTCTATACAAATGTATTTCTATTGAACCAAACACCTTATGACAACTTCCTTTTGAAACATACAATGTGTATACATTGTTAACAAATGCAAATGATTGCATTCGCTTTTTATCTGATGAAACGACCCAGTTGGGGTTGAGAAACGCGTCATAACAATAAAGCTATTTTATTTATGAAGTTGTCTGTGTTGTGCTACTCCAACACCAATAGAACAACACACAAAAGTTTATCTTTTTAATAATTGAAGTCTAGTCACCAGGAGGTCTATATCAAGCTGAAATCGGGAAAAGAGCTTTTGGAGCTTGGTTTCCACAGTGTACTAGCCACTGTTAAGTGCTAGCAAGCTTTCATGCACTGGTCATAGCACAGTGCCATATTATCTGGTAAGCACATTACTTACTCTCATCTATACCTGCATTTCCAGACATTATCATGCTATTGTGGCGCCCTCTCTCTACTCTTTATAAAGAATTTGTGATGTTTACACTCAAATATCCAGGGCAAAAATTCAACGTTTGACTGCTCACTACTAACATTCATTATGGATAAAGCATTTTCAAAGGCCTCTAAGTGGTCAATTATAGAAGTGGTTCCGTTTTTGGAAAAATTAGGTACTGCATCCTTTAAGAAAGTAATTATTTTAGGGGTGTCATATACCTTATTAGACGTATCTTGGGCTTTCCTAGGGACCTTATTTTTGGGGCTGGAGCACCCCCTATCTGCCCTATATTTACTATGGGGATACCCCTTACGTACATTAGTACTACGTGGGCTATTTGGGTAGCTGGCTCTGTCCTCTGACTCAGTACTAGAGATGTCCTCCCCCTCCTCTTAAGTATAGAAGTTCCCTGAATTTATAACATGAGGTGACTGTCTATTCGGGAAGTATATTTCTGACCCAATAGGGGTCTGTTGTCTAAATTCTTCCCTAAATTCCTGCAGTTCATTTCTGATGTATTCTTTAAGAGATTTAGAATTATCTGCAGTATCCTCATTGCTAATAGAGGGGATTGTTTGTTGTAAGGTGTGAATCAATTTTTAGGATTTTACACAAAGCTTTCCAGAAGTTCGAAGTGAATTGGGTACCATGATCAGTCAAAATAGTATTTGGCAATCCATGTAGTTTCACTATATTGGTAAGGAAGGCTGTAGCTGTCTCCTTTGCGGTAGGAAGATGTTTTAGTGGAATAAAGTGTGCAAGCTTGGTTAAATGATCAACTACAACTAGAATACTTGTATATTGAGTAATTAGATATATCCGAAAGCGCTTTGATTAAAATTAGACCTCCAGCTCCTAAAATAAATGGGTCCCTAGTTGGATGGATAAGAGAATAAACTATGAGGTTATAGGAGCGCCTAATCCAAGGCCAGGTCTGATAAAAAACAAATATAATCGTGAACTGGGATTATAGAACAAATAAGTATAAAATTGGTGGGTTTTATAACATACATTAGTTAGGTACAATAGAAAGTTTAATAACATATATTAATTCAACACAATATTACATGGATCCATGATAAACAATTAAAACAAGATGGTTAAAATCAATAAAGGTGGTGTTGGGGTTGGTAAAAGGCAATGGAGCAAATAGTTGCTACTCTACAGTGATGAATAAATAGACAGGTATTCAATCAATACAATACAAATGGTGGTCAAATGAAAATAAGTACAATACAGATAGTGATCAATAAAATTAAATAAAATTAGTTAAAAAGAAATAGTCCATCGTGGTAACTGTGTTACAATGTCTCAAAATCCCTCCTGGGTATGGTAAAGGAAAGTTAATTAACAAAATATTCCAAAGTCACAATGTTGGGTGAAAGTGAATATGAAAACGTGAAAAATATATCCAAGCTGAATCCAAATCCAAATAAAAAATAAAAATAAAAATAATGTTTTCTTTTTTATTTGGATTTGGATCCCACATTTTTTCTTTTTCTTTTTTATTTGGATTTGGATTCAGGTTGGATATATTTTCCACATTTTTTCTTTTTCTTTTTTCTTTGGATTTGGATCCACATTTTTTCTTTTTCTTTTTTATTTGGATTTGGATTCAGCTTGGATATATTTTTCACGTTTTCATATTCACTTTCACCCAACATTGTGACTTTGGAATATTTTGTTAAGTAACTTTCCTTTACCATACCCAGGAGGGATTTTGAGACATTGTAACACAGTTACCACGATGGACTATTTCTTTTTAACTAATTTTATTTAATTTTATTGATCACTATCTGTATTGTACTTATTTTCATTTGACCACCATTTGTATTGTATTGTACTTAATTTTATTGATCACCATCTGTATTGTACTTATTTTCATTTGACCACCATTTGTATTGTATTGATTAAATACCCATCTATTTATTCATCACTGTAGAGTAGCAACTATTTGCTCCATTGCCTTTTACCAACCCCAACACCAACTTTATTGATTTTAACCATCTTGTTTTAATTGTTTATCATGGATCCATGTAATATTGTGTTGAATTAATATATGTTATTAAACTTTCTATTGTACCTAATGTTATAAAACCCACCAATTTTATACTTATTTGTTCTATAATCCCAGCTCACGATTATATTTGTTTTTTTATCAGACCTGGCCTTGGATTAGGCGCTCCTATAACCTCATAGTTTAATACTTGTATATTGGTTTGATGGTGGCAGTTCAACTATGAAATCTATTGAGACTAATGACCATGGCATATCGGGAATAGGTAGTGGATTTAAGTAACTAAAAGGTTTCCTTCGTTCTAATTTGTTCCTGGCACAAGTCTCGCATGAGCACATATTCGTGAATAGTGTCATCCATGAGCGGCCACCAAAAGCTTCTTCCAATTAATTTGATTGTTTTCTTAACTCCTTGGTGTCCAGAAAGGGGATTATCATGAAATTGAGACAAAATTAATCCTCTGAGTGTTTTAGGAATATACAATTTGTTATTGCGGTGTACAATCCAGAGGGTGCTTTTTCCAATGATTCATTGTCCGGAAAGGAATCTGTAGTTAAGGCCTTGAGAATGTCTTCCTCGAAGGGTGTTGCAAATCCAATTATTTTATTTGGTGCTATTATATAAGTTGATTCCTTTACATTTGGATGTGAATCATGTATCCGGGAGAGGGCATCTGCCTTGATGTTTTGAGTTCCAAGTTTATAAGTAATTGAAAAGTCAAACCTATCTAGGAATTGGGCCCATCTAACTTGATGGGAAGTCAAGGTCTTGTTCTTTTTAAGATATTTTAAATTTCTGTGATCGGTGTAGATCTTAAAAGGTATTGTAGCTCCTTCTAATAAATGACGCCAATGTTCGAGAGCAGACTTTATCGCCAGTAATTCTTTGTCTCCAACAGTATAATTTGTTTCTGCTGGTAGTAATCTTCAAGAAAAGAAGGCTTAAGGATGTTGTTTAGATGTTTCATCGCTATATTGGGATAGAACTGCTCCAATACCTGAATCTGAGGCATCAACTTCAACAATAAATTCCTTATTATGATTCGTTAGTCTTACGAAAGGTGCTGTAATGAATCTTTGTTTAAGTAAATGAAAAGATTCTTCTGCAGCGGGAGTCCATTTGAATTTCAGATTTTTCTTAGTTAAGCTGGTTAAAGGTTTAGTTATTGCAGAGAAATAAAAAATAAATTTTCTGTAAAAATTTGAAAATCCAATAAATCTCTGTAAAGATTTAACTGATGTGGGAATAGGTCAATTAACTATAGCTGAAACCTTATCTGGATCCATTTGGACCATATTGGGTGAAATTATATTTCTTAGAAACTTAATCTTGTTCACATGAAATTGGCATTTCTATAATTTAGCGAATAATATGTGATCTCTTAAACGTGTGAGTACCCATCGTACATGTTTGATATGATCTTCTATATTTCCCGAGTAGATCAAAATATCATCAAGATAGATGATTACACATACGTCTATAAGATCTTTGACTATGTCATTTATAAAATGTTAAAATGTAGCAGGGGCATTACAAAGGCCGAAAGTCATTACCTTATATTCGAACAGGCCATATCTTGTTCTGAATGCTGTCTTCCACTCATCCCCTTTCTTCATTCTTATTAAATTATAAGCGCCTTTTAAATCTAGTTTAGTGTAGATTGTGGCACCGTTCAGGCATTCTAGAAGTTCGGGAATGAGTGGAAGTGGATACCTGTTTTTAATGGTTACCAAATGTAATGCCCTGTAATCTATAATGGGCCTGATTGTTTCATCTTTGTTTCTAACAAAGAATATGCCTGAAGCAGCTGGTGATGTTGATGGAACAATTAAACCTTTTTTTAGATTTTCATCTAGATAAACACGCAGATACTTGAGTTCCTTTTGGAACAACTGAAACATTTTTCCAAAAGTGATTTGTGGACCTGGTACAAGATCTATGGGACAATCATATATCCTATGTGGGGGGAGTGATTCAGCTTCTTTTAAATTGAAAATATCCGATAAATCCTGATATTCAGGTGGTAACAATGTCTGACTAGAGGTTATGGAATGTTGTGAAAACAAGTAGTTTTACAATATTCTGATGTATAGCTGATTTTATTAGTGTTCCAGTTGATGTTAGGATTGTGTTTAGACAACCAGGGATATCCTAGAATAACAGTGTGAAGTGATTTTGGAATTATGTCAAATGTGATAAATTCAGTATGACCATTATCAATACTGACAAGGAGTGGTATTGTATGATGTGTGATTGGACCTTTATGAATAAAAGAACCATCAATAACCATCACATATAATGGATTATGCTTCAACACTTGGGGTATTTTATTTAACTTTACAAAATGAAACAACCATATGCTCCGGAGTCTACTATGGCTTCAGTCATGGCTTTTTGTTGATCCCACTGTAATGATAGAGACATAGTTAAATGAATAGGAATATTTGTTGGAGATCTGGTATTGATTACTGTTATCTTACCCTTCTTTTGTCTGGTTAGTATAGGGCATGTGGACACATTGTGTTCCTTACTGGCACAGTAGAGACACAAGTTGGCTGTCCTTCTTCTATTTTTCTCTTCTTGGCTCAGTGGTCCTTTAATGGCACCAATCTCCATGGCTGTGGTTCCTGTAGGTTGTCTATCAGTATACAGTGGAGATCGTTTTTGAAGTGTATCAGTTGATAGTCTTTCCGCTCTCCTCTCTCTTTGGCGGCGGTCAATCGTTGTTGATAATTTTATGAATCCATCTAGGGTGTCTGGCATGTTGAATATTGATAGCTCATCTTTTAAGTTCTCTGACCCAACCTGAATTGATTCCTAAGGCTTATCTGGATCCATTGAGAGTCAGATGACCACATTTGGAACTCAGTTATATAGTCCTCTACATTTCGTTTACCCTGTTTCAATGAACCTAGTTTGGTTTCAGCATTTAACTGTTTGTTTGTGTCTTCATATAAACTTGCCATAGTGGCAAAAAATCATCCAATGAATTTAAAATTGGATCATTTATTTCAAAAAACCTATTTGCCCAAGCACATGGTTCTCCTGACAGATAGGAAATGGTAGTACATACTCTTATCTTATCTGTGTGGTAAGTTTTGGGTTTCATAGAGAATAGTAAATAACAGGAATTTTTAAAATCTCTAAATTCAGACCTCTTTCCAGAAAAAACTTGAGGTGGATTAATATGTGGCTCAGGTACATCTGGTGTTTTAGGTGTTATAATATCTTTTATCAAACTCTTAAATGTGTTGTTTTCAGCCTGAACTTCTTTCAGACCTCTTGCTAAATAGTCTATTTTCTGATTAAATGTGGTAAATTGATTATTTATGTAATTTGGATCCATTTAAATCAGTACAAATGGCTTGATTATTATGTAAGAGTTTGATCTTGGTAAATACAAATATGGGTTTGTAGCAATATTTGATACCCAGAGGTTAATAATGAATCAGTGGGTTAATTAATATTGCAGTTAATACAGAAGTATTCTCAGTTTCCAGCAACACCTGAGAACAGCTAAGGAATGAGATTATCCTGATCAAACTGAAAAGCAGGATAAGTGAATTACTTAGTAACCTTTTTTAAATTAATCTTGCTGTAAAAATTAGGCAGTCCAAAGATTATTGTAATCAAAAGGCAAATATGTACAAGAAAAAGATATCACAATCCAGTTTGTGCAAAAAGTTCCCAAGTAGGTTAGTTTAGAAATGATTAAACAATTCCTTTAGTTAGAGAAATAAATACAGTTCCTTTTCTTAAGGTTGAAATAATAAGCGGTGCAGTTTGAATCAGTAACAAACTTTAACTTCAGTTTGCAACAATTAATTAGTAGCAAGTTATTCAAATGAAGACAAATAATATTAGCACAGTTCATTGCAGTCCTTGAAAAAGCAGGTAACAAACAGCTGCTGTGAGAGCTTTACATAGAAAGGATCCAGATTGACTTTAGAGAGAGATTGCTTCTTATTAGCAGAAGGAGTTTCAGTGATGATCAGCTGTGAGAGGAAGCATGCAGAGGAGCTGTGAGGTGGATTATAGTGAAAGGAAAAGCATCTTCAGTTAGTGAAGAAATCCTGATACAGCAGAGGCTTGACTTGAACTGGAAACAGGAAGTAATCAGAGGAAGTTGTCCTAGAGCAAGCAGGAGCAGTAACAAATACACTCTATGTGAACCAAATAATCAAGCAATGATAGCTTGAGATGTAATGTTTAAATGGGCTGAAAAATAGGAGGAGCCATGATGTAATTTATGTCAGGCTATGATATATGACAGGCTATGATAGAAGCATTACACGTTTGAGATTTTTGCATTGATTCATTTTTAATAATTCTTGGAATAATTCACTCTTTTCATTCCACCTTCCATCATCAATAGCAATATTTTTAGCCTTAATTGCAAGCATATCCATATAATCATTTAATTCACCCGCAATATTAAACCTTTTTTTTAATGTAGCCTATGATGTCCATCTTAAGGACATCCCCCTGAGTGAGGGGTAATCTTGGGGAACATATTTCAACACTATGTATAGAATTAATTGATTCACTTCTAGTAACAGACATTATTATATTGGCTTAGTATTTAGCTAAATTAAAACGCTAATACAATTTTGACCGTTAAGAAGAAAAAAAATATATTTTCAAAAATATTAATATTAATTTTGAAATATGAAAAATTAATATTTTGTAATCAATTTTTCAAAAAATGTTTTACTATTTTTTTTATAATCTCTATTTACTACAAATATATTATATCAATGTGATAAATATTAATAATATCTACTGCAGCACCTCCAAATAATATGTCAGTATATGGTCAGGTTATAATGCAATATATTTAATAATTATTCTTTAAAATAAACCCCCAATAAAATGCATATACGAAACAATTAAAATCAATATTTTATTCCTAAATTCTTTATATTAGTTAAAGTTATAAACGCATTGAATTATATTTATAGAAACCAGCTATGAATCAAACTATACAAGCTTAAACAGTTACAATATTCTATACAAAGATCATAAAAATATACCTTTACAAATTACCTTATTCACAATAATCTCCCAAATCAGAGTTGCATTAAAATATCACAATGAGATACCAAGGTATGGTTTGTTAATCTTCCAGACCAATATAATTAAGCTATTTAGCCCACAAATGATTCTATATAACTCAAATTAAAGGGACAGTACACTGTAAAATTGTTTTTCCATAAATGTATTTTAAATGACTTGTTATACCAACTGCAAAAGTAATCTAACTATAGCCTTTGATTTAAATATTATATATACTTAACAGTTTCTTATACTTTACCCAAATAAGCAAATAATTATTCAGTTTCCAGAATTTCTTGTGGGTCATCTATGGAGGGTTTACTCACAATGCGCAAAGGTATAGACCTCAAGAATTGTTAATCTTTCTTTGTTCAAGAAAGTGTCTCCAAAAATGGCAGATAATATACTTGGCACCAAAGCCTATGTATGTTTCTCTCCAAAAGTTAATGCTTCTTTGAGTCTGTCTGTATCCTCCCGTCTTAGAGTGTGTATGCTTCTTTATCCAAAAATAAAGAAAGCCTCCTCCTTTTCCTTAATCACTCCCACAGAATTTTGATAGGCCCTCGGAGCTTGTCTTTCCATTGGCCCTAATGGAGCTTGTCTCTGATTTGCTCTGGGATATGAAAATCTCATAGGCTATTTGGTTTGGCATATGTTTTAAACAGTCAATTCGTTTGGCTGTCATACCAGTTTTATTTTTTAATGTTTTTTTGTTTTTTTTTAGATACATTTTATTTGGTTTTTGAATTAGAAATAACAATGGGGACACGCAGGTCCCCTGCTCTGCTAGACACAAACAAAGGATCGGACACGCAAGTCCGGTTACAAATGCTATCAAAACATTGATATATAAGGGAGTTTGGGGTGAAAATAATTCACCACAAGCAGTAACCAGCACATACAGTACCCAGCACACACAGTACCCAGCACACACAGTACCCAGCACACACAGTACCCAGCACACACAGTACCTAGCACATGCAGTACCTAGCACATACAGTACCAAGCACATACCTAGCACACACAGTACCTGGCACATACAGTATCTAGCACACACAGTACCTAGCACATACAGTACCTAGCACATACAGTACCTAGTACATACCTAACACAAACAGTACCTCTCATTCAGTACCTAACATACACTATACCTAGAACTGCACCTGAGTATAGTTAAATACATTACTTTGCTTTAACGCTAATATCAAAAGTAGTATAAGTGATCTAGCGATAAAAATCAAATGCGGTGTAAACAGACATTATGAGAGAATCAAACTAGTTGACCTCCCACACTACCACCCATAGGCATAGCTATCTAAAATATGGACTAATCTTTGACCCATATGAGTAGCTGAAATCTACATCCAAGATCAATAACATCAAATATCTAAAATATGCTAGCAATGGCTAATGGGATGATATCAACGCTATATACTATTAATTGTTGGGTATGCTGTGTCCCAAAATATCTCCAAGCAATGCTAATTCAAGATTTCCTAGAGCACCCTGTAAAAAGTTCTACATAAATATAGGATATGCATATACCAGGTCTATGCATACCGGTTTGAAACATATTAATAAGAGAAGACCATCTGTCCTAACATGTACCTTAGACTCCATTGGAAGAAATAACAGCTGTATACAACTGTATATGCCAAACATATAATTACTAACATGTTTCAACGAGTCTGAACAATATGGTAGGGAGGGTATCATAGAAATGGTTAGCGAACTGGAAAAGTAATCTCCATATTTATTCAAAGGGAGTGGGGAAACTTGTTATCAGTGGTTCAGTTTGCACATAGCTTATCCAGCAGGTTGTAGAAGCAAGTTCCACTGTATAGAGAACAGCTAGCCAATTCCTTTTCTGCAAGTATCAAGAACAAGAGGGATAACAGAAGAGTTAGAGCTCCCAAGATGAAAAGTAAGCCGTTTATGGGTCATAGAACTTTCTTTCCGGTCAGTGATACTTATTCTGTACGTCGCCACCATCTTAAGACCGGTGTTCTAAAAGAAGTTGGGACTGTTATATTTCCTCTCACCCCTTAAAGCAGGTGGGCAGTATGGGCTGGGAATCACTCCGACAACTGCCACATCATCACCCTTCACATGAGCAGTCTGTTCTGTTCCACTAAATAAATCCGGAGGGTGTATAGCTGTGTGGGCCATGGGTGACCCTTCTGTTTGGGCAGCTGATACTGCTTATGTAAATGTATCTCCGCTGTATTAGCGGTGTCCATGGTCACAACGTACCCAGCCACGATCTGGGTGTCAGGATTTGCATCGCAGGAGTCTGTAAAGTTGGTGTTCCGACACCATCTTGGGAGCCATGCAGTGTAGCTAGCTTCTCACATAATCATATAATTAGTAAACTCTCTCCTAGCTCAGCATCCGAGACTTGGTACTGGAAGTGACGGTTCTAACCGTGCAACTCTCCTATGTGGCCGTCTCCTCAGATCTGCTGGCGTCTCTTTTAAGTTCTCCTATTGCTCCGGTAAACTGTTCAGGTGCGATGGGGCTCCTTTTGTTCTGCTCACCCGCGGGAGACTGCTTCTGATCTCACAATCAAGATTGCTTGCCAATAGATTGCTGCATGCTACAGGGGGCTTAATTCCACTTCAGTAACTGGAGCAGGCCGCAGGTCACGGTTCAGGAGTAACGGCGTGGCCAGTATTTTCCTCTTCAACTCACTTTCTGCCCCCTTAGACTTCTTTTTGCTGGTTCTCCTTGTTTTCAGAGTCACCCCTGACAGAGTAGTCAATTTTTATTCAGCAGATTGCTATATTTAATAAGGTTTTTGTAGAATATTAGCTGGAGCTCCGATCATGGACGTCTGCTCTCTTTAAAGGCTAACTCCGCCCCCCCCGTCATACCAGTTTTAATCCCCTAGGGGGCAGCAGACAAAGACAAACAGTTTTATTCAAATATTGCTGCAGTTCAATTATCTAACCTATAAAATGTTTATTTTATTTACTATAATTTTCAGTATTAATAAACGTATCTGGCCAACATATATTGGGACCCTATAGTGTCATTCTGATTATTTTAATATTAAATATGATTATACTTCTAGTATCAAATTAATAAGCAGCTCACTGTTAACCATTTTTCTTCACAGAATCATAGCATTCAACATTCTGGTATTGCATCTTAAATAAATACAGCACATTTCTAATAATTTTTTAGTGCATATATTCATGTTTATAATCAATATTCATAGGACATCTTGTTGTCTGAAAAATAAAGAAACAGATGCTGCTATTTTGAAATGAGTCAAGCATGTATACATACTAATGCAGTTATTCATTTAATTTATTACAAATCTGAAAGGCATTTCTTAGATACAATGGATATATACATTTATAGATATTTATACAGTTTGAGTATCAGTTAAATTTTTGAGAATTATACAGTTCATGTAGATGAATTTCTAACTTCTGTTTTTAAAATCAGGATTTAATTTCTTATATGCTTTCAGCACTAATAGGGTTAAACATGTCTCTGTTTTTTTCCTATTTCTTACTTGAAACGCCAGCTTGTCTGAGAGCTGCGTATGGGAAACTCCGCAGGGGCTAATTTATACCTAGATGGTATGAGCCCTATCTTTTGAGAATGTTTGTGTATTTCCTTATTCCTATAGACAGACCGTCTGGGTTTTTTTTTAGATAAGGAAATATTCTTTACCCAGGCCTCCTTTGAAAAGGATAATTGGGATATTCTGGCTTGTGATCTGATAGGAACTTTAACTTCACACCTTAGGAAGGAAATTTTGGAAATCAATTCCTCTGTTCTCAGATGTTCTGTAAATCAGGAAAAGGGGGGTTGGGGCTTGTCTGTTATGAGACCAATTCATATCAAATTAGGTTTTTAAAAAAATGAACTACATCTGTAGTTTATTTACTGTTACTCACAGATACCCTGACAGATTGGATGCCTGAAATAATAGGTCTACCAGGGGGATTTGTAAGTGATTTGTGAATTTTGGGTAAATAATAAAAAATTGGAGTTTTAGGGAATTTTTGTAGTAAATCATAGTATTCTTTGCCATTAACGATCCCCGCTTTATTAAGTAGAGCTGTAAGTTCTTTCTTTTGCTTATTTTTGGGGTTATATTTTACCTTCATATATGTATCTTGATCATCAAGCAATCTGTTTGCTTCTTTTATATAATCAGCTGTATTAAGTAGCACAATTTCCCCCCCCCCTTTATCTGCCTTTTTTATTATTACATTTTTATTACTCTGTAGATTTTTTTAAAGTTTTATTCTCTACTTCTGAGAGGATCAATTGAATTTTTCTACATTCATTGTCTCCATGTCTTTTTTGACTGCTTTTTCGAACATCTCAATGTTTCTTCCTTTTTCGTTTGTTGGAAAATACATTGATTTGTTTTCTAAATTTGTGTGTTGAAAACTATTGATAATACTAGTTGTCTGTCTTTCCAAGGGATTTTTGATAAAATACCTTTTTAATGTAGCATTTCGAATAAAACTATTGACATTAATAAGTGGTTAAATTTATTGATCTTAAACCCTTTTGTAAAACATTACACTGATCTTTGGTCAAAGTTAAAACACTTAGATTAAATATACCTTGCATATATATATCTTGTTCTTTTCTGGTTTTCCCCTCTTTCCTCCTCTACATTCTCTCTCTCTCTCTTTTTAATTTTTAATCTTTCTGTTTGTTTTCTGTCTCAATTCTTTTGTATTATCTTCCCTAAATTGCTCATATCTATTATGAGTTGACCATCTCTAATTTCACTCTCTTTGTCTCCACTCCTTGTTTTGATAATGGTTTGGTATTCCCCAATTTTTATTTTCATAGATATAGTGTTCGTTCTTAGGGGGTTCTTCATGTCTATACTCTCTATTTACCTTTCTCTCTTTGTTCCATGTGCTTATGTTATTTTTGTTATTGTAGTTTTGGACAGGTTTATCTTCCTGATAAAATTTTTGGTGTCTATTATAGTACCTATTTGGATAGTTTTGTTTTTCATTGTTAACATAACGATCTTGTATTATTCTCTCTTACATATCTTTGATTAGTGTTATGGACGGTCTTTTTATTACTTTTCTTTGAAAATATATGCCACTTACTATCATCTACTTGTGTGCTATTTTTATTTTTTATTTATTTTATTTAGTTCTATATCCTGAATACTTTCTTTGTGCTTATAGTCATTAATATCTCTATTCATTTTTTTATGTTTAATTTCCATAGTTTATTTTTTTATATCACTTAAATTGTTTATTATATTCTTTTGAATGGATTTATACTTTTCATCAGCATTCCAAGGTGCTAGATCATTACTATATTGTTGTACTTTATCTCCAAATTCTCTCAATGAGATGTTTCTGGATTTAATGATTATCTTCATTAGATTTAGGGATACTTCACTTAGAGTATCAACGCATTCTTTTTGTAAATAATCCTGAAGTTTAAATGTACAGTCTTTCATTAGTCTTAGACCTTGTGGTATAATTATAGAATTAATGTATTTCTGAAGGAAACTTACTTCCAATTTTTGTTTAATTTCTTTAATAAGTAGTAACTCTAAATTTCCACATAGTTCTATTTTATCACCCATTGATATTGGTTCATTTATGTGTGCAATATCTTCTAATTTTTCAATTTCTGAGAATAGATCTAATTTAGCAGCAAATAAATCCATTACTGGATACAAGGGGTGGGATACATAAGACAATATATACATAAAACACCCAATAAAAGTAGTATAGCAACTCTTTAAATGAGAATTATCCAAAAAATCTCACAATAAATACAAATACATATTGAGTTGAAAGAGTGCGCTATAAAGCTAACTACACCTAAAATGTGATAGTATATAACATGTTGGTCTGGGAGTAATTGTGCTATATCATTATATACACAACCTCACAAATAGTGAATAATAAAAGTAAATTTATTGTATATAAAATAATATCTATTTATCTCACAATGTAATTTCATATAAACATTATAGGGAGATGAAACTTGTAATAACTCTTAAACCTCTTATCAGTACCAGATAAAGTACTAATAGGCATTTAATATCATCTATCATAAAATCGTGGATCCACGTTGATATTTGATAAAAATATTGTGCATTAATAATACACAGTAATAATACACAATTGTAATATACAGTTAAAAACAAACTGATGAATTTGACAACATATCGCAATATTGCATTGATAACAAGTATTTTATAAGTACTGCCCCCTTATGTTATATCCTCATTTTGTATTTCCAAGTCCCTTTGGAGAATTATTTACGTCTTTGAGACAAAGGATTACTCTTTAAATATTAGCGAGTTGGAGTTTTAATGAACAAAAAAAAGTCTCAAATGGAAGGATTTATATCAATATACGTTTAAGTTCCAATGTCCAGTGGAATTCTACTCACCAAAATCCGAAAGCTTTTGTTATAGTGTGCTTTCTCTGACTTGACCCTTACACACATACCTCTCTTGTCACTCCCGGCGTTCGCACTGCCACTTCAGGGTTTCGCTGACGAATTTCCAGTCAAATTGGGTGGTCAGATTATCAGCATATCGGTAATTTTTAAGTACTCCATGGGTTTAATATTTCATTAAGAAAATACTAAAGTGAATATATGTAGAAAATCAAGATTTTAGATACATTGATATCTACATATTTGAGTGGCAAATTTGATACTGGAATGGATAAGAGGGTTACACAAAAGAGGACAATCTAGCTATAGACAGGTAAGTCAAGTCCTTGGTAAAAAGGAAGTGAATTCCATTTTTTCGTTTAGTCCTATAGGGTACAATGTTTGCAAGTTAAAAATCCATTTAGTCTCTTTTTGAAGTAATATGGTATCAATGTTACCTCCTCGTCTATGAGGTTTAACCTGTTCAATGCCAATAAATTCCAAACTATCTAGTTTGGACTCATGGAATTTGGCAAAGTGTCTAGCGATAGGGCTATATATATTTACATCTTTGATTTCATCCCTATGGTCATATATAGGTGATCTAAACTCCGTATATGTTTTACCCATCTAAAAAAGTAGGCTAGAACAAGAAAACAGAATTTATGCTTACCTGATAAATTACTTTCTCCAACGGTGTGTCCGGTCCACGGTGTCATCCATTACTTGTGGGATATTCTCCTCCCCCACAGGGAAAGGCAAGGAGAGCACACAGCAAGAGCTGTCCATATAGTCCCTCCCAGGCTCTGCCCCCCCAGTCATTCGACCAACGGTTAGGAGAGAAAAAGGAGAAACTATAGTGTGCCGTGGTGACTGTAGTGTATAGAGAAAGAAATTCTTCAAACCTGATTAAAAAACCAGGGCGGGCCGTGGACCGGACACACCGTTGGAGAAAGTAATTTATCAGGTAAGCATAAATTCTGTTTTCTCCAACATTGGTGTGTCCGGTCCACGGTGTCATCCATTACTTGTGGGAACCAATACCAAAGCTTTAGGACACGGATGAAGGGAGGGAGCAAATCAGGTTACCTAAACAGAAGGCACCACGGCTTGCAAAACCTTTCTCCCAAAAATAGCCTCCGAAGAAGCAAAAGTATCAAATTTGTAGAATTTGGACAAAGTGTGCAGAGAAGACCAGGTCGCTGCCTTACATATCTGATGAACAGAAGCCTCGTTCTTGAAGGCCCATGTGGAAGCCACAGCCCTAGTAGAGTGAGCTGTGATTTGTTCAGGAGGCTGCCGTCCGGCAGTCTCGTAAGCCAATCGTATGATGCTTTTCAGCCAAAAGGAAAGAGAGGTAGCAGTAGCTTTTTTGACCTCTCCTCTTGCCAGAATAAACTACAAACAGAGAAGACGTTTGTCTGAAATCCTTTGTTGCTTCTAAATAGAACTTTAAAGCACGGACTACATCTAAATTGTGTAACAAGCGTTCCTTCTTTGAAACTGGATTCGGACACAAAGAAGGCACAACTATTTCCTGGTTAATATTCTTGTTGGAAACAACCTTTGGAAGGAAACCAGGTTTAGTACGCAAAACAACCTTATCTGCATGGAACACCAGATAGGGTGGATTACACTGCAGAGCAGATAATGCAGAAACTCTTCTAGCAGAAGAATAGCAACCAAAAACAGAACTTTCCAAGATAACAACTTGATATCTATGGAATGTAAGGGTTCAAACGGAACCCCTTGAAGAACTGAAAGAACCAAATTTAGACTCCAGGGAGGAGTCAAGGGTCTGTAAACAGGCTTGATCCTGACCAAAGCCTGAACAAAAGCTTGAACATCTGGCACAGCTGCCAGTCGTTTGTGTAACAAGACAGATAAAGCAGAAATCTGTCCTTTTAGAGAACTCGCTGATAATCCCTTATCCAAACCTTCTTGGAGAAAGGAAAGGATCCTAGGAATTTTAATCTTACTCCATGAGAATCCCTTGGATTCACACCAACAGATATATCTTTTCCATATTTTATGGTAATCTTTCTAGTCACAGGTTTTCTGGCTTGTACCAGAGTATCTATCACAGAATCCGAAAACCCACGCTTAGACAAAATCAAGCGTTCAATTTCCAAGCAGTCAGCTGGAGAGAAACTAGATTTGGATGTTCGAATGGACCTTGTACTAGAAGATCCTGTCTCAAAGGTAGCTTCCATGGTGGAGCCGATGACATATTCACCAGGTCTGCATACCAAGTCCTGCGTGGCCACGCAGGAGCTATGAAAATCACTGAGGCCTTCTCCTGCTTGATCCTGGCTACCAGCCTGGGAATGAGAAGGAACGGTGGAAACGCATAAGCTAGGTTGAAAGTCCAAGGCGCCACTAATGCATCCACTAGAGTCGCCTTGGGATCCCTGGATCTGGACCTGTAGCAAGGAACCTTGAAGTTCTGACGAGACGCCATCAGATCCATGTCTGGAATGCCCCATAATTGGGTCAACTGGGCAAACACCTCCGGGTGGAGTTCCCACTCCCCCGGATGAAAGGTCTGACGACTCAGATAATCCGCCTCCCAGTTTTCCACTCCTGGGATGTGGATCGCAGACAGGTGGTAGGAGTGATCCTCCGCCCATTTGATGATCTTGGTCACCTCTCTCATCGCCAGGGAACTCCTTGTTCCCCCCTGATGGTTGAAGTAAGCAACAGTCATCATGTTGTCTGATTGGAATCTTATGAATCTGGCCTTTGCTAGTTGAGGCCAAGCCCGGAGAGCATTGAATATCGCTCTCAGTTCCAGGATGTTTATCGGGAGAAGAGACTATTCCCAAGACCATAGACCCTGAGCTTTCAGGGAATCCCAGACCGTGCCCCAGCCTAATAGACTGGCGTCGGTCGTGACAATGACCCACTCTGGTCTGCGGAAGCTCATTCCCTGGGACAGGTGATCCTGAGTCAGCCACCAACGGAGTGAGTCTCTGGTCTTCTGATCTACTTGAATCACTGGAGACAAGTCTGTATAGTCCCCGTGAGATCTGAGAAAGGCTAGAACAATGTGTGAGCCTTTGTCTTTGAAAGAGACGATGCTTGAATTAGGATTTCGTCCAAGTAAGGTGCCACTGCAATGCCCCTGGGTCTTAGAACCGCTAGAAGGGACCCGAGCACCTTTGTGAAAATCCTTGGAGCAGTGGCTAGTCCGAATGGGAGAGCCACAATAGGTAAAGTTTGTCCAGAAAGGCGAACCTTAGGAACTGATGATGATCTTTGTGGATAGGAATATGCAGATACGCATCCTCTAGATCCACGGTAGTCATAAATTGACCCTCCTGGATTGTAGGTAAAATCGTTCGAATAGTTTCCATTTTGAACGATGGCACTCTGAGAAATTTGTTTAGAATTTTTAAATCCAGAATTGGTCTGAAAGTTCCCTCTTTTTTTTTTTTTTTTTGGGAACTACAAACAGATTTGAGTAAAACCCCTGACCTTGTTCCACAGTTGGAACTGGGAGTATCACTCCCATCTTTAACAGGTCTTCTACACAATGTAAGAATGCCTGTCTCTTTACTTGGTTTGAAGATAAGTGAGACATGTGGAACCTTCCCCTTGGGGGTAGTTCCTTGAATTCTAGAAGATAACCCTGAGAGACTATTTCTAGTGCCCAGGGATCCTGAACATCTCTTGCCCAAGCCTGAGCAAAGAGAGAGAGTCTGCCCCCTACTAGATCCGGTTCCGGATCGGGGGCTACCTCTTCATGCTGTCTTGGTAGCAGCAGCAGGTTTCTTGGCCTGTTTACCCTTGTTCCAACCTTGCATTGATTTCCAAGCTGGTTTAGTCTGGGAAGCGTTACCCTCTTGTCTAGAGGCTGCCGAGTTGGAAGCCGGTCCGTTCCTGAAATTGCGAAAGGAACGAAAATTGGACTTATTCTTAGCCTTGAAAGGTTTATCTTGTGGGAGGGCATGGCCCTTTCCCCCAGTGATGACTGAAATAATCTCTTTCAATTCTGGCCCAAAAGGGGTCTTACCTTTGAAAGGGGTATTAAGCAATTTTGTCTTGGAAGATACATCCGCCGACCAAGACTTTAGCCAGAGCGCTCTGCGCGCCACAATTGTAAACCCTGAATTTTTTGCCGCTAACCTCGCTAACTGCAAAGCAGCGTCTAAAATAAAGGAATTAGCTAACTTAAGTGCGTAAATTCTGTCCATGACTTCCTCATACGGAGTCTCCCTACTGAGCGACTTTTCCAGTTCCTCGAACCAGAACCACGCCGCTGTAGTGACAGGAATAATGCACGAAATAGGTTGAAGGAGGTAACCTTGCTGTACAAAAATCTTTTTAAGCAAACCCTCCAATTTTTTATCCATAGGATCTTTGAAAGCACAATTGTCCTCAATAGGAATGGTCGTGCGCTTGGCTAGAGTAGAAAACTCCCCCTCGACCTTAGGGACTGTTTGTCATGTGTCCTTCCTGGGGTCGACCACAGGGAACAATTTCTTAAATATAGGAGGAGGGACAAAAGGTATGCCTGGCTTCTCCCACTCCTTATTCACTATGTCCGCCACCCGTTTAGGTATCGGAAAAGCATCAGGGTGCACCGGGACCTCAAGGAACTGTCCATCTTGCACAATTTTTCTGGGTTGACCAGATTGTCACAATTATCCAGAGTAGATAGTACCTCCTTAAGTAATGCGCGGAGATGCTCTAATTTAAATTTAAATGTCACAACATCAGGTTCTGCCTGCTGAGAAATTCTTCCTGTATCAGAAATTTCCCCATCTGACAAACCCTCCCTCACTGCCACTTCAGATTGGTGTGAGGGTATGACAGAAAAATTATCATCAGCGCCCTCCTGCTCTACAGTGTTTAAAACAGAGCAATCGCGCTTTCTCTGAAATGCTGGCATTTTGGATAAAATATTAGCTATGGAGTTATCCATTACTGCCGTCAATTACTGCATAGTAACAAGCATTGGCGCGCTAGAAGTACTAGGGGTCGCCTGCGCGGGCATAACTGGTATAGACACAGAAGGAGATGATGTAGAACTATGTCTACTTCCTTCATCTGAGGAATCATCCTGGGCAACTTTACAATTTGTGACAGTTCTGTCCTTACTTTGTTTGGACGCAATGGCACAATTATCACACTATATTTGAATGGGGAACCACATTGGCTACCATACATACAGAACATGATCTATCTGAAGGTACAGACATGTTAAACAGGCTTAAACTGGTTAATAAAGCACAAAAACCGTTTTAAAACAAAACCGTTACTGTCTCTTTAAATGTTAAACAGGGCACACTTTATTACTGAATATGTGAAAAACTATGAAGGAATTATCCAATCTTTACCCCCAATTTTCAAGCTGTTAACCCTTAAAATGTGGAAACCGGAGCCGTTTTTAATTTTAACCCCCTTACAGTCCCAGCCACAGCCTTTGCTGCAACTTCACCAATCCCAGGGGGGTATATGATACCAAATAAAGCCTTCTAGGAACGTTTTTAGTGGATTCCAGACCCTCACACATGCAGCTGCATGTATTGAACTCAAAATTAACTGCACAGTAATGGCACGAAAATGAGGCTCTGCCTACTACAGAGAAAGGCCCTTCCTGACTGGGAAGGTGTCTTAACAAGTGCCTGGTGCTAAAAACGTTCCCCAATGTTATAAAAGTGTGAAATACAACTTCAAACTGCATATAATACTTAAATAAAGCAATCGATTTAGCCCCTAAAAGTGTCTACCAGTTTTATAGCCCATAATAAGCCCTTTATTCTGTTTGAGACTAAGAAAATGGCTTACCGGTCCCCATGAGGGGAAATGACAGCCTTCCAGCATTACATGGTCTTGTTAGAAATATGGCTAGTCATACCTTAAGCAGAAAAGTCTGCTGTTTCCCCCAACTGAAGTTACTTCATCTCAACAGTCCTATGTGGAAACAGCAAAGGATTTTAGTTACTGTCTGCTAAAATCATCTTCCTCTCACAAACAGAAATCTTCATCCTTTTCTGTTTCAGAGTAAATAGTACATACCAGCACTATTTTAAAATAACAAACTCTTGATAGAAGAATAAAAAACTACAACTAAACACCACAAACTCCTCACCATCCCCGAGGAGATGCTACTTGTTCAGAGCGGCAAGGAGAATGACTGGGGGGGCGGAGCCTGGGAGGGACTATATGGACAGCTCTTGCTGTGTGCTCTCCTTGCCTTTCCCTGTGGGGAGGAGAATATCCCACAAGTAATGGATGACACCGTGGACCGGACACACCAATGTTGGAGAAAGGAGATATATGACTCCAGTGGTGGAACAGTTAATAAATGATTTAATTTTGTGTCTTGTTTGTAGTTTTAATTTTTTTTGTCCTCTTAACAAATGGGCAAGCTACACAGTGGCTGCACGGAGAGCATCCAATTATATTTTGTGCGTAATTGATTCACTTTGGACTAAACGTTCTTTTAAGTTGTTTGCTCTACGCGCAGTCATCTGAGGACAGTTGCCCATGTATTCAGAAATAGTGTCATCATTTGAAGGTAAATACCAATTTTTGTTCAATATTGTCTTAATTTTCTCCCAGTGCAAATTATACTTGGTTATGAATCTGATTTTATTATCATCTTCATTTCTTTCCCTTTGGCCATACAGCAAGTCCTGCCAATTTTGGGTTTTTGCTTTATACAGTGCTCTTTTGATGGATCTTTTTGAATAGCCTCTGTCAAAAAATCTTTCTGCCATTTAGCTGGACCGTAATGAGATAGGTCATGGGACCTGAACGGCCTATAAGAGGATACGTTTTTTTAGTGAAACGTCATCACCCAGAAGAATCTCCTTGCTGCAATTGGATTTGGAGTGAAATGCACAAGAGGACACATAGGTGTGTAGCAGCTCATCCATGGGATTCCCCCCCACCATACGCTGTATCTTATCCTAATGACCTTGGGCAAGTAAAGTTGGTCTTGAATCACCGTCTCGCTGAAGAAAAGGCAAAATCTCATAGACCGGAGGAGTCGGCTGTGGTGCCGATGGTGGTCTGACCTTTGGAGTCGGCGAAAGCTGACGAGGGTCCATATTGTGTATACGTTGCAAGTGCTTATAAGGAACTTCACCATTGGTCTATATGGAACTATTATATTGAGCATTTCTGGTCTGCGTGGGATATTTGTCAACAGCCTTTAGGAATAATTAACATTTGGCATTTGTTATTTCTGTCCAGCAGAACTGTCCATTGATCATTGCTTTCAGCATGCTAATGCTGACTTGCTTTATTATTTATGGTGCACCATATAAACTTTACCAGCTGACTAGCTTTGCTCTTTGTTTTTATGTGAGGGGCCCATGTGTCATATATGTTGGTTCGTCTGTTTGTCTCCATGTGTTAGGCCATATTGTTTTTTGTACGAATGTTGGCAACATAATTTTATATGTATTTATGATCACATAAACTTATTATTTTTTTCACATTACCCTACTATCTCTGGTTTTGTAAATCTTTTTAGATAGTGAGAGTGCTGTACCCCTAGAGTTTTGGATATACCTTATTTTGACATATCCACTTTTCTTCTACATTTTACACTATAATAGACTCCATATCCATGAAGATATTTCTAACAGACCAGAGACGTTGCAAGCTAACTTCGGCATGTCTTGCCCTCCGGACCTCCTTGAGTTCCTCGGTGGCTCAGTGTATGAAGGTGATTGGTCTCATGGTATCCTGCATGGACATAATTCCTTTTGCCAGGTTCCGTCTCAGACCTTTAAAACTATGCATGCTGAGGCAGTGGAACGGTGATCAGTCAGATCTGTCTCAACAGATTGTATTAGACAGCCGGTCGAGAGAATCGCTCTCTTGGTGGCTTTGTCCAGATCATCTGTCCCAAGGGACATGCTTCTTAAGACCATTCTGGGAGATTGTTACTACGGACGCAAGCCTATCCAGATGGGGAGCTGTTTGGGGTGCCAGGAAGGCACAGGGGTTGTGGACTCAGGAGGAGTCCTCACTCCCGATCAAGATTTTGGAACTAAAGGCAATTTTCAAGGCCTTGAAGGCTTGGCCATTTATGGGTTTGTCCCAGTTAATCAGATTCAAATGCGACAATATAACTTTGGTGGCTTACATCAACTTTTAGGGAGGGATTGAGAAGTTCCTTGGCGATGAAGGAAGTATCTCAGATTCTGGAGTAGACGGAGGCCCACAGCTGGTCGTTGTCAGCAATCCACATACCGGGTGTGGACAACTTGGAGGTGCATTTTCTCAGCAGGCAATCCTTCCATTCAGAGGAATGGTGTTTGCAGAGATATGCAGCAAGTGGGGAACGCTGAATGTTCATCTCACGGCGTCCCGACTCAATATAAAGCTACCCAGGTACGGGTCGAGTTCGAGGGATCCCCAAGTGGCTCTAATAGATGCACTAGAAGTGCCCTGGAGGTTCAAACTCATATTTTTCCTCCATTACCGCTTCTTCCTAGAGTAGTGGCCTGCATCAAGCAGGAGCGGGTATTAGTAATCCTGATTGCTCCATCGTAACCGTGAAGGACGTGGTTCGCGGATCTAGTGGGGATGTCCTCATCTCCTCCGTGGAGGTTACCTTGTCACAGAGACCTGCTGATACAAGGTCCATTTGTTCATCAAAATCTAGATTCTCTGAGGCTGACTGCTTGGAGATTGAACGCTTAGTCTTAGCCAAGAGAGGTTTCTCTGAGAGTGTCATTGATACTCTTAGTCAATCTCGTAAATCAGTTACACTGTGTATCTACCACAAGGTGTGGAGGACCTACTTATTCTGATGTGAAGAGCGTGGTTTTTCCTGGCACAGAGTTAAGGTTGCCAGGATCTTATCTTTTCTCCAGGATGGGCTGGATAAGGGCCTTTCTGCAAGTTAAATAATAAAAACAGTTGCGCCTATAATGGTTATTATAGTGGTTGCGCCTATAATGTTAAAAACAAAGTCTGAAAATGGATAACACTAAGGTCAATACTTACAGAAATAGTAAAATAATTTGAATTAGGCAAGATAGTAAAAAATATATAAAGTTTACTAGTTAAAAAATATGTTGAGCATTTAACTCAAACATATTACACATATAAATACAAATAATAATAGTAGTATCTATAATCCAGAATTTATATCTATAACTTAAAATGTATCTCTTAGAGGTTATATAAAAACTTACTAATAATAATTGCCTTATATATACTCAGCAGCCTCCAGAATACATAACATACCTATGTGACTGGCCAGTCAAAAACTAAAAACTAATAAGCTTAATAGTCTAGTGTGTGTCTAAACTGTATCAATTAATAGTATAAAATATGATACTTAAAAAATCTATTTGGTGTATAGAAAATTCATTCATATATTAAAGAAAAATGGCGATTTCATTATAAAAGGATACTCAAAAGTTTCAATGAGAGTGTCACAAAATCCAATCCATAAGAGTGTCACAGTTTTTTGAAAAATAAATAGTCCGTTAGTTTGTAGATGTATCCATTATTTCAGATATGTAAAAAATTGTATAGTAAGTTATGAGAATGTCCTTAAATTGAACGTTCAATAAAAAAGTGCTAGCAATTACTGGTAAAAGCCTTTTTCAGCTATGAGCGTTTGTTAAGAGGACTTACGGCTACAACCAGGGAGTGAATATCTTACTATGAGCAGTTTCTCTTTTCAAAAAGGTCTCCTTGTGGCTCCTCCGATCCTTACTGAGCCCAGCGTCCCTTAGAACACTATCGGACAATCTCCTTATGGTTCCTCCGATCTTGGCTTAGTTCAGCGTCCCTTGAATGGATTGTTTGTATTGGTGTAAACCAAGCCACTTAAAATGGCATGAGACTGCGTGGCCTAATGGATAAGGCGTCTGACTTCGAATCAGAAGATTGAGGGTTCGAGTCCCTTTGTGCTTGTTAGTTTTAAAGTTGAGGTAACCAAATGTATTTAGACACCCTTTTCATCTACTACCTCCAATTGTTGTATTGGTGTAAACCAAGCCGCACGGAATGGCTTGTGACTGCATGGCCTAATGGATAAGGCGTCTGACTTCGAATTGTTCTGTTGGAATAAGTTTATTGCGCATACTAGGGGGGTTGTGCATTAACCCTGTCCATACCTGCACATGAAGAGAGATTTGAGGAGCTGCTAGGAACAAATTTTGTGTTAAGTATTTGAATTTTAACACTACATTAAAAAATTAAAGTGTATCTTCATTACAAGTTATCAATTTTGCTTCCTCTAAAACATCCATAGGTAGGCACACCCAACACCAGACATTGATCGATCTCACACATGAGCAATTGGTATATATTTCTCTTAAATATCATTCGGCTATATTTAGAGTTTTTGTCGGTAAAGACCCACGTAGCTAACGCTGCTTTTTTTCCCAACGCACCCTTCCAACAACGCTGGTATTTAGAGTTGTCTGAGGGGCTGCGTTAGGCTCAAAAAAGGGTGCGTTGAGCCTAACTTAGCTCCACTTCAACCCTCAATACCAGCGTTGCTTACGGTAGCGGTAAGCAGCTAAAACGTGCTTGTGCACGATATCCCCATAGGAAACAATGGGGCAGTTTGGGCTGAAAAAAAACCTAACACCTGCAAAAAAAAGCAGCGTTTAGCTCCTAACGCAGCCCCATTGTTTCCTATGGGGAAACACTCTCTAAGTCTGCACCTAACATCCTAACATGAACCCCGAGTCTAAACACACCTAACCTTACACTTATTAACCCCTAATCTGACGCCCCCGCTATCGCTGACACCTGCATTTTATTATTAACCCCTAATTTGCCGCTCCGGACACCGCCGCAACCTGCATTATCCCTATGAACCCCTAATCTGCTGCCCCTAATACCGCCGACCCCTATATTATATTTATTAACCCCTAATCTGCCCCCCCCCACGTCGCCGCTACCTTACCTACACTTATTAACCCCTAATCTGCCGACCGGACATCGCCGCAACTATAATAAATGTATTAACCCCTAAACCACCGCACTCCCGCCTCGCAAACACTATAATAAATAGTATTAACCCCTAATCTGCCCTCCCTAACATCGCCGCCGCCACCTACCTACAATTATTAACCCCTAATCTCCAGCCCGCACCGTCGCCGCTACTATAATAAAGTTATTAACCCCTAAACCTAACTCTAACCCTAACACCCCCCCCTAACATAAATATAATTTAAATTAAACTAAATAATATTCCTAAAATTAAATAAATTAATCCTATTTAAAACTAAATACTTACCTAGAAAATAAACCCTTATATAGCTACAATATAAATAATAATTACATTGTAGCTATTTTAGGATTTATATTTATTTTACAGGCAACTTTGTATTTATTTTAACTAGGTACAATAGCTATTAAATAGTTAATAACTATTTAATAGCTACCTAGTTAAAATAAATACATAATTACCTGTAAAATAAATCCTAACCTAAGTTACAAATACACCTAACACTACACTATCATTAAATTAATTAAATAAATTACCTACAATTACCTAAAATAAAATAAACTATTCTATAATACAAAAAAATAAAAACACTAAATTACAAAAAATAAAAAAGAATTACAAGCAGTTTAAACTAATTACACCTAATCTAAGCCCCCTTAAAAGGGCTTTTTGCGGGGCCTTGCCCCAAAGTAATCAGCTCTTTTACCTGAAAATAAAATACAATACCCCCCCAACATTACAACCCACCACCCACATACCCCTACTCTAACCCACCCAAACCCCCCTTAAAAAAACCTATCGCTAACCCCCTGAAGATCATCCTACCTTGAGTCGTCTTCACCCAGCCGAGCCGAATTCTTCATCCAAGGTGCGCAGAGGAGGTCCTTGATTCGGTAGAAGTCTTCATCCAAGCAGGGCAAGAAGAGGTCCTCCATCCGGTAGAAGTGTTCATCCAGGCGGCGTCTTCAATCTTCATCCATCCGGAGCGGAGCCATCTTCAAAGGAGCCAACGTGGGGCCATCCTCTTCTACCGACGAACTAACGACGAATGAAGGTTCCTTTAAGGGACGTCATCCAAGATGGCGTCCCTTCAATTCCAATTGGCTGATAGAATTCTATCAGCCAATCAGAATTAAGGTCGTTAGTCCGTCGGTAGAAGAGGATGGCTCTGCGTCGGCTCCTTTGAAGATGGCTCAGCTCCGCTCCGGATGGATGAAGATTGAAGATGCCGCCTGGATGAACACTTCTACCGGATGGAGGACCTCTTCTTGCCCCGCTTGGATGAAGACTTCTACCGAATCAAGGGTTTTTGATATATACATTATAGATCACTGTGGCACAGGAGTAGTCATAAGAGATAGAAGTGACCGGATTAAAAAGTATTCCAGGCATCAGTATCGGTTAAGACTGTATTACCTTGAGCGAAGGAAATCATTCTACTATGCGCTCTTTAAGGCACTTAAAGGGCACTCATTTTACAATATACGTTTATTGAATCATAAATTCAAGCTACATGTGCTGATAGGTGTCACTAACACACGGAGAGCAACTAGATTAATAAATTTAAGATACAAGGTAATCAGTACGAATAACACAGTTTCAGTTTATGCCAGCAACTTTTGGATATCGTTATTGTTAATAGTATTAAGCATCAATAGAAGCAAGATAAATAATTATATTATATCCTAATAAAGTGCATCAAAAGCAGCATTACACTGGTTAAACAAGAACAGATAAGCAGGAAATATCTGTTACTTACACTATGTTATGGTCACTTTTTCAGCTAATGTGGATACTAGAATAAATACAACTTAAACTCCAAGTTAAAATTATAGTCTTGAGTAATACTCTAGACTTTTCATCTATTAAAATTTTACTTAACAGTGGATAATGCAACAAGTATGACTACATCCTATTGAATCAGTTCATTTAAGTTGGATTTTATAAATATACATTCACTGAGTAATATAAGAGCGTTACTATTCAGATAAGATATACACACTATAGGGAACCTATATGTTTACAATATAACTGAATACTTATGTGCTACAAATAGATTATAGCATTTTCCACAGTTGACTCCTGTCTGGGCTCAGTGGGAATCACTTAGAGTACTATACCAGCAATATCTAAGTATAGGGGTAATTCACAACATACTTTAAAAACTCTTGGTGTATAAAGTTTATAAATTCAACAACTTAATTCAAAAGTGTAATTACATAGTGCACAAGTACATGGTATATCACAATATACCATAATTATTGACAATATTTCCAGCCACCCCACTAGCACTATTACCTATACCTAGGCCTGGTCTCCTCCACTCAAGATCATAATACAAATATAATATAATGAATCCCAAGAATTGGGATCGATAATCAATATCAATATTTCTTAGTGGTTGTTTTATTCATATTCGGTCACGTCTAATCGTAGTATAACTCCCCCTGAAGTTAAACAATTCCTGGGTTTTTAATTGTATTGTAATTTCCATTATTTTAAATTAACAGTCCAATAAAAGTTATGTTTTAATTTATCCAAAAATTCAACCCCTTTTTCTAAGTCAGCATGACGGTGCGGCCCTCACTCCAGTATCGCTAATAAAGGGCTGGATAATGCATTTTCAGGATGCAAAGTTTCGCTCATTTCTAGATCCATAGGCTCTGAAAATGGTCTTTCTAGGGTATCTAATAGGCTTTAATTCAAAGCCTCCAATACACAGATTTTTGCTTTCAAGAATGCCAAGGAACACGGTGAAAGCTCAGGCTTTTCTTCAATGTGTTTCACATCTAAAATCTATAGGGGTTATAGTCCTGTTCGTCCTTTAGAGCAGGGGAAGATTTTTTTTTTCCTCAGATCTCTACATAGTTCCCATTAAAGATTTTGAACAGATGTTAGGATTACAACTTTCAACATGGAAACCATCAGAACTTTTCTTCCTTTTATTTGCCAAGGTCACTATATGTCGACCATAGACTTGAAGGATGCCTAATTGCATGTTCCTATTCTTTTGGATCATTACTGGTTTCTGGGACCAATTTTTATCAATTTGTGGCTCTTCCGTTCGGAATGGCCACTGCACACAAAAGCTCTAGGTTCCGTGATTTCTGTTTTTCCCTATTTGGACGATTATCTTGGTTTAATCTTCATCTATATTTTTAGCTGAATCTCATGTCAACAGGGATTTATCCTTTTTCTCAGTCTCTCTCATGGTGGTTAGTTCCCCAGCGCATTTCTCAAGGAACAAGCTTTGTTTGTCCTCTGTGGACTGTTATTTTGGCAAGTCTGTCCGGCTGGGTTGCAGTATCGGGTTCTTGCTTTGCTCAGGTTGTTTTGGCATCTTTGGGGGCGAAGTTGCCCCTAAATATTTTGAAGCTCACAGCAATTCATAAATCTCTTATTTTTTTGGCTCCGGTTGACGATATAATCCTTCCTTCAGTTTCAGTCAATGTCTCACTGTTGCACATATTCATCAGGGGGGAACCAGAAGTTCCCTGGCAATAAAGGAAGTTCAGAAATTTCTGGATGGGCAGAGATACATCATTGTCATATCTGCAGTTCATGTTCCAGAAGTAGACAATTGGGAAGCAGATTTTCTCAGTTATCAGACTATCAATCCAGGGGAATGGTCTCTTCTTTCAGAAGTATTTAGTTAGATTGTGAGTCTTTGGAGGACACCGGAGATAGTTCTCATGGCATACAGTCTGAACAACAAGCTTCTGTCACGCAACGCCGCTCTAGCTGTTACTAGGGGCGCAGCGTCTGCTTCCCTGCTCATTGTCAAGGGCTGTGTCGGCTCCAGTTGCGTGCGGCGCTGACATCGCCGCACGCTCCTCTCTCAGATGCCGGTCCGGATTCCAGTAGCGCAAATCCTGCGCCTATGTAAGTCGCTCAATAACGATCTATCACTGCCCAAGTATAGGTGCTACTTTGTGTGCTCCTGGGTGTGATAGATCGTTATGCTCTGGATTGCCTTATTATTGATTAACCCTGCCTGTCTGACTACTCTGCTTGATTAACCCCTATTGCTCTGGATTGCCTTACTGTTGATGAACCCTGCCTGATTAACCCCTATTGCTCTGGATTGCCTCTCTGTTGCCAAACCCTGCCTGCCTGACCATTCTAGTGGTTTACCTTTGGACTGTTTTACTGTTGCCAAACCCTGCCTGCCTAACCATTCTTGTGGTTTACCTTTGGACTGCCTTACTGTTGCCTAGCCCTGCCTGCCTGACCATTCTAGTGGTTTACCCCTGAACTGCCCTTCTCTGACTCCCTACCTGTTGCTGCCGAAGACTATCCTGTGCCGCTTACCTCATCTTGCAAACTTTCTCTGCTCTGGGATATGCCCTATCATTCCGGCTTGACGCCGGGATAAGAAGACTACTGGCCGAGTTCGGTCTGATAGTGGAATATCCCACAAGCATTACAGCTTCTTCAGAATTCTCCAGCTTCAGATATCCGAGGGCTCTAGAGGCAAATGCTCTGAGGAAACCTTGATAATTTCCGCTGACTTATGTATTTCCGCTTCCGGTATTGTTACCCAGGGTAATAATTAAGATAAAGCTAGAGAATGCATCTGTTTCTCAGTTGCCAGCCTTGGCCTCATCCTCTAAGAAGAGATCTTCTTTTTCTAGGCCTTGTTTTCTATCCAGATTTAAAATCTCTAAGCTTAATGGATTGGAAATTGAATGGATAGTTCTTTATCAGATAGTTTTTTTTTCTGAGTCTGTTATTTATAATCTTGTTCAGGCTAGGAAACTTGTTTTCATAAGGATTTATTACAAAGCTTGGAAAACTTAATTTTAGTGTTCTGATCATATTTATTCTTCTTCTTTTAAGATTTCCAGAATTCTTGAGTTTCTTCACGATAGTTTGCAGGAAGGTCTTTCTGCCAGTTCCTTGAAAGGCCAGATTTCGCCCCTCTGTTCTTTTCCATAGGAAAATTGCTTATCTTCCAGATGTGTATAGTTTTGTTCAGGCATTATCTAAAATAAAGTCTCTGATTTAACCGTTTTTCTCCTCTTTTGAACCTTATTTTGGTTCTAGAAGTTTTTACAATCATCTCTTTTTTTAATCTATGCATAAGGTGTTAAGCTGTGTTCCTTTTGGCTATTTCCTCTGCTAGAAAAGTGTCTGAATTGTCTGCTCTTTCTTGTGATCCTCATCTTATTTTTCATAAGGATTAAGCTTTCTTGTGGACTTCTTTTTGATTTTTTGTCTAAGGTTGTTTCTACTGAAACTTTAGTAGGGAAATTGTGTTTCCATCTCTTAGTCCTGAACCAATAATTCTTCATAAGTGAGATGATGTCAGGGCTTTGAAATATCATTTTAAAGTTTCTCAGATTTCAGACAAACTCCTGATTTGTTTGTTCATTTTAAGCTAAGCACAGGCGTCTTCTGTTGCTCTGGCTTCTTGGATAAAGCAAATTAATCCATATGGCTTATGTAGAAGCAGGTCAGTCTCCTCCTAAGCATATAACAGCTCATTCTACTCACTCTATAGCCACTTCCTGGGCATTCTAGAATTAGGCTTCTGTGGAACAAATTTGCAGGGCAACTATTTGTTCAGAATAAGATGACAGGAGCACCGGCAGATGAAAATTGCAGCGTTTATTTCCAAATAACGCTCAATTCATTTAAGCATAAAGTTCATAATACAAAAAAAAAGTTCCTTACAATGCTTCAGTTGACTCTGACAGCAGCTGGTTGTTCAAGTAGGTGGAAGAAGGAAAGACGCGTATTCGTGCTATCTAATTAATACATATTGTTTCCGGGATATCCTTCCTTTATAGTGTACACTGTTGCAATAAAGTATATAGGCATATATCTATTGCACTTTATGGCACTACATTAAATGCTCCTTCATTAGCGTGTACTAAGTAATTTTTGCTCTTATCTCTTGCATATTCTGGCGCTGCATTAGGCGCTCCTTCACAAACGTATGCTGTGTGGCATTTACATAAGTAAATGCCACACAGCATATGTTTGCATTTAATGTAGTGCCATAAAGTGCAATAGATATATGCCTATATACTTTATTGCAACAGTGTACACTATAAAGGAAGGATATCCCAGAAACAATATGTATTAATTAGATAGCATAAATGTATCAATGCAGTAGATTTGAATGTTTGTGCATGTGCAACTAGCTTGTAATTGACAGTGAGCAGGGATTGGCTCAACTGGTTGTCCAATGGGAAGAGGATTGGCCCTTGAAAAAGGGCACTTGTTTTTACAAATTTTACCAGCTAAGACTACGGCTGAATAGCCGAAACACGTCAGTTGTTTCTTTCCTTCTATCACCTACTTGAACAACCAGCTGCTGTCAGAGTCAACTGAAGCATTGTCAAGGAACTTTTTGTTGTATTATGAACTTTATTCTTAAATGAATTGAGCGTTATTTGGAAATAAACGCTGCAATTTTCATCTACCGGTGCTCCTGTCATCTTATTCTGTATTATTGGTAACCGGATTCCCCCGCAGTGAGCATGGACGAAGGCGCTCCCCTGGTGGATTGCCTTCTCCCCCCTCCCTCCTTGGATTGGACCAGAATACAGACCGGGTGGTGACGTCCAGGGCCGACGACCAATTGTGTAAACCGCACGCATCTGAAGGGGGCGTGGTCAGCACAGAGACGCACAGCTGGCAGACTCGAGGAGTTCCTGGACAACACGGGCGATAAGGTATCGCAGGTTATCGAGAGGATATCTCGGTGGACGAGTACAGATGATATCCTGTGTCCAAAGGCCAGAAAGAGAAACAGACCACCCCCCAAGGATTGGATGCGGTAAGTCGGCCTTCAGGGTCGCACAGTTTGTTCTTATTGTGTGTGGGACTTCCGTATTGTTGACAACTATTTGTTCATCCTTGCATACATTTACAATTTTTTTTCAATTTCGGTGTTTTTGCTTCTTCTGAAGCTGCTTTTGATAGTAACGTGTTTCAGGCAGTTGTTTCTGTCTAGGACTCAGTTTTTGGGTGTTTTGTCTTATGATTTTAAAGGATGTTTAATCCCTCCCTATTTTTTTCATTACTTGTGGCCTCTGCCATAGCTTGGGTATTCGTTCCCAGGAGTAATGGATTGTGGACTTTTATAACCTATCTGAAAGAAAACATAATTTATATATTACCTGATAAATTCCTTTCTTTCATGGTGATAAGAGTCCACAAGACACCTTCTTGATTATTTTTAAAAATATTTTTTGGCACATCCTTTTTTCTCATTTCCTCTATTTATTTTGCTCTATTTCAATCTCACCTCAGCTTGGCTATACGTCAGACTGAGTACCATAAAGGTGGGAGGGTTTACATAGAGCTCTGAGGTTTGGGAATCTTTGTCTCCTCCTAGTGGCAGGAAAGGTAAATCCCAGGAGTAATGGATTGTGGACTCTTATCACCATGAAAGAAAGGAATTTATCAGGTAAGATATAAATTGTGTATTTGTGGACCACAAGCTTCTTGAATGTACTGTGCTGTAGGAAGTATTAAAATAATCTTTTTAATGTTTGCCAAAAATCTATAAAATATACTAACAAAAAGAGCATTTTGTGAAACTCATTGATCATAATCACAATATTTCCCACTTTCCCTCCCCCAAAGAATACAGAAGCGAATGAATAGTGTACCATTCTTGTGTATACTTTTTTCTTTTTGTTTTACTTAGAATGAACAATAATGAAATAAAGCACATACTAGTTTTACACTCACATATAAATGATCTGATAAAGACAGTTTAACAATAATTGCTTTAGTCACCCCCACTTTGCAAAAACAAACAGTAATGGAAATGTTTCAAGTGGCAAATCTGTACTGCAAATACATTAACAATATAGAAAAGGTTCAAGTTTTTTTTTTAATGTGTAAACAAGCGTTACATTTAAGTTAAAACATCCTACGGGTTGTTCCAGTTACAATTACATTTTGTAACTATAAAAATAATCAGTTATTGTGCCCTAATTTTTAAGATGTTAAACAAAATCATATTGTGAACAAACCGGTAACATTTCCCTAAAACAATACATTTGACAACAACATTGATTTCAAAGGAATGTATGTTGATTTTTGTTTTAAGAAAAGAAGTAACATAAAATATGTATTTTGCAAGACTGCAGTTTGCTTTTAAAACCTGTGAAGCCATTTCTGAATCAGAATTTATTAATTAAAAAAGGTATGATAGATAATGCTTAACTAAACCAAATATATATTTTGTAACTAAAACAGTTTCCATGAAAAGGAAAGTTAACACAAGAAGCAAGTTGTTGTGGTACTTGCAGACATTTGTTAAGTTACCTAATTTCAAATAAATTAAAAAAAAACACTTTATACAAAATTACACACAGGAAAAAAAACTACAAGTGTCAGATATAAAGAAAAGTAAGATTCCTTATTAATGTAATTTTCTTTACAGTTTTTGAAGTATGGGTGTCAGTGCTGTCATACAAATGTGATCTACAGTTTAACTTTAATTTATTCTTATAGAAACCTATAATGTGCACAGAAAAAGTTGGACAAAGCTGTTCTATGACTAATCTGCACGGAGCATTTCACATAAATATGGCTAAATTGTAATGGATGTGTAATAATTCTGAGTATTAATTTCAGTCTATATAAGCTTACAAGCTTTAAATAAAAAATCGGTAAAGGCTTGATATTAGTAATAATGTGTTCAATGTCTGCTCAGCTTTAAATATCTACATGAAAATTAAGTCTCACCTGATAACACAAATGTGCATTAATACATAAATATGTTTAGCTTGTTCAATTATCAATGATCAGGGTTTGCTAATTATACGTAAATCATAGTATTTCTCAACATTGCTCTTACTCATAATAGCACAAACAATAGCTGACCGTTTTTTTTCCCAGCAAACTGTTTCATGTAATTATTTTTTTAGGAAATACATTAGTCTGTATGCTGAGAAGCCATACACTTGTTACATTTACTTGATGAAAAAACGAAGATTAAACTTGTTTCTTAAAATAGTTATATTTTTATACACTCAAGTTAAAACACCTTAATTTAAAATGATACTGTGCTCCCTATAAAGAACCAATACACTATTACAACACTAAGAAAAAACAGACACAACAGATTTGATAAAGTAAAGCTGTAGTTAGAAAACAAAGTACAATGTTTGAAAAAGGAATTACTTAAAGGGACAGCAAACCCCAAAATTTTCTTTCATGATTTGGATAGAATAAACGATTTTAAACAATTCTAACAATTCCAATTTACTTCCACTATCAAATTTGCTTTGTTCTTTTGTTATCCTTTGCTGAAGGAACAGCATTGCACTACTGGCAGCAAGATAAACACATCTAGTCATCCAATCACAAAATACAAATGTGTGCAGGCACCAATTAGCAGCAGTTCCCACTTGTGTAGGATATGTGCATATTCTTTTTCAACAAGGGACTACCAAGAGAACAAAGCACAATTGAAAATAAAACTAAATTTAAAAGTGTCTTAAAATTATATGATCTATTGGAATCATGCAAGTTTAACTGACTTTCCTATACCTTTAATTATTTTTGCTGTATACATGTATTAAAAATGTGCCTGTGTTTTCATTTACTGCTATAAACGGTGTAGTGCTACTGTACTGTTTCTTACCCACAAGGCTCACTATTTCCTATACTTACTAGCCAGCTGTAGAACATGTGCACAGCACTATACCCAGCACCTAGACATCCCTGGCTGTAATAGTACTAACTGTAGACAGTATATAGCAGCACACAGCAAACAGTTTTTTTTCTTACATAAGCAGAAGAATAGTATAGGGACACAATAAAAGCAACAGCTGTCGTTCTGCCCCTGACAGACCTACTCTGTAGTTGATTAGTATTCCTTGGAAACAAATTAGTCTCTGTACATAGTTCCCTGACAAGCTAGTTGAGACAGCTAAGGCAACTTGTCAGGAAGCAGTGTAATGAGTGTAAATTTAAGCAGCCAGCTCACTGTAGAGACTAATGTAGAGGTAACCCGTGGTCAGAATAATAATCAACTACAGAGCAGGTCTATCATTATACTTTATTTCTGCTATTGTAAGACAGAAAACCTCTACCTTCTATGGTGTACACAATACTGTGCAAAGCTATTAATATCACAGCCATCAGTGTCTGGGCCTGTATGTGTTCTACAGCTGTCTAGGTAGAGTAGAAAAATAGTGAGCTGTGTAAAAAAGGAACAATATAGTAGTATCACAGGACAAGAAATGAAAACCTCAGGCAAGTTCACTCATAAGTTTAAAAATTTGCAAAATTTTACCCAGATACACGTGTGTGTGTGTGTGTGTGTGTATGAATGTATATACTGTGTATGTATATGTATATATATATATATATGTATAAATATATATATGTATGGAGAGCGAGAGAGGAGAGAGAGAGAAGGGCGAGAGAGGAGAGAGAGAAAAGGGCGAGAGAGGAGAGAGAGAAAAGGGCGAGAGAGGAGAGAGAGAAAAGGGCGAGAGAGGAGAGAGAAAAGGGCGAGAGTGGAGAGAGAAAAGGGCGAGAGAGGAGAGAGAAAAGGGCGAGAGAGGAGAGAGAAAAGGGCGAGAGAGGAGAGAGAAAAGGGCGAGAGAGGAGAGAGAAAAGGGCGAGAGAGGAGAGAGAAAAGGGCGAGAGAGGAGAGAGAAAGGGGCGAGAGAGGAGAGAGAAAGGGGCGAGAGAGGAGAGAGAAAGGGGCGAGAGAGGAGAGAGAAAGGGGCGAGAGAGGAGAGAGAAAGGGGCGAGAGAGGAGAGAGAAAGGGGCGAGAGAGGAGAGAGAAAGGGGCGAGAGAGGAGAGAGAAAGGGGCGAGAGAGGAGAGAGAAAGGGGCGAGAGAGGAGAGAGAAAGGGGCGAGAGAGGAGAGAGAAAGGGGCGAGAGAGGAGAGAGAGGGCGGCGAGAGGGGCGAGAGAGGAGCGAGAGAGCGCGAGGAGATGGAGAGAGAGCGCGAGGAGATGGAGAGAGAGCGCGAGGAGATGGAGAGAAAGCGCGAGGAGATGGAGAGAAAGAGCGAGGAGAGCGAGCAAAAAAAGCTATTTAAGTCACTCTTTTTTCAAATATTCTTCTTTGTTTCTTTTACTTCAGAGGAATAAGGGAAAGTTCAGAAGCTTCTTCCGTTATTCTATGTTTGCTGGAAGGGCTGATTCAATCCTCCTCAGGCCCTGTGTGTATCAAGTGCAGAGCAACCATTCCTGAAATGATCATGTTTATCTCAAAATAAAAGAAGCTTCCTACTGTAATATGGTAGATTCTAACATTGTTCTAAAGAGGTTTTCTATATAAAAGAAAAAAATACTTTTCAAATTGATATCTTATTTCACAGCTTTGTTATAATATTTAAAACTTGTTAAAATACATTTTTACAGTTGTTTATATTTATAAGGGATTAAGCATTACCTTAAATGCATTGGTATAAAACAAAACAACACAAAAACTGTCATAATATAGGAATACTAAAAATACACAAATAATAAATCTTTTTCTAAATTCTACTGGTAAGACAAACTGTGCTGCTTATTCTTACCAATATCTACTCAGAAACAGTGTGCCAATTTTAGATATACCATATTTGTTTAAATGTTTATCGAACAGTATTAGATTGTTGCAGAATTAACCATATTACATCATTCAAGTTGTCATTTTCTATGTGCGTCACTTAATCTATTTGTGTTTTAATATTGCATTGGTAATAATTTAAATGAGAAATTCAAGTGAACAAGCTCTTATGCAATTGATATGAGCTGTATCTGCTGAGTCAAATAAACTGCATATATTTTGGTAGTTGAAAGACACCAATTATTTCTGCAAAGGTTTTAAAAAGCGCACTATGAATAAGCTGTTCAAGTCTTACAAATACTGTTTAAAAGTCAGTTCTCTTGCAGAAAGCATCACTGTAACATTATCCACAATTACTGTGACACTTGTTTCCAATTATCTGAATTGCACATTACATTTTTTTTTAAAAGACTGGTCTGATTGGGAAGAGAGGCAGCAAAAGAAATACTAGAACTACGGAAACGCATTTGACAACAACTATGATGTGCAGAATGCTGGTTATCAATAATAATAATGGTCTGGTAAAAGATTATTGAACCCCTGCAGAGAAATTCACTTTCTAGCTGCAGTGGAATAGAAGGCAGTAATGAAAAAGTGCATCAAGGAGAACAGTTAGTATTAACCTGCTGACAATTGCAAATATTACAGTTTTTAAAGTGACACCAATAAAAGACATTGTTACACCATGTACAAACAGTGTGATCAAAAAGATACCCCTTTATCCCTGGGAAATGGGTTTTTGAACAACTTATTTAGCAGTTTTAAATGCAATACAGATCAGAAAAATGAACTAATAACAAAGGTAATGATAGCTGCAGCGTCCTCTTGCAAACAGTTGAAATCACAAATGAAATACCAAACACTGCCAGCAGTTTATCAGTCCATGACACAGAGAAATATATTTATACAGCTGATCACACTGAGTACATTGTGAGTCTTATTATGATGCCATTTTACTAAACATTCAGCATATATCTAACATACATTAGTAGGCAACAAAATACATCTTCATTGTATAGGACAATCTAAGACTTTCATTTCCTATACACAGAAAACCTTGTAAAATGCTAAAATATTCTCAAATTGCAGTCCTAGAACAAATCCACATCGATTCCATATTTACCACAAGCCGATGTCAAAAGTCCATGTTATATTACTATTTACATATTTAAAATATAAGCAGAATATTTTACATTTAAGACAAATCTAAATGGAAATCTAAATTCTTATTCCAATTTCTGTTTTCAGTTCTCTCCAGGTAGTGAGGATTACAGTGCAACCTCCGCAGTCCTGTTGAGTACACTCATGGCACCTTTATGAAAAAGCAGTCTCCCCCCCACACGTTAACATGACACAAACTAATAAAGTTATAGCTGGAATCCTAAAGGCTATGAAAAAAATCATTTTACAATTAAATAAATCCACATTGCAGAATGTAAAATCAGTAAGGATAATAGAAAATATATACTATTTTCTATATTTAACGCCAATGGAAAAAAACTTGCTTTTTTTTTTTACTTACTATTAATTCTGCAATGATGATACAATTAATATCCAGTGATTTGCTTTTAATACTAACTTAGCACAGTGTTCCCTTTAATAAAACAATGCGGAGACCATAATCTACTAGTTTTTCTAAAAAGATAATACAGATTTCAAACCAATTATGATCGAGCATTGGAAAATTCATGGCAAGTTTGTCCAAATAAAGTATAAACAGTAGGTTTTAGTTGTTATACTTTGTTATCCTCTTTTTCTTCTACATGTTATATGCCACATAAATGGGATCCAACTGATCTGCTAAGAAGCTGTCCCGCAGGTGCATCCGTTGTTTTTCTCCACGAGAATTGATCGGTATAACTCCTGGATCCACCACCACCACTACACCCACAATCAAATAATGCTCCTCTAGTACTACGTTAGTCACCAGAGGAACCAAGTCCAAAGCTTCCTGCTCAGAACCACACAGTTCAACCACTACCACCAGCAAGTTGGTCCAGGTGAACACAGCACTGCAAAGACAAGAATACAAATAATACTTAGCAAATGTCTTTTGAACACTGATTATCTTAGGCTTCTATCAGTAATATTTTAGTTGGTAAAGTATGTTCTTATCTCTGAATGAAATTGAATCATATTAGTAACAATATATTTTTATAAACATCATTGCCTAAGAAAATGTTTTAAAACAACTATAACATTTCTTAACATGGAACATAAAATACACCTCTAAATTATATATATATATGCAGTATACAACAGAAGTGAGTACACACCTGTGCAATATCACTTAAATATTGCATTACTGCAAATTGTATCACCTCTCAATAATTATTTCTAAGTTCACAAGTAGAGTATTTCCTCTTATGAAAAATACTTTAGAAAGACTATATTGAAAATACAGGTCCCAAAGTAGAAATTCAATGAAACAAAAGTGAATACACCCGTGACACACAAGTTAGATCATTAAATAAAAATGATGTACACCTGAGATTTCCAATTAGCCTTATTGCAAGAACATGGTTATAAAATGACCTATGAACACCAGAATTTTCCCTTTTTGGACCTATGGGCAATTACTATTTGTATGTCCACATCAGTGTTTCCCAAACGCAGTCCTCACGCACCCCAACAGGTCTGATGTTCATTATAGCTGAACTAGTGCACAGGTTAAGTGATCAGCTGATCAGTAACCATGGTTACTTACCTGCTCTCACCCATCAGCTGATTATTTCACATGTGCACTAGTTTAGCTATAATGAAAACCAGGCATGTTGGGGGTATGTGCAGACCGACTGGTCTACATCATGGCTCCACCTGGAAAATAATTCCCAGAGGAATTGAAAAATATGATTGTAAGACTTCACAAAGATGGAAAAGTATACATGAAGATTGTGACCAGCTAAAAATCAGTAATCAGAAGGTATAGAATAAGCCATATTACCACTAATCAGAGCCCCAGTAGCCCTCGTCCTAAAATTACTCCACAGACAGTGCACTACTTGCACAATCTAGCTCTGAAAAACAGAAACAAGAAAAAAAAACATTGCTTGCTCTTTGGCACAAAACTGCAAGATTAAATTCTGCTAAACAGCATGAAAGAAGTCTGATTAACATTGGTAGCATATTCTTTATAAATATATATATACAGTATATATATATATGTGGGGCCTGTATTTTTATTAAAGTAAATATTCTAAAGTCTTGATTCTAACCTGTTAGTTTTTAATGTTAGATAAAAGCAAATACCCTACTGTAAAACTTAGGTGATTCAATTTTGAATAATTTGACATTTAAGTGATATTGCACAAGGGTATACTCAGTGTTGTATACTGTATATATATATATATATATATATATATATATATATATATATATATATATATATATATATATAACATAATTTATGTAAGAACTTACCTGATAAATTCATTTCTTTCATATTAGCAAGAGTCCATGAGCTAGTGACGTATGGGATATACATTGCTACCAGGAGGGGCAAAGTTTCCCAAACCTCAAAATGCCTATAAATACACCCCTCACCACACCCACAATTCAGTTTAACGAATAGCCAAGAAGTGGGGTGATAAGAAAGAAGCGAAAGCATCAAAAATAAGGAATTGGAATAATTGTGCTTTATACAAAAAATCATAACCACCACAAAAAAGGGTGGGTCTCATGGACTCTTGCTAATATGAAAGAAATTAATTTATCAGGTAAGTTCTTGCATAAATTATGTTTTCTTTCATGTAATTAGCAAGAGTCCATGAGCTAGTGACGTATGGGATAATAAATACCCAAGATGTGGAACTTCCACGCAAGAGTCACTAGAGAGGGAGGGATAAAATAAAGACAGCCAATTCCGCTGAAAAAACATAATTTATGCTTACCTGATAAATTCCTTTCTTCTGTAGTGTGATCAGTCCACGGGTCATCATTACTTCTGGGATATTACTCCTCCCCAACAGGAAGTGCAAGAGGATTCACCCAGCAGAGCTGCATATAGCTCCTCCCCTCTACGTCACTCCCAGTCATTCGACCAAGGACCAACGAGAAAGGAAAAGCCAAGGGTGAAGTGGTGACTGGAGTATAAATTAAAAAATATTTACCTGCCTTAAAAACAGGGCGGGCCGTGGACTGATCACACTACAGAAGAAAGGAATTTATCAGGTAAGCATAAATTATGTTTTCTTCTGTTAAGTGTGATCAGTCCACGGGTCATCATTACTTCTGGGATACCAATACCAAAGCAAAAGTACACGGATGACGGGAGGGATAGGCAGGCTCTTTACACAGAAGGAACCACTGCCTGAAGAACCTTTCTCCCAAAAATAGCCTCCGAAGAAGCAAAAGTGTCAAATTTGTAAAATTTGTAAAAAGTATGAAGCGAAGACCAAGTTGCAGCCTTGCAAATCTGTTCAACAGAGGCCTCATTCTTGAAGGCCCAAGTGGAAGCCACAGCTCTAGTAGAATGAGCTGTAATTCTTTCAGGAGGCTGCTGTCCAGCAGTCTCATAAGCTAAACGAATTATGCTACAAAGCCAAAAAGAAAGAGAGGTAGCGGAAGCTTTTTGACCTCTCCTCTGCCCAGAGTAAATGACAAACAGAGAAGACGTTTGTCGAAATTCCTTAGTTGCCTGTAAGTAAAATTTTAGAGCACGGACGAAAATTAGACTGTCTAGTCTTGGCTTTGGCTTTGTCCTGAGGCAGGGCATGGCCTTTACCTCCTGTAATGTCAGCAATAATCTCTTTCAACCCGGGCCCGAATAAGGTCTGCCCTTTGAAAGGTATATTAAGCAATTTAGACTTAGAAGTAACATCAGCTGACCAGGATTTTAGCCACAGCGCCCTGCGTGCCTGAATGGCGAATCCTGAATTCTTCGCCGTAAGTTTAGTAAGATGTACTACGGCCTCCGAAATGAATGAATTAGCGAGTTTAAGGACTCTAAGCCTGTCCGTAATGTCGTCCAGAGTAGCTGAACCAATGTTCTCTTCCAGAGACTCAATCCAGAATGCCGCTGCAGCCGTGATCGGCGCAATGCATGCAAGGGGTTGCAATATAAAACCTTGTTGAACAAACATTTTCTTAAGGTAACCCTCTAATTTTTTATCCATTGGATCTGAAAAAGCACAGCTATCCTCCACCGGGATAGTGGTACGCTTAGCTAAGGTAGAAACTGCTCCCTCCACCTTAGGGACCGTTTGCCATAAGTCCCTTGTGGTGGCGTCTATTGGAAACATTTTTCTAAATATCGGAGGGGGTGAGAACGGCACACCGGGTCTATCCCACTCCTTAGTAACAATTTCAGTAAGTCTCTTAGGTATAGGAAAAACCTCAGTACTCGTCGGTACCGCAAAATATTTATCCAACCTACACATTTTCTCTGGTATTGCAACTGTGTTACAATCATTCAGAGCCGCTAACACCTCCCCTAGTAATACACGGAGGTTTTCCAGTTTAAATTTAAAATTTGAAATATCTGAATCCAGTCTGTTTGGATCAGAACCGTCACCCACAGAATGAAGTTCTCCGTCCTCATGTTCTGCCACCTGTGACGCAGTGTCTGACATGGCCCTAATATTATCAGCGCACTCTGTTCTCACCCCAGAGTGATCACGCTTACCTCTTAGTTCTGGTAATTTAGCCAAAACCTCAGTCATAACAGTAGCCATATCCTGTAATGTGATTTGTAATGGCCGCCCAGATGTACTCGGCGCTACAATATCACGCACCTCCTTCTGAGCGGGAGATGTAGGTACTGACACGTGAGGCGAGTTAGTCGGCATAACTCTCCCCTCGTTGTTTGGTGAAATTTGTTCAATTTGTACAGATTGACTTTTATTTAAAGTAGCATCAATACAGTTAGTACATAAATTTCTATTGGGCTCCACTTTGGCATTGCAACAAATGACACAGGTATCATCCTCTGAATCAGACATGTTTAACACACTAGCAAATAAACTTGTAACTTGGAAATACAATTCAATTAGAATAATATTAAAACATACTGTGCCTTTAAGAAGCACAGAAGATCTATGACAGTTGAAAATTAATAAATTGAAACAGTTATAGCCTCAATCCTTGTAAATAACACAACTTTAGCAAAGGTTTAATCCCATTAGCAAAGATAACAAATTCTGAAAGCAGGAAACAAATTACAGAATAAACGTTTTTTATCTCAGTCAAACTATAATTCTCACAGCTCTGCTGAGAGAAATTACCTCCCTCAAAATAAGTTTTGAAGACCCCTGAGCTCTGTAGAGATGAACCGGATCATGCAGGGAATACAATGAGTTGCTGACTGAAATATTTGATGCGTAGTAAAAGCGCCAAAAAACGGCCCCTCCCCCTCACACACAGCAGTGAGGGAGAACAGAAACTGTCAGAAAACAGATTAAGCAACTGCCAAGTGGAAAAATAGTGCCCAAACATTTATTCACTCAGTACCTCAGTAAATGAAAACGATTTTACATTCCAGCAAAAACGTTAAACATAATCTCTAGTTATTAAACAGCTTTATGTATTTCATACAGTGTAATTCTAGTGAAGTACCATTCCCCAGAATACTGAAGTGTAAAGTATACATACATGACATTATATCGGTATGGCAGGATTTTCTCATCAATTCCATTGTCAGAAAATAAAAACTGCTACATACCTCTATGCAGATTCATCTGCCCGCTGTCCCCTGATCTGAAGTTTACCTCTCCTCAGATGGCCGAGAAACAGCAATATGATCTTAACTACTCCGGCTAAAATCATAACAAAACCTCTGGTAGATTCTTCTTCAAACTCTGCCAGAGAGATAATAACACACTCCGGTGCTATTTTAAAATAACAAACTTTTGATTGAAGATATAAAACTAAGTATAATCACCATAGTCCTCTCACACATCCTATCTAGTCGTTGGGTGCAAGAGAATGACTGGGAGTGACGTAGAGGGGAGGAGCTATATGCAGCTCTGCTGGGTGAATCCTCTTGCACTTCCTGTTGGGGAGGAGTAATATCCCAGAAGTAATGATGACCCGTGGACTGATCACACTTAACAGAAGAAATAATAATCCACAACCCAAAACAAAAGTTTTAATCTTAATAATGAAAAAAAACTGAAATTATAAGCAGAAGAATCAAACTGAAACAGCTGCCTGAAGTACTTTTCTACCAAAAACTGCTTCAGAAGAAGAAAACACATCAAAATGGTAGAATTTAGTAAAAGTATGCAAAGAAGACCAAGTTGCTGCTTTGCAAATCTGATCAACAGAAGCTTCATTCCTAAACGCACAGGAAGTAGAAACTGACCTAGTAGAATGAGCCGTAATTCTTTGAGGCGGGGATTTACCCGACTCCACATAAGCATGATGAATTAAAGACTTTAACCACGACGCCAAAGAAATGGCGGAGGCCTTCTGACCTTTTCTGGACCCAGAAAAGATAACAAATAGACTAGAAGTCTTTCTAAAATCTTTAGTAGCTTCAACATAATATTTCAAAGCTCTTACTACATCCAAAGAATGTAAAGATCTCTCCTTTGAATTCGTAGGATTAGGACACAATGAAGGAACAACAATTTCTCTACTAATGTTGTTAGAATTCACAACCTTAGGTAAAAATTTAAATGAAGTCCGCAACACTGCCTTATCCTGATGAAAAATCAGAAAAGGAGATTCACAAGAAAGAGCAGATAACTCAGAAACTCTTCTAGCAGAAGAGATGGCCAAAAGGAACAGAACTTTCCAAGAAAGTAATTTAATGTCCAGAGAATGCATAGGTTCAAACGGAGGGGCTTGTAAAGCCCTCAGAACCAAATTAAGACTCCAAGGAGGAGAGATTGATTTAATGACAGGTTTGATACGAACCAAAGCCTGTACAAAACAATGAATATCAGGAAGATTAGCAATCTTCCTGTGAAAAAGAACAGAAAGAGCAGAGATTTGTCCTTTCAAGGAACTTGCAGACAAACCTTTATCCAAACCATCCTGAAGAAACTGTAAAATTCTAGGAATTCTAAAAGAATGCCAAGAGAATTTATGAGAAGAACACCAAGAAATGTAAGTCTTCCAGACTTGATAATAAATCCTCCTAGACACAGATTTACGAGCCTGTAACATAGTATTAATTACTGAGTCAGAGAAACCTCTATGACAAAGAATCAAAAGTTCAATTTCCATACCTTCAAATTTAATGATTTGAGATCCTGATGGAAAAAAGGGCCTTGAGATAGAAGGTCTGGTCTTAACGGAAGAGTCCAAGGTTGGCAACTGGCCATCCGAATGAGATCCGCATACCAAAACCTGTGAGGCCATGCTGGAGCCACCAGCAGTACAAACGAACGTTCCATTAGAATTTTGGAAATCACTCTTGGAAGAAGAACTAGAGGCGGAAAGATATAGGCAGGATGATAATTCTAAGGAAGCGACAACGCGTCCACCGCCTCCGCCTGAGGATCCCTGGATCTGGACAGATACCTGGGAAGTTTCTTGTTTAGATGAGAGGCCATCAGATCTATTTCTGGAAGTCCCCAGATTTGAACAATCTGAAGAAATACCTCTGGGTGAAGGGACCATTCGCCCGAATGTAACGTCTGGCGACTGAGATAATCCGCTTCCCAATTGTCTACACCTGGGATGTGAACCGCAGAGATTAGACAGGAGCTGGATTCCGCCCATACAAGTATCCGAGATACTTCTTTCATAGTCTGAGGACTGTGAGTCCCACCCTGATGATTGACATATGCCACGGTTGTGACATTGTCTGTCTGAAAACAAATAAAGGATTCTCTCTTCAGAAGAGGCCAGAACTGAAGAGCTCTGAAAATCGCACGGAGTTCCAAAATGTTGATTGGTAATCTCGCCTCCTGAGATTCCCAAACCCCCTGCGCTGTCAGAGATCCCCATACAGCTCCCCAACCTGATAGACTCGCATCTGTTGAGATCACAGTCCAGGTTGGACGAACAAAAGAAGCCCCTTGAACTAAACGATGGTGATCTATCCACCACGTCAGAGAGTGTCGTACATTGGGATTTAAGGATATTAATTGTGATATCTTTGTAAAATCCCTGCACCATTGGTTCAGCATACAAAGCTGAAGAGGTCGCATGTGAAAACGAGCAAAGGGGATCGCGTCCGATGCAGCAGTCATGAGACCTAGAATTTCCATGCATAAAGCTACCGAAGGGAATGATTGAGACTGAAGGTTTCGACAGGCTGAAACCAATTTCAGACGTCTCTTTTCTGTTAGAGACAAGGTCATGGACACTGAATCTATTTGAAAACCCAAAAAGGTTACCTTTGTCTGAGGAATCAATGAACTCTTTGGTAAATTGATCCTCCAACCATGTCTTTGAAGAAACGACACAAGTTGATTCGTATGAGATTCTGCAGAATGTGAAGACTGAGCAAGTACCAAGATATCGTCCAAATAAGGAAATACCGCAATACCCTGTTCTCTGATTACAGAGAGAAGGGCACCGAGAACTTTTGAAAAGATCCTTGGAGCTGTTGCTAGGCCAAATGGAAGGGCCACAAACTGGTAATGCTTGTCTAGAAAAGAGAATCTCAGAAACTGAAAGTGATCTGGATGAATCGGAATATGAAGATATGCATCCTGTAAATCTATTGTGGACATATAATGCCCTTGCTGAACAAAAGGCAGAATAGTCCTTATAGTTACCATTTTGAATGTTGGTATCCTTACATAACGATTCAATATCTTTAAATCCAGAACTGGTCTGAAGGAATTCTCCTTCTTTGGTACAATGAATAGATTTGAGTAAAACCCCAGACCCTGTTCCAGAACTGGAACTGGCACAATTACTCCAGCCAACTCGAGATTTGAAACACATTTCAGAAAAGCCTGAGCCTTCACTGGATTTTTTGGAATGCGAGAGAGAAAAAATCTTTTCGCAGGCGGTCTTAGCTTGAAACCTATTCTGTACCCTTGAGAAACAATGCTCTGAATCCAAAGACTGTGAATCGAATTGATCCAAATGTCTTTGAAAAATCGTAACCTGCCCCCTACCAGCTGAGCTGGAATGAGGGCCGCACCTTCATGTGGACTTGGGAGCTGGTTTTGACTGATTTATTCCAGATTGGAGAAGGCTTCCAAACAGAAACCGTTCCTTTAGGGGAAGGGTCAGGCTTCTGTTCCTTATTCTGACGAAAGGAACGAAAATGATTAGCAGCCCTATATTTACCTTTAGATTTTTTGTCCTGAGGCAAAAAAGTTCCTTTCCCCCCGGTAACAGTTGAAATAATTGAATCCAACTGAGAACCAAATAATTTATTACCTTGGAAAGAAAGAGAAAGCAAAGTTGACTTAGAAGACATATCTGCATTCCAAGTTTTAAGCCATAAAGCTCTTCTAGCTAAAATAGCTAAAGACATATACCTGACATCAACTCTAATGATATCAAAGATGGCATCACAAATAAAGTTATTAGCATGTTGAAGAAGTTTAACAATGCTATCAGCATTATGATCTGATACTTGTTGTGCTAAAGCCTCCAACCAAAAAGTGGAAGCGGCAGCAACATCAGCCAAAGAAATAGCAGGCCTAAGAAGATTACCTGAACATAAATAAGCTTTCCTTAGAAAGGATTCAATCTTCCTATCTAAAGGATCCTTAAAGGAAGTACTATCTGCTGTAGGAATAGTAGTACATTTAGCAAGAGTAGAGATAGCCCCATCAACTTTAGGGATTTTGTCCCAAAACTCTAATCTGTCAGATGGCACAGGATACAATTTCTTAAACCTTTGAGAAGGAGTAAAAGAATTACCCAGATTATTCCATTCCCTAGAAATTACTTCAGAAATAGCATCAGGAACAGGAAAAACTTCTGGAATAACAATAGGAGGTTTAAAAACCGAATTTAAACGCTTAGTAGATTTAGTATCAAGAGGACTAGAATCCTCCATCTCTAATGCGATTAAAACTTCTTTAAGTAAAGAGCGAATAAATTCCATTTTAAATAAATATGAAGATTTATCAGTGTCAATATCTGAGACAGAATCCTCTGAACCAGAAATATCCTCATCAGAAACAGACAAATCAGAATGATGACGGTCATTTAAAAATTCATCTGAAAAGTGAGAAGTTTTAAAAGACCTTTTACGTTTACTGGAAGGAGGAATAACAGACATAGCCTTCCTAATAGATTTAGAAACAAATTCTTTTATATTAACAGGAACATCCTGAGTATTAGATGTTGAAGGAACAGCAACAGGTAATGGTATATTACTAATGGAAATACTATCTGCATTAGCAAGCTTATAATGACATTCATCACAAATTACAGCCGGAGGAACAATCACCACAAGTTTACAGCAAATGCACTTAACTTTGGTAGAACCAGCATCAGGCAGCGTTTTTCCAGAAGTAGATTCAGATCAAGGGTCAATGTGAGACATCTTGCAATATGTAAAAGAAAAAACAACATATAAAGCAAAATTATCAAATTCCTTAAATGACAGTTTCAGGAATGGGAAAAAATGCCAATGAACAAGCCTCTAGCAACCAGAAGCAATGGAAAATGAGACTGAAATAATGTGAAAAAAAGGTGGAGACAAGAATGACGCCCACATTTTTTAGCGCCAAAAAAGACGCCCACATTATTGGCGCCTAAACGTCAAAAAAATGACGCAAACACGAACAACTTCCGGCGTCAAGTTTGACGCCGGAAATGACAAACAGAATTTTTTGCGCCAAAAAAGTCTGCGTCAAGAATGACGCAATAAATTGAAGCATTTTCAGCCCCCGCGAGCCTAACAGCCCACACGGGAAAAAGTCAATTTGAAACAATTTTTAAGGTAAGAAAAAAATGATTATTCATATGCATTATCCCAAATAATGAAACTGACTGTCTGAAATAAGGAATATTGATCATCCTGAATCATGGCAAATATAAGTTTAAAGACATATATTTAGAACTTTATAAATAAAGTGCCCAACCATAGCTTAGAGTGTCACAAAAAATAAGACTTACTTACCCCAGGACACTCATCTACATATAGTAGATAGCCAAACCAGTACTGAAACGAGAATCAGTAGAGGTAATGGTACATAAGAGTATATAGTCGATCTGAAAAGGGAGGTAAGAGATAAATCTCTACGACCGATAACAGAGAACCTATGAAATAGATCCCGTAGAAGGAGACCATTGAATTCAAATAGGCAATACTCTCTTCACATCCCTCTGACATTCACTGCACACTGAGAGGAAAACCGGGCTCCAGCCTGCTGCGAAGCGCATATCAACGTAGAATCTAGCACAAACTTACTTCACCACCTCCACGGGAGGCAAAGTTTGTAAAACTGAATTGTGGGTGTGGTGAGGGGTGTATTTATAGGCATTTTGAGGTTTGGGAAACTTTGCCCCTCCTGGTAGGAATGTATCCCATACGTCACTAGCTCATGGACTCTTGCTAATTACATGAAAGAAATATATATATATATATATATATATATATATATACACACACAGACAAATATATATTAATACTATTTTTACCATTTCTCCTCCTCATACATACATAAATAAAGTCTACTTCACGGGCAATGTAAATAGTACATATTCACTTTCATGCCCCTTTACAGAATATCAGATACAACTAGCATTTTTATGTTAGATATGAATTACTGCACAAAATGAGCATAAATTAGCATGCTAACATGTGAAACAATATCATATTTTAGGTGTAACTATTAATAAATGAAATCATGCTCACAGTGGAACTGTATTCAGGACTGTTGAGTATATTAACCTCTGACCTCTAGAGTAGGTAAACACTCCTCATAAAAATCTAAATTAAGGGTGCCCATCTTAATATACCCCATATAAGAAATATAATATACTACATATACTACATATAAGAAAAAAGTTGTCGCCATAAAAAGATGCTATTTATGTAAACATACCATTCTGCAATGCTCCTGTGCGTGCGTGAGACTGAAGTCTCAATGTCTATTGGATGGTAACGCAGGCCCCTTAACTCCAGTGTTTCATCCAACGCACCAACAACATATAATGCATCGTGTCGTTCTAAATAAAGAGAAAGCAGATTTAATTAACACATGAAAGTAACCAAATTACCAAAAGATTTTGCAAAGACAACATTATTAATCACATTTTATATTTAAAGTTATTTTTTATTTATATATATAGCTAACATTTCTGTTTCTTCATTTGAATTCAATACATTTATTCATACACAGCAATAACCCGGTGTGGAAAAATCACTAGAATTTATGAGTCATGGGGAAAAGCTACTAATCCACTTAATATTAAATATAGGGAAACATCTATATGTGCGCATATTTTAGCTGTCAAGCCTGGTGACTGTTTTTGAAATGGGCAAATCCCCATGCATATGATCTAATCCTGTACTGGAAGCATCGGTACAAAAGTGAAAAGGGTAGCAGGGGTGGAATGAGAAGTAATTTGTTTTTACACAGATAAACACTAACCTTTTTTTAACAGTAAATTGAGAAATTGATGCAGCAGATATATGATTGTTAATTCTGGTCTTCACAGTACACACATTTATATACACAGAATTTTAAATCATCTAGTTAGAAAAAGTTAAGATGCCAGTGCTCAAAGATAATCAACAAAAATTAGGAATATAACAATCTGAGCACAGATGCCACAATGCAAATAACTGAGGCTTAGCAAAACATACTAATATAGGAATATCCAAGTATTGTCCCATGTTGGTTTGTTCCTAAACTCATTTATTTTTATATGCAAATATCTGCAAAGAAATAAATGTTTTTAAAAATCATTTAAAACTGTCAAATTTCACTTGAAAAGTCTGTTGACAATTGTTTATCGTATCTCATTTACTGTGACCAATTAGGTGCAGATTTAAATGAGGTCCTGGACAGATGAAGCAATTATTGTGTATATGGTTGCAGGGTCAGGCCACTTTGCAGTATGTACTCCAGTCTCAGACAGATACAATATATGGCAACAAATGCCACTTTGACAATATCCTATTAAACTATTAGAAAAGGAAACTAAAATGTGGGAAGAATGAAGAATTAGCATTTGCGTTAGCTTATTGTTATTCTCTCTCATCCCGTATTTGTAACGGTAAAACAGGATGAAGACTGTTATACCTCCACTAGCATCTGTCAACTCTGTTCTCCGGACAAAGCCAAGGTATCCGGTCCTGGCCCAAAGACTGTTTGTATCTCCAAAGCTGAGCCTGGTGTTGAAATGGTCAGCCTGCAGACTCTCACTGTCATAAATTGTGTAATATCCACTGGCTGTGTGCGGACTGTTCACCCATATCTATGAAAATACAAAATAATGTATAAAGAAATAAAAGATCACAAGCTTCACATATAAAGCAATAGTAAAAATAAAAAAATGTTCATACATGAAAGAACAATCTTGTTAAACGTGGTGCATGGCAAAATGTATATTAAACATGTTAGAATCAATACTAAAAAGATTGTGCAAAATCACTTGAGAGGGTTTAAACCCAACATATGTTATTGCTTTCCCTTCTGTATCTGCCAGACTCGTTTTCTTATTTTAAAGGGACACTGAACACAATTTTTTTTCTTTCGTGATTCAGATAGAGCATGCAATTTTAAGCAACTTTCTAATTTACTCCCTATTATCAATTTTTTTCATTCTCTTGGTATCTTTATTTGAAAAGCAAGAATGTAAGTTTAGATGCCGACCCATTTTTGGTGAACAACCTGGGTTGTTCTTGCTGATTGGTGAATAAATTCACCCATCAATAAACAAGTGCTATCCAGGGTTCTGACCAAAAAATGGGCCGGCTCCTTAGCTTAGATGTCTTCTTTTTCAAATAAGGATGGCAAGAGAACAAAGAAAAATTGATAATAGGAGTAAATTACAAAGTTGCTTAAAATGGCATGCTCTATCTGAATCACGAAAGAAAAAATTTGGGTTCAGTGTCCCTTTAACTCACTACAGAATCCAGTAAAGCTCTGAATTTTTTACTGGGCGCCTCCATCTTGTAGCATGCATATTGTTTTATCATGTGACAGAAGCAGTGCACTTTCACAGATCTGTGATGTTACCGGATTTTTGACAGCTGTACCTTTCTCATCAGTTTAGCTCACAGAGGAAGTGTTACATTTCTGCAGTGTTTTGTACAGTTTAAATGTTACATAGCAAATATAAGCTCCAAGAGATGCAAATCTTCCCTAACTAATACTTGTAAGGGGTTAAAATAAGAGAATTACTTTGAAGACAGCTGCAGATAAAGGAGGAAACAATAACATGGTGAGTAGTAACCCTGATACTGTAATGTCCCTTTAAAGGGACTAAGTAGATTGGATTTGCATTCTTGATGAATGTGGGACACTACTGCTCAGTGGTAAGTGTTTGGGGCCACAAGAGAATAGTCAGTTGGGCTTGTTAAACTTTTTTTTTCTTAACTACTAGTAAGAAACAAGAAAGACAACACCTTTTAACATAATTACATATAATATAATTGAGAAATATGAAAAAATGAAAGCCAATTGATGACGTTCTGTAACTACCTCTACGTTAAAGACTTCATCAACCTTTAGTTGATTTTACCAGTCACGAATCAGGACTTGACTCAAACAAAACAAGGTACAGGACAGCAGAACACAATTCTATGATGGAAGATGCTGGAACACTCCCAACATGCACCTTGTCAGTTTCTCCAGGATACATACTGTTGTGGCAGTAACTAGCAAACAGGGACTCAAATGAGCATTGTCACAATTACATATATCTCTGATATCAGAAATTATTTATTTCTGGTAGAAAAACTCAGAAGAGTTCCAATCATCAGATAAATCTGGCACACAATTTCCTCTGCTAGCCAAACCATTATTGGTATATTGTTTAGATAAGTTGTCCCTGAGATCTGCTTTTTGCAAGAGAACCTGTGTTGAGTCTGCTAAAGACTCTTGGAGGCGAGACCAGTCCTCACCTGGCAATAAGTATGTTCCTAACATAACAGCATCCGTGAGGGACAGTGCTTACACTGAACGTGAGCCATCTTGGATTACTCTTTATATTCTCAAGAAATATATTGAAGATTATGTCCTAAAAGAGGTTTCCCTTTAAAAACAAACTTTCAAAAGGATATGCATACAGACTATTTACTGATCTGCTTTTTAAAGCATGATTGTGCCGAGCAGTTGGTTCAGCTGCTAATAATCGCAACACCATCATCAAAATATAGCACAACTAGGTCAACAAAGTGTTCAAGCTCAACCATACGCAGGAACAGCACAGGTGGTACCATACCTCACAGGAATCATTTTGCATAATCTAGACGATGGTACAACCTCTTTAAGACATGAAAATCTTTTCTTTCAGGATTCAGATAGCACATACAATTTTAAGTATTTCCCAAATTTACTTATATTAGCTAATTTGCTTTGTTCTCTTGGTATCCTTGGTTGAAAAGAATACCTAGGTAGGCTCAGGAGCAGTGCACTACTGGGAGCTAGATGCTGATAGGTAGCTGCACACATATGCCTTTTGTCATTGGCTCACCTGATGTGTTGGGTTGTGCATTCAACAAAGAATACAAAGAGTATAAAGCAAATTTGATAGAAGTAAATTGAAAAGTTGTTTTAAATGTCCTGTTCTATCTGAATCATGAAAGAAAAAATTTAGGTTTATGACCCTTTAAAGGCAGGGTTCTTCAAACAACAGGTCGCGACCCATTAGTGTTTAATGTTTACTAGGTGTTACTGCTGTTTCAGTTTAACATTTACTTATTTAGATTGGTGTCTTGTAAAAAAGCAAGGGACCGTTTGTTTCTGCCTTCTCCAATCTACAGGGTAAGTGTTGTAGCAGGGTCCAGGACCCTGTATGTGTATCACACAGCACAAAGCAAATGCGGCCTGTGCGCTGTGCTTAAAGGCACAGTGCCAGCAAGAGTCAGACATAAGAAAAGCTCTCACAACACAAATAAATGCACATAATGCTATTTGTAAAAATGTAGTATTACATGTTTAGTATGCAGCAGCAGGAACACACATTATAAAGGTAAGAGAAAGAAGGAACCTTTGACCCTCTGAAATACCGATCAGATAATTACAATTATTCAGGAGCAGGGGGGCTAAGGGGGTTTGCTGATAAGAAGACCTGTATGATAAGCTGCAGTCTAAAACTACTAACCGTTCCTGGACCTTAGCACAGCAAATTTATTTATTTTTTCTCGTGGTTGGCTGCACAATCAGGTCTGTGATCACTTCTCTGCACAGAGAAGAACAGCACACGCATAACTCCTTACTACCGGCAGCTCCCTCCCCTTCTCTTCTTGCCTCGTTAACAAGGCAGCCTGAGATTACATAAATCCACCTCACTGACTTCTGCCCCCTGATTTTAAGAGTATTATTATTATCAGGTATTTGTAGAGTGCCAATAGATTCCGCAGCGCTATAAACATAGGCTGTATACAAGCTAACAGTTAAAGGGATCAAATGGGTAGAGGGCCCTGCCAAGAGTTGCACTGTTGTAGTCGGCTCTTATGAAGGCGATCTACAAACAGCTGGGCTCGTAGGCTTACATTCTAAGGGGTTCAAAGGGGAAAGCAATGGAGTTAGGAAAGGTTAGTGTTGGTTGTAAGCATTCCTGAATAGTAAAGTCTTTAGGGAGCGCTTGAAGCTGTTAAAACTAGGGGAGAGTCTTGTGGAGCCAGGCAGGGAGTTCCACAAGATGGGAGTCAGTCTCGAGAAATCCTGTAAACGGAAATGTGAGGAAGTAACTAGAGAGGAGGAGATTGTGAGCAGAGCAAAGGGGACGGGAGGGAGAGTATCTGGAGATAAGGTCTGAAATGTAGGGGGGGGGAGCAGTGCAGTTAAGGGCTTTGTATGTCAGAGTGAGGATTTTGTGTTTAATCCTGGAGGCAAGAGGAAGCCAATGAAGGGATTGGCTATGAGGTGCAGCAGATGAAAAGCAATGTGTAAATAAATACCAGTAACTCCCACAGGGTTTGGTGTTTTAAACATACAGTATAATAACAAATACAGAAATGTAACAAAGTCTTAGAACACTGAACAAATCAATGCAACTAAAAAGTATTATACTCACTTCTCCAAGATGAGAATCCCCTAAAGGTCCTTTGGTCTCTGGATTAACTATAATCACTGTGACTCCAGGTAAAATCTAAAGCAAAATACAAAAAATAAGAAACACAAATATTAAAATGCTAAGTCAGCCAAGGGGTTTCTCTCATTTTTTTAAGGAATCAAAACTGTACAGGTTTCCTAAATATTAATATTATTTAAATATGTGAATAAATGACTGACCATGAACATAACATTAAAATATTTTACCTATGAAATGATAATGCTTTCAAAAAAAAAGTGACAACCACTCAAATGTTTCCTGAAGCTAAAAAACTATTAGCAAATTAAAAACCGAGGACTGAGGTGAGAACAATGAATATGGTGTCTTGCAAATTAATAATAAACAGTAAAAAAAAGCTAATGATAACTGTAAAACAATTACCTTCCCAGACTCCAAAAGCAGCAAACTCTGAGGAGATCCCCTCTCTACCAAGCGTACCCTTAGAAAAGTAAGGAAATAAATGTTAATGGCTTGTGTGTAGTAATTTGCAGCAGTAAACGGTAAGACATGTACCCAGCAACCACAGCAACTTAAAGGGACAGTATACTCTAAAATTGTTAGATAATACCTTAACTAGCCATTCCCCCATTCCCCAGCTTTGCACAACCAACATTGTTAGATTAATATACTTATATATATATATATATATATATATATATATAACATTAAACCTCTAAATGTCTGCCTGTTTCTAAGCCACTATAGACAGCCTCTTAATCACATGCTTTTTATTTGCTTTTCACAACAGGAGACTGCTAGTTCATGTGGGCCATATAGATAACATTGTGTTCACGGCCGAGGAGTTATTTAAGAGTTAGCACAACACAATACTAAATGCAAGTCAACAGATAATAAATAAAACTCATGTGATCAGGGGCTGTCAGAAGATGCTTAGGTACAAGGTAATCACAGAGGTAAAAAGTATATTAATATAACAGTGTTGGTTATGCAAAACTGGGGTATGGGTAATAACTTAAATTATGCTTACCTGATCATTTTCTTTTCTTCAGATGGAAAGAGTCCACAGCTGCATTCATTACTTTTGGGAATTCAGAACCTGGACACCAGGAGGAGGCAAAGACACCCCAGCCAAAGGCTTAAATACTCCTCCCACTTCCCTCATCCTCTAGTCATTCTGCAGAGGAACAAGGAACAGTAGAAGAAATATCAGGCTGAAAAGGTGCCAGAAGAACAAAAATAACAGGCGGGGAGCTCTGGACTCTTTCCATCTGAAGAAAAGAAAATTATCAGTTAAGCATAATTTTAGTTTTTCTTCATAAATGGAAAGAGTCCACAGCTGCATTCATTACTTTTGGGGGAAAAATACCCAAGCTATAGAGGACACTGAATGCAAAAACGGGAGGGTACAAGAGGCGGCCCATTCTGAGGGCACCAGGCCTGAAAACCCCTACCCAACAAAATCCCGCTTTGTCCGAAGCTGAGAACAACTTTGAGAAAGAAAAAAGAAAAAGGACACTGACCCGCAGATAGTCCACAGCCTTGCTAGAGACCGCAGGAACTAGACTCAACTGAGTCAACAGCCTCCAAGAGACACAGTCCCCAGCAGTTGGTTTCCAAGAGACAACACCTCCTATCACCCCTGATATGGAGACGACTAACTCCCGAAGGAAGACAAAGCCTCACGGCCTTCACTTCCTAATTAAGCGGCCAAAGCAGCCAGAAAAAACAGACGAAGTTAAGAAAGTCTCGACCCAAAGGAAGAGAACCTCTAAAAGGAACAACTCTTAAAAGGAACAAGTCCTAAAAGGACACTTTCAAAGAGACCATGAAAGGCAAAACAATAAGAACGGCGGTATGAAGGACCTAAATCCTCCAAGCCTCCAACCCACAATGGGAAGGAACACTCTAGTTGCCAAAAAATTTGGAAACGACTGAGCATGTCGCCACGGATCTCAACGGAGTCCCGCCCCACTAGATTGAAAGGCGAATGAGGAATGAACCAATCCCCCATGCCCCTAAGCAACCACGGCCCCTCAAGTCCTCTCAGGATGCTAGTTGAAGCTTGTAAAATAAAACAAGACAACCACATAAATCATATTGTGATCACTAGGCGCCCTCACCGGACCAACCGGACATAAAAAGGTGCCACGTGTCTGAACTAGGCCTCAAAGACAGAAGGATTTGTACCCAGTCAGGACCAGCCTGAAACCAAGGGCCCCAGCACTGTCAAGGCCCCATAGAATCTCCCCTGATGATAGAGGGATAAAGAACATTCAGACAGACTTTTGTAAACAGTGCGACCACAAAATATTGAGTATCAATCCCAGAGAGTTAAGTTCCCGAAGGAAACATCACACCACAACATGAGCTTAAGACCAAATAAAAATCATCCTCACCGGATGAAATTAAAAGATAAGGCAACCCGTAGGTTATCGCCCAGGAAGAACTAACAGACCCGCAGGACCAGCCCAACAGGGGTCAGAGACTTCCAAGCTCAGAACTGGAAAAGGATACACAAATAACAGACTATAAGAAGATTACTTCATCCCTTTATGTCTATGTATGCAAGCCAGTCGAAGATGAAGACTAAGAATCCCCAGACCTATTAAGAGTGGGATCCTCCAGCAATGCCAAAAATGTGCCTTAGTAGGACACGAAGGCGCACCAGTCTATAACGGGAGACGCAACATACCTCCACCAGGACAAAAGGAAACACCGGCCCCAAAGGTTGACCCCCTGAGTCCTCAGGGGCAGTTTCTCCCCCGGAAGGCTGAACTGGACCAGGCGATCCCACGCCTGACAAGCCCCGGTTAACGAAACATGGACAATATCGTAAGCACACTCCTGGGAGGTGCAGATGCGCCAGCGCCAAAGATATGGCCATGCGGAACCGTGACATAACCTCCGGTGGGAGCATGTCACACTCCCTAGAAAGGATAATTAGCGTTTGGGTTACCTGCATGCGTAGTAAGAGTTGATGGTAGGGAACTCATCTCGTGAGAAATAGAATCCCCAGAGACAGATGGCTCAGTGGGCACCCGATTCCAAGGAACAGAGCACTCTAAAACAACATTCGGAACATTACTGATGGGCATGTATCACCCGGGCCAATTAATATTCTTCGCAAGAAGTAGAGTCTGAATCAGAGACATCCGTCTCCAAGAATCCTCCATAATTGGGACACTGCCGCCTCCAGAGAACCAGACACCAGCAGACCAGGATTTCTCCGTCGCCATGCGGTCAGGAAAACGGAAATGGAGTCACAAGGTAAACCGTGCAGTCCATGCAAAAGCGCACCCGACCGAAAAGGCTGCGTCACTAGACATAGGCCGTTATCTTCCAAAATAGACATGAGCTGAAGCAACACTACACAGTAGCAGACAGAATCACATAACAAACATGATTATAAACCCCCCTCTTCAATAACCCCCCTCAGGAGATATTAACCCTTGATTCCTAGATACAAAAAGGAGCCTCACTGAGACACTATGTTAAAGTTATTCCCAAAAGGTTGTAGCCCCTCTCAGATAAACAGTTGAAATTACAATACATCCATGATGAAAGTAAAAAGAAACAATCTTTCCGGAATATACGCCGTGGAACAGGAACATGGCCCTTCAAGTGTGACAGATAGTAGTGTCGCTTCTGCTATGGACTTGAGAGAAAAAAAGCAGGCAGCGAAATTCGTCAATGCTGATTGCTTGTGGAGCTGTTAATATGAGTCGGGATGGTTTCGCAGAAAGACTCTCCCTGCATCTCCGGACTCTAACTTTCACCCATGATCTCACTGAGAGGCTGACAGGACTACTTAAAACTCCAGTCCCATGCCGAAGAGTACTACCCTCCATAAGAGACTATCAAAAACTTCTGACACTTCTCTGACAACCTCCTGGGACGAAAGGCAAAGAATGACTGGGGGATGAGGGAAGTGAGAGGAGTATTTAAGCCTTTGGCTGGGGTGCCTTTGCCTCCTCCTGGTGGCCAGGTTCTGAATTCCCAAAAGTAATGAATGCAGCTGTGGACTCTTTCCATTTATGAAGAAAAAAGGGATTATCTATCTTTTAAAACAATAAAAATTATATTGTAGACTGTCCCAGTGTACTGTGAAATTTTCTCTCCTGAATGTGTTCCCAATTCATTTTACCTGCTGGAGTGTATTAAATTGTTTACAAATCGGTTCTTTTTGTTGTCATTTGGAATAGCTGTTTTGGTATGTTAAAACTGACACACGTACTGAATATTTAAATACTGCAGTATTGGTTATAGAAAAACTATGTAATAAGAAGCAGCACCAGAGATCAACTGTCCAGTTGAAGTGAGAAAATAGAGCCCAGCTCATTTAAAAGGGTGTTTCTGCAGCTTCATATGCCTGAGTACATTGCCCCTTTAATGCTTTCCAGAATTAAATGTATTGTAAATTGCACCTTTAGGTTTAGTTTAGCAATTAAAAATTGAAGATGTCTGTACTTAATATTGTACTTATATTGACTATTGTGGTTGACTATTGTGGATAGAGAGTTAATATGAGAAGGCATTTGCGTATATAGAAAAATAATGAGGTCTGCTCTTCCTGCAGGCTCAGTCCATTTGAAAATGCATGTTCTCAATGGGTTGTGGTTTCAATAAGCAACCGCAGCTATTTTAAATACAAAAAAAACTAAATGAGTAAATGATCATACATTTTATACTCTGCAGCTGGTATAAAAAATAATTGAAAACACATAAAAGGGACAGTCAACATTAAACTTTCATTATTCAGACAGAGCATGCAATTTTTAACAACTTTCTACTTTATTTCTACAATCAAATTAGCTTTTTGCTCTTGGTATCCTTTAATGAAAAGCATACCTTGGTAGGCTATATAACATTACTGACTTTGTAACATTGAAGGATTGGCTCCTCAACCCCCTTCGCTACCGGGAATTTCAAAGAATAACCAGAGAATTTGTAGCATTTTGTAGCATAGTCTTGAAAAAAGCTTTTGATAGCTGAAACGCATTGATGAAGCATATCCTATATTCCAAGTACAAGTCCATGTTTTAATATATAAGAGCGCTCTGTATTTTATATTTGGACTTTAACAGCAAAGAAAAATTTCAACAGACAACCGGCAATCTACTCACGCTATTGGATACTGGAGGACATGTGACCTGAACACCCTAGTTCACAAGCTGAACGCTGTACATGACAGAAAAAGGTAACAAAGCGTCTACACAGAAGAAGGCCCCACAAGGATTCTGTGAGTAGAGAAATCTTGAGGTAAACTAGATTTCGCATTCTGGTATATGCTGAATATAGCACCGTACTCTACGGAGTCACCCTATATATCGGATCACACTAAGACTAAATGTATAAATCTCCCTGAGTCGTAACATCACTAATTACAACCAACTATATTGATATGGACAGCTAAGGTCTTGCAACATATATTGGGGACAGTTTAACAAGTGACATAACACGCAAAGGATTTAACTCTCCTGCTTTATATAATTGTTTTTAATTCTTATCTAAATGCACAAACATTGTTTATACAATCAATTCTCAATGCATTATCATTGATAAACCTGTTTTTTAATCTTTTTTATCTGAAGGTATTTTTAATCACCGGCGGTCTAGATAGATTATTACCGTAATAACTAGTTTCCTTTTATTAATAAATTGCACAGTTTATTCCTTACAGACTGTGTTTGTCTGTTTCCTTTATCCTGGATTATTATCAACACTAATCATATTGCTTAACTTATATTAAAGGGACATGAAACCCAACATTTTTCATTAATTATTCCGATAGAGAATACAATTTTAAACAACTTTCTACTACTGGTTTCTAACTGAACACATGGGTGAGCCAATGACAATCAGTATATGTATGCAGCAACCAATCAGAAGCTAGAACCTAGGTTCTTTGCTTCTCCTGAGCTTTTCTAGATAAACCTTTCAGCAAAGGATAACAAGAGAAGGAAGCAAATTAAATAGAAGTAAATTGAAAAGTTGTTTAAAATTGTATATTCTATCTGAATCATGAAAGAAAAAATTTGGGTTGTATGTCCCTTTAACTTCTAAAAGTAATTTTCATTGCTGCTTTCTTTAGCGCACTCTTATTTGTTGTTATATTTAGATTGTGAGAGAATTGGGAAAGTGTCTCTTACTAAGAGCTGCAACGCAATCATTTGGGATACCACTGTTTATTATTTGATCCTTAGCCAGGGCCCCCCAGCCTTTTTTCTGTAGTGTAACTCCCCATCCCTCCCTCTCCCTTCATTTGTTTCTGCAGTGTAGGGCCCATCCCACTACCTCCCCCTACCTCTGCTGCTGGACAGCCCACCCCCCTCCGGCTTTCCCTCACACACCTCCCGTTGGCACGTAACGATCAGGTATCTGCCTTCATATGGAACTGGAGCACAATCAGCACCGGAAACCTGGAGCTCAGAAAAATCCAGCTTTTGGCTGTAATTTACAGCAGAGACTGCTGGAGCTTCCTGCAGCTAGGATGAATATATGTGTCATGCAGTACGATAGGCAAAGGACCACGACATATATATATATATATATATATACATACACACACACACACACACACACAAAGTCCTGAGTAGAACTGCACACCATGTATTTTACAGCACCCCCCAGGGTGCAATGTCAAAAATAGTATTTATAATGCAAAAAAGGCAGCACTCACTGGTCTTCCATATAGATAAAATTTGACTTTTAATAGTACAAAAGAGGTTTAAAATTCAGGGATGAACATGACGTTTCGATGCCTAACTGGCATCTTTATCAAATGTCCCAAAGACAAGCAAGATGGTTCCTAGGAGGTCACATCAGCTATGTGATGTTCCCAATGTGAGCATGAAGATACTGGCTTTGTGCGCTATATTTATACTGGTTGTAGATTTGACAAAGAGGCTGCAATCAGCTGTAGACAATATTTTTCGCACTGTACTGAGAGATATGTTTCACACCCACACGTGCGTTGATAGGCTGAAACACTGTGTGTCATCAATGTTATTTTCCTTCAGCCGCATTGCTAATTAGCATATTTGTAGGCGTTTCAATGCGGTGACGTTACTTGGCCATTCATATGGCTGTTGTGTGTTCGGGCGTCATAGTATACGACCACTCCTCACATCTGGGTTAGGATCACCGCCAATCAAAAGGCAGACCTTGTGTGAATGACGGTTCTGAATACTTCTGGCGCAACAATGCCGTATTTTTCATATACGAACCTCCTCACATCTCAGGCAATTTCCATGTATAGTTAAACAATTCACCAACGTAAGATTCAAGGTGTATTACACATTTATCCAGTCCATCCGACTCGTAAATGCCCCTCTAGCTGTTAAGAAAAGGTTTCCTTGTAGAATTTGCTACGGAAAGCATAGTTATTATCAGACACACAGTATAACACCAACGTGTGGGGCATTAGAACATCTCTCATGTATATATATATATATATATATATATATATATATATATACACACATACATACAAATGTCCAGTAATCAATAAGCCAGATAAAAAAAAGATATGTATAGAAAAAAAATGAGAAATAGAAAAAAAGAAGAATTAAGAACATAGTTGAAGCTGTGCCAATGAGCAAGTCCCATATCAAATATTTGCACAAAAAAACAGCAATAAAAACATCATCACATTTTTACTGGTATTTTATATGGAAAACCCGATTTATCCAATGAAGGGCCCAAAGTCCAATTTGATGTTTAGTCCTTTAGGGGACACCGTGTCCAACATGTAAATCCATCTGGACTCCAATTTCAATAACATTTTATCCTGGTCTCCCCCCCTCCTGGGTGCAGGTAGATGATCAATGATCATACAGCGTAAACTGGAGATATTGGCAAAATGTCTGGCAACTGGGAGATCTGATGTTCCTTTTTTCAGTGCCTCTCTAATGGAGCACCTATGGTTCGCCATTCGATCTTTGAACGGGGTGGTCGTTTTCCCCACATAAAATAGAGAACAGGGGCAAATCAAGATATATATGACGAAAGAGCTGTTACAATTCAAACAATGGCGAATAGTATACCTCTTATTTTTGTGTGGATGCTGAAAGGAGTCCCCTATCTGCATAGAGTTACAATTCACACAATCTCCACATTTGTAACATCCATTCTTACGAGATTTTAACCATGTGTCCGCTTGGTGAGGACCTTTTGGATAATTTTTTACAAGTAAATCCCTAATACTTCTAGCACGTCTGTATACCACTCTTGGTGTTTTTGCTTTCCATATCGCTAGACTCTTGTCAGTCTCAAGAAGATCCCATCTTTTGTGTATCGATTCTCGTATTGTGTTGTGTAGCGGGGAGAATGTGGTAATGAAATTTAGTGTTTTCTCATCCATGCTGTTTCTTTCTTTAGTCCTCAAGAGTGACTCTTGATTGGACCCTGTTAGCATCTGTCTAGCCATACTGATGTCTTTTTTTGTCTACTGTCTCGCTTCCAGTTTCATGCACATAGAATCCAATTGTGCCATACAAATTTCTGGTTCAGAGTTGTTTCTAATTACTCGTGTGAGTTGAGAGGAGATAATGCCTAGCTTCTGGTGACGTGGGTGGTAGCTGGAGGCTAGTAACAATGAATTCCTGTCAGTACTTTTAGTATACAGGGACGTGCCAAATCCAATATGTTGTTGTGTTTTAACCTTAAATATGTTGAGGTCAAGAAAGTGTATTTGATTACTATCAAATTCCATTTTAAACCTGATAGGGGTATCCATCTGGTTTTATTGTTCTACCCATTTTTGCAAGTCAGTAGTACTCCCATGCCAAATTAGAAACAAATCGTCTATATACCTGGTATACATCCGAATGTTTGGATGTTCAGTGGGTTGCATAATTTGAGATTCATACCATAGCATAAATATATTTGCATAGACAGGGGCCATGTTCGAACCCATGGCCGTACCAGCTGTCTGCAAATAAAATTTGCTTTCAAAAGAAAAATAGTTTTTGGTTAAGCAATGTTCCATTAACTCCAAAAGAAAGTCCAATGGAGGACCACTATAGTATTGGTTCCCCGTGACCATGGATCTAACAGCCTCCAGGGCCATCCAAATGTGAGATGACAGTGTAGAGGCTGTCGACATCCATGGTCACGAGGATATCATCATCTGTCAATGTTTGAAAAACAGAATTTATGCTTACCTGATAAATTACTTTCTCCAACGGTGTGTCCGGTCCACGGCGTCATCCATTACTTGTGGGAAATATTCTCCCCCACAGGGAAAGGCAAGGAGAGCACACAGCAAGAGCTGTCCATATAGCTCCCCCTCTGGCTCCGCCCCCCCAGTCATTCGACCGACGGTTAGGAGAAAAAGGAGAAACTATAGGGTGCCGTGGTGACTAGTGTATAAAGAAAAAATTGTCCAACCTGATTAGGAAACCAGGGCGGGCCGTGGACCGGACACACCGTTGGAGAAAGTAATTTATCAGGTAAGCATAAATTCTGTTTTCTCCAACATTGGTGTGTCCGGTCCACGGCGTCATCCATTACTTGTGGGAACCAATACCAAAGCTTTAGGACACGGATGAAGGGAGGGAGCAAATCAGGTTACCTAAATGGAAGGCACCACGGCTTGCAAAACCTTTCTCCCAAAAATAGCCTCCAAAGAAGCATAAGTATCAAATTTGTAGAATTTGGCAAAAGTGTGCAGAGAAGACCAAGTCGCTGCCTTACATATCTGATCAACAGAAGCCTCGTTCTTGTAGGCCCATGTGGAAGCCACAGCCCTAGTAGAGTGAGCTGTGATTTGGTCAGGAGGCTGCAGTCCGGCAGTCTCATAAGCCAATCGGATAATGCTTTTCAGCCAGAAAGAAAGAGAGGTAGCAGTAGCTTTTTGACCTCTCCTCTTACCAGAGTAAACGACAAACAAAGATGAGGTTTGTCTAAAATCTTTTGTTGCTTCTAAATAGAACTTTAAAGCACGAACTACATCTAAATTGTGTAACAAACGTTCCTTCTTTGAAACTGGATTCGGACACAGAGAAGGAACAACTATTTCCTGGTTAATATTCTTGTTGGAAACAACTTTTGGAAGAAAACCAGGCTTAGTACGCAAAACAACCTTATCTGAATGGAAAACCAGATAGGGTGGATTACACTGCAAAGCAGATAATTCAGAAACTCTTCTAGCAGAAGAAATAGCAACCAAAAACAGAACTTTCCAAGATAGTAACTTAATATCTATGGAATGTAAAGGTTCAAACGGAACCCCTTGAAGAACTGAGAGAACTAAATTTAGACTCCAAGGAGGGGTCATGGGTCTGTAAACAGGCTTGATTCTGACCAAAGCCTGAACAAAAGCTTGTACATCTGGCACAGCTGCCAGTCGTTTGTGTAACAAGACAGATAAAGCAGAAATCTGTCCCTTAAGAGAACTCGCTGACAAGCCTTTATCCAAACCTTCTTGGAGAAAGGAGAGAATCTTTGGAATTTTAATCTTACTCCAGGAGAATCCTTTGGATTCACACCAACAGATATATTTTTTCCATATTTTATGGTAAATCTTTCTAGTCACAGGTTTTCTGGCTTGGACCAGAGTATCTATCACAGAATTTGAAAACCCACGCTTGGATAAAATCAAGCGTTCAATTTCCAAGCAGTCAGCTGCAGAGAAACTAGATTTGGATGTTTGAATGGACCTTGTACTAGAAGATCCTGTCTCAAAGGTAGCTTCCATGGTGGAGCCGATGACATATTCACCAGGTCTGCATACCAAGTCCTGCGTGGCCACGCAGGAGCTATCAGAATCACCGAGGCCTTCTCCTGTTTGATCCTGGCTATGAGCCTGGGAAGGAGAGGAAACGGTGGAAACACATACGCTAGGTTGAACGACCAAGGCGCCACTAATGCATCCACTAGAGTCGCCTTGGGATCCCTGGATCTGGACCCGTAGCAAGGAATCTTGAAGTTCTGACGGGACGCCATTAGATCCATGTCTGGAATGCCCCATAATTGGGTTAACTGAGCAAAGACCTCCGGGTGGAGTTCCCACTCCCCCGGATGGAAAGTCTGACGACTCAAATAGTCCGCCTCCCAGTTGTCTACTCCTGGGATGTGAATAGCAGATAGATGGCAGGAGTGATTCTCTGCCCACTGGATGATCTTGGTTACTTCCTTCATCGCTAGGGAACTCTTTGTTCCCCCCTGATGAAATCTTATGAACCTGGCTTCCGCTAGCTGAGGCCAAGCCAGGAGCGCATTGAATATTGCTCTTAGTTCCAAAATGTTTATCGGGAGAAGCGACTCTTCCCGAGACCATAGGCCCTGAGCTTTCAGGGATTCCCAGACCGCGCCCCACCCCAAGAGGCTGGCGTCGGTCGTGACGATGACCCACTCCGGTCTGCGGAAACTCATTCCCTGAGACAGGTGATCCTGGGTCAACCACCAGAGAAGTGAGTCCCTGGTTACCTGGTCTACTAGAATTTGGGGAGACAAGTCTGTATAGTCCCCATTCCACTGATTGAGCATGCACAGCTGTAATGGTCTTAGATGAATTTGAGCAAAAACAGAATTTATGTTTACCTGATAAATTTCTTTCTCCAACGGTGTGTCCGGTCCACGGCGTCATCCTTACTTGTGGGATATTCTCTTCCCCAACAGGAAATGGCAAAGAGCCCAGCAAAGCTGGTCACATGATCCCTCCTAGGCTCCGCCTACCCCAGTCATTCGACCGACGTTAAGGAGGAATATTTGCATAGGAGAAACCATATGGTACCGTGGTGACTGTAGTTAAAGAAAATAAAATATCAGACCTGATTAAAAAAACCAGGGCGGGCCGTGGACCGGACACACCGTTGGAGAAAGAAATTTATCAGGTAAACATAAATTCTGTTTTCTCCAACATAGGTGTGTCCGGTCCACGGCGTCATCCTTACTTGTGGGAACCAATACCAAAGCTTTAGGACACGGATGAAGGGAGGGAGCAAATCAGGTCACCTAAATGGAAGGCACCACGGCTTGCAAAACCTTTCTCCCAAAAATAGCCTCAGAAGAAGCAAAAGTATCAAACTTGTAAAATTTGGTAAAAGTGTGCAGTGAAGACCAAGTCGCTGCCCTACATATCTGATCAACAGAAGCCTCGTTCTTGAAGGCCCATGTGGAAGCCACAGCCCTAGTGGAATGAGCTGTGATTCTTTCGGGAGGCTGCCGTCCGGCAGTCTCGTAAGCCAATCTGATGATGCTTTTAATCCAAAAAGAGAGAGAGGTAGAAGTTGCTTTTTGACCTCTCCTTTTACCTGAATAAACAACAAACAAGGAAGATGTTTGTCTAAAATCCTTTGTAGCATCTAAATAGAATTTTAGAGCGCGAACAACATCCAAATTGTGCAACAAACGTTCCTTCTTTGAAACTGGTTTTGGACACAGAGAAGGTACGATAATCTCCTGGTTAATGTTTTTGTTAGAAACAACTTTTGGAAGAAAACCAGGTTTAGTACGTAAAACCACCTTATCTGCATGGAACACCAGATAAGGAGGAGAACACTGCAGAGCAGATAATTCTGAGACTCTTCTAGCAGAAGAAATCGCAACTAAAAACAAAACTTTCCAAGATAATAACTTAATATCAACGGAATGTAAGGGTTCAAACGGAACCCCCTGAAGAACTGAAAGAACTAAATTGAGACTCCAAGGAGGAGTCAAAGGTTTGTAAACAGGCTTGATTCTAACCAGAGCCTGAACAAAGGCTTGAACATCTGGCACAGCTGCCAGCTTTTTGTGAAGTAATACCGACAAGGCAGAAATCTGTCCCTTCAGGGAACTTGCAGATAATCCTTTTTCCAATCCTTCTTGAAGGAAGGATAGAATCCTAGGAATCTTAACCTTGTCCCAAGGGAATCCTTTAGATTCACACCAACAGATATATTTTTTCCAAATTTTGTGGTAAATCTTTCTAGTCACAGGCTTTCTGGCCTGAACAAGAGTATCGATCACAGAATCTGAGAATCCTCGCTTCGATAAAATCAAGCGTTCAATCTCCAAGCAGTCAGCTGGAGTGAAACCAGATTCGGATGTTCGAACGGACCCTGAACAAGAAGGTCTCGTCTCAAAGGTAGCTTCCAAGGTGGAGCCGATGACATATTCACCAGATCTGCATACCAAGTCCTGCGTGGCCACGCAGGAGCTATCAAGATCACCGACGCCCTCTCCTGCTTGATCCTGGCTATCAGCCTGGGGATGAGAGGAAATGGCGGGAACACATAAGCTAGTTTGAAGGTCCAAGGTGCTACTAGTGCATCCACTAGAGCCGCCTTGGGATCCCTGGATCTGGCCCCGTAGCAAGGAACTTTGAAGTTCTGACGAGAGGCCATCAGATCCATGTCTGGAATGCCCCACAGGTGAGTGACTTGGGCAAAGATTTCCGGATGGAGTTCCCACTCCCCCGGATGCAATGTCTGACGACTCAGAAAATCCGCTTCCCAATTTTCCACTCCTGGGATGTGGATAGCAGACAGGTGGCAGGAGTGAGACTCCGCCCAAAGAATAATTTTGGTTACTTCTTCCATCGCTAGGGAACTCCTTGTTCCCCCCTGATGGTTGATGTACGCAACAGTCGTCATGTTGTCTGATTGAAACCGTATGAACCTGGTCCTCGCAAGCTGGGGCCAGGCCTGGAGCGCATTGAATATCGCTCTCAGTTCCAGAATATTTATCGGTAGAAGAGATTCTTCCCGAGACCAAAGACCCTGAGCTTTCAGGGATCCCCAGACCGCGCCCCAGCCTATCAGACTGGCGTCGGTCGTGACAATGACCCACTCTGGTCTGTGGAACATCATCCCTTGAGACAGATTGTCCAGGGACAGCCACCAACGGAGTGAGTCTCTGGTCCTCTGATTTACTTGTATCTTCGGAGACAAGTCTGTATAGTCCCCATTCCACTGACTGAGCATGCACAGTTGTAATGGTCTTAGATGAATGCGCGCAAAAGGAACTATGTCCATCGCCGCCACCATCAACCCGATCACTTCCATGCACTGAGCTATGGAAGGAAGAGGAACGGAATGAAGTATCCGACAAGAGTCCAGAAGCTTTGTTTTTCTGGCCTCTGTTAGAAAGATCCTCATTTCTAAGGAGTCTATAATTGTTCCCAAGAAGGGAACCCTTGTTGACGGGGATAGAGAACTCTTTTCCACGTTCACTTTCCAGCCGTGAGATCTGAGAAAGGCCAGGACAATGTCCGTGTGAGCCTTTGCTTGAGGAAGGGACGACGCTTGAATCAGAATGTCGTCCAGGTAAGGTACTACTGCAATGCCCCTTGGTCTTAGCACCGCTAGAAGGGACCCTAGTACCTTTGTGAAAATCCTTGGAGCAGTGGCTAATCCGAAAGGAAGCGCCACGAACTGGTAATGTTTGTCCAGGAATGCAAACCTTAGGAACCGATGATGTTCCTTGTGGATAGGAATATGTAGATACGCATCCTTTAAATCCACCGTGGTCATAAATTGACCTTCCTGGATGGAAGGAAGGATAGTTCGAATGGTTTCCATCTTGAACGATGGGACCTTGAGAAATTTGTTTAAGATCTTGAGATCTAGGATTGGTCTGAACGTTCCCTCTTTTTTGGGAACTATGAACAGATTGGAGTAGAACCCCATCCCTTGTTCTCTTAATGGAACAGGATGAATCACTCCCATTTTTAACAGGTCTTCTACACAATGTAAGAACGCCTGTCTTTTTATGTGGTCTGAAGACAACTGCGACTTGTGGAACCTCCCCCTTGGGGAAGTCCCTTGAATTCCAGAAGATAACCCTGGGAGACTATTTCTAGCGCCCAAGGATCCAGAACATCTCTTGCCCAAGCCTGAGCGAAGAGAGAGAGTCTGCCCCCCACCAGATCCGGTCCCGGATCGGGGGCCAATATTTCATGCTGTCTTGGTAGCAGTGGCAGGTTTCTTAGCCTGCTTTCCCTTGTTCCAGCCTTGCATTGGTCTCCAAGCTGGCTTGGCCTGAGAAGTATTACCCTCTTGCTTAGAGGACGTAGCACCTTGGGCTGGTCCGTTTTTACGAAAGGGACGAAAATTAGGTCTATTTTTTGCCTTGAAGGGCCGATCCTGAGGAAGGGCGTGGCCCTTACCCCCAGTGATATCAGAGATAATCTCTTTCAAGTCAGGACCAAACAGCGTTTTCCCCTTGAAAGGAATGTTTAGTAGCTTGTTCTTGGAAGACGCATCAGCCGACCAAGATTTCAACCAAAGCGCTCTGCGCGCCACAATAGCAAACCCAGAGTTCTTAGCCGCTAACTTAGCCAATTGCAAAGAGGCGTCTAGAGTGAAAGAATTAGCCAATTTGAGAGCATTGATTCTGTCCATAATCTCCTCATAAGGAGGAGAGTCACTATCGAGCACCTTAAGCAGTTCATCAAACCAGAAATATGCGGCTGTAGTGACAGGGACAATGCATGAAATGGGTTGTAGAAGGTAACCCTGCTGAACAAACATCTTTTTAAGCAAACCTTCTAATTTTTTATCCATAGGATCTTTGAAAGCACAACTATCCTCTATGGGAATAGTGGTGCGTTTGTTTAAAGTAGAAACCGCTCCCTCGACCTTGGGGACTGACTGCCATAAGTCCTTTCTGGGGTCGACCATAGGAAACAATTTTTTAAATATGGGGGGAGGGACGAAAGGAATACCGGGCCTTTCCCATTCTTTATTAACAATGTCCGCCACCCGCTTGGGTATAGGAAAAGCTTCTGGGAGCCCCGGCACCTCTAGGAACTTGTCCATTTTACATAGTTTCTCTGGGATGACTAAATTTTCACAATCATCCAGAGTGGATAATACCTCCTTAAGCAAAATGCGGAGATGTTCCAATTTAAATTTAAATGTAATCACATCAGATTCAGCCTGCTGAGAAATGTTCCCTAAATCAGTAATTTCTCCCTCAGACAAAACCTCCCTGGCCCCCTCAGATTGGGTTAGGGGCCCTTCAGAGATATTAATATCAGCGTCGTCATGCTCTTCAGTAACTAAAACAGAGCAGCCACGCTTACGCTGACAAGGGTTCATTTTGGCTAAAATGTTTTTGACAGAATTATCCATTACAGCCGTTAATTGTTGCATAGTAAGGAGTATTGGCGCGCTAGATGTACTAGGGGCCTCCTGAGTGGGCAAGACTCGTGTAGACGAAGGAGGGAATGATGCAGTACCATGCTTACTCCCCTCACTTGAGGAATCATCTTGGGCATCATTGTCATTATCACATAAATCACATTTATTTAAATGAATAGGAATTCTGGCTTCCCCACATTCAGAACACAGTCTATCTGGTAGTTCAGACATGTTAAACAGGCATAAACTTGATCAGAAAGTACAAAAAACGTTTTAAAATAAAACCGTTACTGTCACTTTAAATTTTAAACTGAACACACTTTATTACTGCAATTGCGAAAAAACATGAAGGAATTGTTCAAAATTCACCAAATTTTCACCACAGCGTCTTAAAGCCTTGAAAATATTGCACACCAATTTTGGAAGCTTTAACCCTTAAAATAACGGAACCGGAGCCGTTTTAAGCTTTAAACCCCTTTACAGTCCCTGGTATCTGCTTTGCTGAGACCAACCAAACCCAAAGGGGAATACGATACCAAATGACGCCTTCAGAAGTCTTTTATAAGTATCAGAGCTCCTCTCACATGCGACTGCATGCCATGCCTCTCAAAAACAAGTGCGCAACACCGGCGCGAAAATGAGACTCTGCCTATGCTTTGGGAAAGCCCCTAAAGAATAAGGTGTCTAAAACAGTGCCTGCCGATATTATTAAATCAAAATACCCAGAATAAATGATTCCTCAAGGCTAAATAAGTGTTAATATCAATCGATTTAGCCCAAAAAAAGTCTACAGTTTAAATAAGCCTTGTGAAGCCCTTATTTACAATCGTAATAAACATGGCTTACCGGATCCCATAGGGAAAATGACAGCTTCCAGCATTACATCGTCTTGTTAGAATGTGTCATACCTCAAGCAGCAAGAGACTGCAAACTGTTCCCCCAACTGAAGTTAATTGCTCTCAACAGTCCTGTGTGGAACAGCCATGGATTTTAGTTACGGTTGCTAAAATCATTTTCCTCATACAAACAGAATTCTTCATCTCTTTTCTGTTTCTGAGTAAATAGTACGTACCAGCACTATTTGAAAATAACAAACTCTTGATTGAATAATGAAAAACTACAGTTAAACACTAAAAAACTCTAAGCCATCTCCGTGGAGATGTTGCCTGTACAACGGCAAAGAGAATGACTGGGGTAGGCGGAGCCTAGGAGGGATCATGTGACCAGCTTTGCTGGGCTCTTTGCCATTTCCTGTTGGGGAAGAGAATATCCCACAAGTAAGGATGACGCCGTGGACCGGACACACCTATGTTGGAGAAAGGAACCACGTCCATTGCTGCGACCATTAGTCCTATTACTTCCATGCACTGAGCTATGGAGGGTTGCGGAATAGAATTTAGAACTCGACAAGCGTTTAGAAGCTTTATCTTTCTGGCTTCTGTCAGGAAGATCTTCATTTCCACAGAATCTATTATTGTTCCCAGAAAAGGAACCCTTGTGGACGGTGACAGTGAACTCTTTTCTATGTTCACCTTCCACCCGTGAGATCTGAGAAAAGCCAACACAATGTCTGTGTGGGCCCTTGCTTTGGAAAGAGACGACGCTTGGATTAGGATGTCGTCTAGATAAGGTGCTACAGCGATGCCCCTCGGCCTTAGGACCGCTAGAAGGGACCCTAGCACCTTTGTGAAAATTCTGGGAGCGGTGGCTAAACCGAATGGAAGAGCCACAAACTGGTAATGTTTGTCCAGAAAGGCGAACATCAGGAACTGATGATGAGTTTTGTGGATTGGGATATGCAGATACGCATCCTTTAGATCCACGGTAGTCAAAAATTGACCCTGCTGGATTGTCGGCAAGATTGTCCGAATGGTTTCCATTTTGAAGGATGGAACTCTGAGGAACTTGTTTAATATCTTTAAATCCAGAATTGGCCTGAAAGTTCCCTCTTTTTTGGGAACCACAAACAGGTTTGAGTAAAAACCTAGACCTTGTTCCCCGGAGGGGACTGGGTTTATCACTCCCATCTTTGATAGGTCTCTTACACAATGTAAGAATGCCTGTTTCTTTATCTGGTCTGAAGATAAGCGAGACAGGTGGAACCTTCCCTTTGGAGGAAGTCCCTTGAACTCTAGCAGGTATCCCTTGGAGATTATCTCTAGTGCCCAGGGATCCAGAACATCTCTTGCCTAAGCCTGAGCGAAGAGAGATAGTCTGCCCCCTACCAGATCCGGTCCCGGATCGGGGGCTACCCCTTCATGCTGTCTTGGTAGCAGCAGCAGGTTTCTTGGTCTGTTTACCCTTGTTCCAGCCTTGCATGGGCTTCCAAGCGGTTTGGGCTGGGCCGCGTTACCTTCATGTCTAGCGGCAGTGGAGTTATTAGCTGGTCCGTTCCTGAAATAGCGAAAGGAACGAAAATTAGACTTGTTCTTAGCCTTAAAAGGCCTATCCTGTGGGAGGGTATGACCCTTACCCCCAGTGATGTCTGAAATAATTTCCTTCAATTCCGGCCCAAAAAGGGTCTTACCCTTGAAAGGAAAATTAAGTAACTTAGTCTTGGACGACACATCTGCCGACCAGGACTTTAGCCAAAGCGCCCTCCTCGCTACTATAGCAAAACCTGAGTTTTTCACCGCCAATTTCGTTATTTGAAAGGCGGCATCCAATATAAAGGAATTAGCTAACTTTAATGCGTGAATTCTGTCCATGACTTCTTCATAGGAAGTCTCTTTCTGGAGTGACCTTTCTAGTTCCTCGAACCAAAAGGACGCCGCTGAAGTGACAGTAATAACACACGTAGCTGGTTGAAGGATGAACCCTTGCTGAACAAAAATCTTTTTAAGCAATCCTTCCAATTTTTTATCCATAGGATCTTTGAAAGCGCAGCTGTCCTCTATAGGAATAGTTGTGTTGAAACAGCTCCCTCAACCTTCGGGACCGTCTGCCATGCGTCCCTTCTAGGGTCTACTATGGGAAACATTTTCTTAAATATAGGAGGTGGGGCAAAGGGTACACCTGGCTTCTCCCACTCCTTTTCCACTATGTTCGCTACCCTCTTGGGTATTGGAAAAGCGTTGTCGTGCACTGGGACCTCTAAAAATGTGTCCAATTTGCACAACTTCTCTGGTACTACCATAGAATCACAGTCATCCAGAGTAGCTAATACCTCCTTAAGCAAAGCGCGGAGATGTTCTAGCTTAAACGTAAATGCTACTATATCAGGTTCTGCCTGTTGAGAAATTTTTCCTGAGTCTGAAATTTCACCCTCAGACAGCCCTTCCCTCACAGCCAATTCCGATTGATGTGAGGGTAAAATAGATAAGGCATCGTCAGCGTCTGATTGGTCATCCTTTTTATCTGTATTTAAAACTGAACAATCACGCTTTCTCTGAAATGCTGGCAGTTTGGATAAAAGATTTGCTATAGAATTATCCACTACTGCTGTTAATTGTTGCATAGAAATAAGCACTGGCGCGCTGGGTGTCGCCTGCGCGGGCAAAGCTGGTGTAGACACAGAAGGAGAGGATGTAGAACTATCCCCACTACCTTCATTAGATAAATCATCTTGGGCAACATTATGAAATGTAACAGAGCTGTCCTGATTTTGTTTGGACGCTATGGCACAATTATCACAAACACTCGAAGGGGGAACCACATTTGTCTCTATACACACAGAACATAGGTTATCTGATGGCACAGACATGTTAAACAGATTTGGGCAGGCAAACAATGCAATAAAAACGATTTTAAACAAAAACGTTACTGTCTCTTTAAATAATAAAATGACACACTTTATTTCTGAATGTTCAAAAAACTATGAAGGCAATATCTGATTTTTATGAAATTTGGACCCCAGTGTCTTAATGCCTAGAAAGTATTGCACAGCAAATATGGAGACTCTAGCTCTTAAAACAAGCAAACCGGAGCTAATTGTTGGATTTAACCGTTTTTATACACCACAATCCCTGCTACAGCCTTGCTGCAGCTTTTACCTTCCTTAGGGGTCAACCACCCACAGAAATAAGCCTTCTGGAGTCACTTTCTGAGCCACAAGACCCTCTCACATGAAACTGCATGCACTGCCTTGAAATCAACTGCGCAGCTGAAGCGCCAAAATGAGGCCTCCTCCCTCAGTACACTAGAGTGAAGGGGCCTTCCTGACTAGATTTAGGTGTCTAAAACAAGCCAGATCAATAGAAAACGTCCCCAAGTTTGTATATGAGCTTATAAAACATTTCAAATGCCATCATATTGTAATAAAAACCAATCGATTTGGCCCCTAACAGTGTCTACCAGCATAAAGATCAAAAAGGGGAAGCCTGTTATCTTTTTTGCTGAGGTGAAAGAAAAATGGCTTACCGTTTTCCCTGAGGGGAAAAATGACTGTCATCTAGCATTAGCCTGTGTTGTTAGAAGGAGACTAGTCATACCTGAAGCAGATGAGTCTGCAAACTGTTACCCCCAACTGAAGTTCTCTGGTTTCAACAGTCCTGCGTGGTAACAGTAATGGATTTTAGTTACTTGTACTAAAATCATAGCCCTCTTAAACAGAAATCTTCATCACTTTTCTGTTGTAGAGTAAATAGTACAAGCCAGCACTATTTTAAAATAACAAACTCTTGATAGAAGAATAAAAAACTACAACTAACACCACAAACTCCTCACCATCCCCGTGGAGATGCTACTTGTTCAGAGCGGCAAGGAGAATGACTAGGGGGCGGAGCCAGAGGGGGAGCTATATGGACAGCTCTTGCTGTGTGCTCTCCTTGCCTTTCCCTGTGGGGGAGAATATTTCCCACAAGTAATGGATGACGCCGTGGACCGGACACACCAATGTTGGAGAAAGCATGTAATTTACGTATAATGGCAGTGGAATCTTGCAAATATGACATAGAATAAGTAACTATGGGTTGAAGGTGATAATCAATGTATTGTACTAAACCCGAGCAAATAGAATCCCTGGCCGACACTATTGGCCTTCCAGGTGGGTGTACTAATGACTTATGTATCTTTGGCAACAGATACAATATGGAAGTTTTTGGAAAATCAATAGTAAGAAAATCGCTCTCTTGCATGGTTAGATATCCCATGTTTAATCCAAACTCAATGGATTATCAACTAGTTTTTTTATAGGTCAGAGTAGGATTGAAGGATAATTTTTTTGTAAGTTGAGTCATCGGAAAGTTGGCGCAATGCCTCTATCTTATAATCCTCATAATTTTGGATTCACAATCGCACCCCCTTATCGGCAGGGTGTATGGTGATGGTGGGATCCCGCATCAGTAGTATCAAGAGCTGTCTGTTCTTGTTTCGATATATTTGAATAAGTTTGTTTGGGATTGCTTTTGCAATCCGTCCTAATCATCCTAGTGAAGCTACGTATAGAGGGATTCGTGGTGGGCGGGTCAAAACTAGAGGGTTTTTTAAACTTACAGTTAAGGTCAGTATATGGTTGATCCTTAAAAAATTCTTTGATATTAATTGTCTTTGAAAATGAGGTGAACCCGCAATATGTGGGGCATTTACGAGTCGGATGGACTGGATAAATGTGTAAATTCACCTTGAATCTTACGTTGGTGAACTGTTTAACTATACATGGAAATCGCCTGAGATCTGAGGAGGTTCGTATATGAAAAATACGGCATTGTTTGTGCCAGAAGTATTCAGAACCGTCATTCACGCAAGGTCTGCCTTTTGATTGGCGGTGATCCTAACCCAGACGTGAGGAGTGGGCGTATACTATGACGCGCCGAACACACAACAGCCAATGAATGGCCAAGTAACGTCACCGCATTGAAATGCCTACAAATATGCTAATTAGCCATGCGGCTGAAGGAAAATACATCGATGACACACAGTGATCCAGCCTATCAACGCAACGTGTGGGTGTGAAACATATCTCTCAGTACGGCGCGAAAAATATTATCTACAGCTGATTGCAGCCTCTTTGTCAAATCTACAACCAGTACAAATATAGCGCACAAAGCCAGTATCTTCATGCTCACATTGGGAACATCACATAGCTGATGTGACCTCCTAGGAACCATCTTGCTTGTCTTTGGGACATTTGATAAAGATGCCAGTTAGGCATTGAAACGTCATGTTCATCCCTGAATTTTAAACCTCTTTTGTACTATTAAAAGTTAAATTTTATCTATATGGAAGACCAGTGAGTGCTGCCTTTTTTGCATTATATATATATATATATATATATATTTATATACATACACACACACGTCCATTAGTTTAAGGTGTTAAAAGGATGATGCATTCTAACTGGAGTGTACCTAAATTGTTTACAAAAAGCTCCTTCACCTTTATTGTCCATTTGAAATAACTGATTTTGCCTCTGTATCCCCAACCATACTGAAGTTCTAGTTACAAAATAACCATTGTAAACAAGAAGATTTCATAAAATAATGCTCCCACTGGGTGTTGTGACCGAGAGGTACTAAATGTAAAAATTTTCAATGTTCTCTCTATGTACTGGCCTTTGCGTAAACAGTTATACCAAAGATAAGGAGAACATTGAGTAAATAGACATATAACATAATAAGGTATCCCCTCCCTACAAAATTAGGCCACTGTGGGCTAGATTACAAGTGGCACACTCAATATAAGTTAGCTTGCACAATATAAGAATATTGGGGGCATGTTAATTTGCGCAAGTATTAGAAGTTGAAAGTAAAGCATTTGTCCGAGTACAATCAAATTTTGCAGTGCGTTAGGTTAGCGTGACTGAAAAGCTTGCGTAAAGGGTTTGGGCTAAAATAAAAGTTGCAACCAACACAACATAAATACATTAAAATATACTGTTACTCTCAAATCAATACTATCAGAAAAAAAAATTCATATAAGTACATTTATTTTTATAAGGGTTCAAAAGTATATGGCCATGCATTTGATTTCAAAGGGCTATAATATATACGCGTCTTAATAATTCTATAATAATATTTAATAATGAGTTTTTACTGTGCATTTACTATAAATATTTCACATGCCATGTTTCTTAATATCCAGGACAATGTTATTTTATTTTAAAACCAAATATTTGTGTATATATATCTGTATAAACCTATAATACCTATATATCTATTCATATAGTTATTGCACTAGCAGAGCAGAACTGGACCTGGAAGCACACTGTAGAGACTGAACAAGAAAACCGAGAGAGATTCTACTGTCTTTGATATCTTTAATGAACTTATTTGCATTATTAAAAATTGTTTTTTTATGATATATTAAATTATATATGTACTCTTTATTTATCTAGATACACAATAGTTTAGTGGCGGTGTGGAAATAAATGTTTTTATCTGTTGCTGGTACATATAACAATTTAAAAATATAAAAACAACAATTTAAAAGGGCCTCCAAAGTTCTAAGAATGATATATTAACAGGACAGAGCTTTACAAATTTATGTATATAGTAGATATAATTGTAGCTAATAATTGTAGCATTCCATTCATACTCCATCAATCTAGCACTAGGTGTAAATAACCAGCTCGGACTATATTATGCAAAGCATAGCCCAAATCACCTGATTTTAATATAAACAATCCAAATGATAACTCCTATTTATTTCTGGGTTTGCGCATAACCCCAGAGTAGTTGTAAGCTTAAATAAATTTATACTGTCCTGAAAAAGTGAAAAGTAAATGTCTGTAGACGTCCTTTAGGCTAAGGACATAACCATAAAACACAATACCATGTGCAGCGAGACCATCTAGTCGCTAATGAGATCCGTTGACAAGTATTTTCATAATCAATTTTATTGATTAGTTGTTTGCGCTCTATTAGGTCACTATTTGTTTAAACAAATGATGCATGAGACAGATGTTTCTCTATTTTAAAGCGCTGGTAAGAATGTAGAGAAACAACATTGTGAGAAAAGGCTAATATTTTTTTAAGATTATATTTTATGGTTAATATTAAAAAAAAAAAGAGTATGTAGTAACCACTATACACCAAAGTAGACCATAAAATTACAAAAATGGATCCATATTTCAGCACAGTAGTCTCAGTACCTGCAAATCCCCGGTGGATATCATGTGCATCTCGAAAATCTGGAACCTCTCTTTTGATATACAGTATAACATTTTCAAGCCGATATAAATAGGGTACAGGATCCTTTATAACAGGGCTTGACAATTCTGGGCAACAGTAAAATGCCCTTAAGGCACGGGCATGGGTGGGGAGCATAACCCACTAAGACATGCACTGTGTGTAGCAGCCAGGCTAAATTCTTGCATTTCCTGTCTTTCATGCAGCAGCAAGAGGCTATGGCACATGCAGGTCACAGGAAACAGGGCAACTGGGTTAAAGTTTCTACGGCACATTACAGGAATGTGTGTTTCAGGAGGGTTAAGTTATATCATTGTGATGTAGTAAGAAAACATGTTACTAAATCACTTTTGTGCATGTTTACTTATATAAAATTGTTATACATTTTTGAGCACTAAATGGCAGCAGTGTTTGTACGATGTATAACTGATACAAATGTTATTGTAAGTTTTAAAATATTGGTAAATGGAAAGTTTTTATTTTCAATAGTAGCATGTCCAATAACAAATCTTTTTAGGGTATTATTTATTTTACAATGATGTTTACAAAATGAGTTTTTCTGGAAACTGCCTGTGAAATGTAAGTGGTACAATGGCTCACCGGCTTTATGTCAAACGTAACAGCTTTTAAGTAGATATTTCAGGATAGAGCAGACACCATTTATATTTTTTTATATTTTGTTATATAATAAAATTTATTAAAAAATAATAAGCTACAAAAGATTTTAAAAGCTTTACAATAGTAAGATTATACTTGCTATATTTTATGTGTGGTTACATATTGTGTTTAATGTACAAGTAATACACACCCTAGTTACTTACCCTCAATACATGCATGTGCATACTCTAGTGATTAACCCCTTAATTGCTGTGCTCAAATTTAATATATTGCATGTTGTGGAAAACAACACAGTGAGAAAAGATTTCGTCTATCCTTTCCTGATAGATGAAATATAAACATACAATACAGTACTCCAGCTTAAAAGCCATCCATGCTGTTTAAGCTTATATTTCACTTCAGCTTACCTGTCATGCCGGAGTGATTTGAGATCCACATACACTGTTGTAGGATCTGGCCCTGAGGTTCCCCTACAGAAAAAAAATAATGTTGGTCAATTCATGCTTTATTTTCTATATCAAAATGTGTTGAGTATTTTTTTTTTTTCTAAACAGACACAAAACGTATTCAAATGCTCACAACCAAGCTTGGTATTTGAATACTTCAAATATATTTTACTAAAGGCATACATTATGTAACTTAAAGGGACATGATGCTTCTAACATTTCTTTCATTATTCAGATAGAGCATTCAATTTTAAACAACTTTCAAGCAAACAAATTTACTTTTATTATCTAATTTGCTTTTGCTCTTGCAATGTTTTTTTTTTTAAAAGAATACCTAGGTAGACTAGGAGCTTGCCTGCTGATTGGATGCTGCACATATATACCTCTTATCATTGGCTTACTGATGTATTCAGCTTATTCCCAGTAGTGCATTGCTGCTCCTTCAATAACCGGATCTCTAACAGAATGAAGCAAAATTAATAATACAAGTAAATTGGACAGTTGTTTAAAATTGTATGTTCTATCTGAAACCATAAAAGAAAAAAAAAATGAGTTCATGTCCCTTTAAGCACGAAGTAAGAAACCTAGTATCTATAATCTTGGAAGGAAAAGGTGCTGCCTTAAAGGAGACATGAAACATGACATTTTTTCTGTCATGACTTAGATAGAGCTGTAATTTTAAACAACGTTCTAATTTACTTATATTATCAAATTTCTTAAAGTGAATGTCAATTTTGATGTTAAAAGTGCCCGCTTTTTAAAAATTCGATTAAAAACAGGGGCACTTTAATTTATCAAAATATACATTTCACTCCTGTTGAGAAAAAAAAAACTTACCTTTTAATCTTCACAGCAGCTCCAGCTCTCCTCATCCGTTGCAAAGCCTCTTCCTGGTGTAAAATGAGGAATCCGGCATCCTCCAATCACAGCGTTGAATCAAAACACTGATTCCCCCGGGGGGGGGGGGGGGCAGTGATTGGAGGATGACCTATCCATCATTTCTGACGTCAGAATGGTTTGCAACGACAGGAGGAAGATGGAGCTGCTGTCAGGATTAAAAGGTAAGTTTGTTTTCTCAACAGGAGTAGAAATGTAAATTTTGATAATTAAAGATGCCCCTGTTTTTAATCGAATTTTAAAAAACCAGGCACTTTAGAATCAAAATTGACATTCACTTTAAAGTGACTGTAAACTTTAATGAATTAAAGCTCAGTAAATAATCTTTAAACATGTTAACCTAATACATTAAACTTTACAGTCACTTCTTTTTTTAAATTCCATTTTGTTATGGGAAAAACATACTGCCGATACCTCCGCATTTCCTTCTATATTTAGCATATCGATGACGAATCCGGCTTCCTCCAATCGTTGCATGCCCCCTTTGGTGTCCAGCTCGTGGATCACACAACGATTGGAGGAAGCCAGATTCAGCATCGATATGCTAAATACAGAAGGAGATGTGGGCGGAGGATTGCGGTATGTTTACCGTAATGAAATGGTAAGTATTTAAAAAAAAAAGAAAAGTTTAATGAATAAAGTGCCCTCGTTATTAAGATTATTTTTAGAGTACTTGGCTTTAAATCATTAAACTTTACATTCACTTTAATTCTCTTGGTACTTTTTGTGAAAACTAGGGATGTAGCTCAGGGGTGTGCACGTTGTCTGGAGCACTATAATGGCAGCAGTTTTGCAAAAATATTATCCATATGCAAGAGCAATAGATAGCAGCACTATTTCCTGCCATACAGTGCTCCAGACACCTATCTAGCTATCCAACAAAGAACAACATCGGAACAAAGCAAATTTGATAATAGAAGAAAATAAAAAAAAAAAAAAAACTGTATGCTCCTCCTTTTTAAACAAATGTTTACTGCAACAATATTATGGGGCTATATAGAAACCAGATAGTTTGTAACAAAATGTTCTCTGACAGACATTAACATATGATAACCTATGCAGGTCAATACCTATCTAGGCAGCTACTCACAGTAATGTGCATGGCAAATTTTTAACTAATTTGCAACAAGCCCTATGCATTCCTTATTGCTTCATAATGTTAATCTCTGTTTTTTTTTTTTTTTAAATTTTGCACGATCATTTAAATAAAAATATGTATTTCTCGTACCTGCCAACAGAAGCTTACTTCACCCCCCCGCTCTTCTTCCTGCTTTCTGAACTATGTGACGTAGAGAGCTCTCTCACCTGCTCCCATGTAATTTTCTATGATTTCTGCCTTCAAGCTACAATTTGCGCATGCGCTAAAGATATCCGCCGTGGTTAAAATAGTTTGTGATGCACAATACGAGTAAGGGTGTATATTGGTATCAAAGGACGCCAGCTGGGCCTGACCGTGACCCCCTCACCAAAAAAAAGTGCTTTAACATAGATGAGGGCGAAGAAACAGCTGCAGGAATATAGATGCTTTATTGGTATTATATTTTAATTAACGCATATTAAATGGTTACTGATGAATTAAGTGGGATGTTTACCATTATTGTTTACCATCACTTTAAGAGTTAATAAAATTTCTCATTAAGTTATTATTTGGGTGAAATAGGCAGATGTTGTGAAGCATACATGAATATGAATATAAAATTTCATAACATTTTACACCTGTAAACATATAGCAGTATTGACTCTTGATCAAACGTGGGTACTGACAGCTCGAGGAGATAGACCCAAGATCTTTAAAAAGTTTGGAAAATGAGTATGTAAGAGAAACTCTTGGCCGCTCTTCAGCCACTACCACACATGTCCGTACGTAGGAGAGGTTAATGCCTTTTGTCTAGGTAAAAATAAATATATATATTATTGTTCATCTAAAATGTGTGTGATTTTTACCTTCAGTGGTGCAAATAAAGCATTTTGGGATTCAGATTTATTACATAAATATCAGTAAATATTAACTAGATACTTCCAATTAGAAGTCATTTGTATGAGACATTGTAAATTAGTACTGCACTAAAAACTAATGATGTCACTAAATAAGAAATAAAGGCAATGTTCACTAATATATATTACAATTATGTTTGAAAAATGTTTTACAGTGGTCTCAAGGGTATTGATCTTTGAATTAAAATATTTTACCTTCAGCACCTCAATCTGACTTCCAAGTCCCTTTGAGCACATTTCCATTACAGAATAGGAACAAAAAGTGTCCCTAATTTTGTATTGGCTGACTGCAGACAGCCACAAGCATAAATTGGATTCCAACTCCATAGGAGGAATTAAGATCGACTGGTGACCGGAATAAACACTTCAGAAGAAAAGAAAAATCTGTTTAGATTCTTTAAAAGATAAGTGAAATAAATAAATAAATAAAACTCATAAAAACTAATATTTCTGGCATTTAAAAAAATATTTTTGGCTTAAAACAAATGTAATTAATATACACGAGTCAAGATAAATTCTACTGTGTTGTTCTATATCAACAATAACACACAAAAATGTTACTTTATATTTGCACCATAAGCTTTAACATGCACACTTAATCACTAGCTTACATACACACACAGCTTTCTACGTATAAATACTAAATCCAATGTTGAACATGGACATAATCCACTTAGGTAAAATCATATTAAGTTGGTTTGGGTTTTAATTTTAAGCACATTTTTTAATTGTACCTGCAAAGGCACCAAAGTACAAATCCAAGTCCACAGTATGGATCTAGACAAATGGCTATCTGTCGAGAAGAGTACAGCTCACACTGCAGTTTTATGGCCCGACAAGTGCTGTTACTGCCCCATGAGACATCTTGAGCAAAGAAGGAGAGAAAAAAAACTGAATTGATATGGTTAAAAAGTTACATTTTTAAACGGTATATTAATATATGTTAAAATATGTCCCTGATCTATAGGCATACACACAGAGACCCAATATGAATAACATTTCTGATTACTGGATAGAGTGAAATGATACAGGATAATTTCATGTAGAGAGAGTAAAGATCCAGGATGAGTCATTACTGAGGAATTGCTGCATACTAAACATACCTTAACCCAGTGAGCATGCCAGTAGTGCTAACACTGAAATCGAGGTACGCTAGCATCTCAGGCGTTGGGGGTTTATACATCTGATACGTCCGCTTCCTTCGGCAAATCATCTACAAAATAATGAAATAAATTAAGTAAAATACAAATTTGCAATAGTCTGATAGGTGGCCATAGCACTGAAAATTTAAAAAGCTTTGGTTTGACAGAGAACTGGAGAAAACAAATTTATATTTACCCAATACATTTCTTTCTATACCGGGCAGGTAGAGTCCACGACTTCATTCCAATTACTAGTGGGGATATTCAACTCCTGGCCAGCAGAGCTGTTTAAGTGTCACTTACCTTACCCATAACCCCCAGTCATTCGGTTTGAAGGGAAACTCAAAAAGAAGGGTATAGAGGTGCCTGAGGTTAACACTAAAAAGCTGCCTTCCTTAAATTTAAATAAGGTCGAGGGTCCTGGACTCTCCATGCCTGGAAAGAAAGAAATTCAGGTATGCATACATTTTGTTTTCTTTCCTATGGCATGGAAAGCCCACAACTTAATTCAAATTACTAGTGGGAACCCATTTCCCCATGAGTAGAGGACCCTGAATAAAAAGGGAGGGGAGAACAAGGCAGGCCGGATCTAAACAGAAGGCCACTGCCAGCTTGAAGAACTTTCTCCAAAAAGAAGCCTCAGCCGAGGCAAAAGTATCAAATTTGTAGAATTTGGAACAGGTATCGCAAAGAGGACCATGTTGCCCGACTTGCAAATTTGCTCCACAGAGGCTTCATTTTTGAAAGCCCAGGAAGAGGGACGATAACTCTAGTGGAATGAGCCAAAAATTCTCTCAGGAGGTTGCTGTCCAGCAGTCTCAAACGTAAACCAGATTAACACTTCTCAACCAGAGAGAAAGGGTAGTAGAGGTGGCCTTCTGACCTTTACGCTGACCAGAGAAAACAACGAACAGGGCAGTAGACTGCTGAAAATCTTTAGTTGCATGGAGGTAAAATTTTTAGAGCACGCACAACATCCAAGTTATGCAAAAGACGTTCCTTCTGGGAAGAAGGATTGGGACAAAACGACAATTTCCTGATTAATATTGCGATCTGACACTACCTTAGGAAGAAAACCCAGCTTAGTACGAAGAAACCGTCTTTTCCGCATGAAAAATTAGATAAGCAGAATTACACTGCAGAGCCGAAAGTTCAGAAAGCCCTGCGAGCTGAAGAAATATCAAGAAGAAACAAAACCTTCCAAGATAATTTAATATCAACAGAATGCATTGGCTCAAACTGAGCCTGTTGCAAAACCTAAGAATAAGGTTAAGGCTCCAAGGAGGAGCAACCAGGTTTTAAGTCTGACCAGGGACTGAACACAAGATTGGACATATGGCAAATCTGCCAGGCATTTGTGCAAAAGAATAGAGAGTGCATAAATCTGGCCCTTCAGAGTACTGACTGACAAACCCTTCTCCAGGCCCTCCTGAAGAAAAGACAAAATTCTGGGAATCCTTACTCTTCTCCAAGAGAAACCCTTCGATTTACACCAATAAAGGTATATGCGCCATACCTTTATGGTAAATCTTGTGAGTAACAGGTTTACGAGCCTGGAGTATGGTATCAATGACCTGTCTCAGAGAAGCCAAGCCTAGTCAAAACAAGGCGTTCAATCTCCAAGCAGTCAGCTGCAGAGAATCTAGATTTGGATGGAGGAAGGACCCTGAAATAAAGCTTGGCGTTTTTGACGAGACACCATCAGATCCAATTCCGGGATTCCCCACCTGAGGGTTATCTTCTGAGAACACCTCCGGATGGAGAGCCCACTCCTGGGATGAAAAGTCTGTCTGCTCAGAAAAATCAGCCTCCCAGTTTTCTACCCCTGAAATGTGGACTGGCAGATAGGAGACAATTGTGAGCTTCCGCCCACTGCAGAATGCGAGTAACCTGCTTCATTGCTAAGGAACCTCAGAGTTCCCCCCTGATGGTTGATGTAAGCCAATGAGGTGATATTGTCCGATTGGAATATGATATATTGGGACCTAAAAGATAATTGTGGCCAAGCTATCAAGGCATTGAAGATTGCTCTCAAACTCTAAGATGTTTATGGGAAGAGAGAAGACCTCCTCCCGAGTCCACAGGCCCTGAGCTTTTAGAGAGCCCCAAACTGCTCCCCAGCCTAATAGGCTGGCGTCCGTGGTCATAATCACCCCCAGAAAAGTCTCAGGAAGCAAGTGTCCCGAGACAGATAGTCCTGTGAAATCCACCCAAAAGAGAGAGTCTCTTGTTAGAGGATCCAGATGTATCCTCTGCGATAGATCTGAATGGCTCTCCATTCCATTGATTGAGCCTTGCATAGTTGCAGAGGTCTCAGATGGAATCGAGCAAAAGGAATAATGTCCATGGAAGCCACGATCAGACAATCACCTCCATGCATTGAGCTACTGATGGCCTAATAGCAGATCGGAGAGAAAGGCACAAAGCGAGAAGGTTTGGATGTTCTGACTTCGCGTCAGGAAAATCTTTATGGACAGAGAATTTATGATTCTCCCTATGGAACACACCCTTGTAGCTGGAACAAGGGAGCTCTTTTCCAGCATTCACTTTCCAGCTGTGGGAAACAAAGAAAAAGACAACAAACATCTCTGTATGTTGAAAAGAAGTCGTCTAGGTAAGGCCGTCACTGCAATTCCTGAGATCTGACCACTGCCAAAAGAGCTCCAGAACCTTTGTGAATATTCTGTGAGCCATGGCAAGGCCAAACGGAAGTGCAACAAACTGGAAATGCTTGTCCAGAAAGGCAAACCTCAGAAAACGGGTGATTAATCCCTGTGAATGGGAACATTAAGATACGGGTCCTTCAGGTCTATGGTCGTCATAAATGACCCTCTTGGGACAAGGGAAGAATGAAACAAATGGTTTCCATTTTGAAGGACAGAACCCAGAGGAACTTGTTTAGACACTTTAGGTCTAAAATGGGACAGGAAAGTTCCCTCCCTTTTTGGGAACCACAGAAAGATTTGAAAAGGATCCTAGACCCCCGTTCCCTTATGGGAACTGGAACAATCACTCCCAAGGAAGATAGGTCCTTTACGCAGTTTAAGAAGGCCTCTCTCTTTACCTGGTCTGCAGAGAATCTTGAGAGGATGAATCTGCCCCTGGGAGGACAAGTTTTAAAGCCTATTCTGTAACCCCTGGGATACTATGCCCACTGCCTATGGATCTGGAACATCTCGTATCCAAGCTTGACGAAATTAAGTCTGCCCCTACTTGATCCAGAATCGGACCGGGGGCAATCCCTTCATGATGATTTTGAATCAGTGGAAGGCTTCTTGCTTTGCTTCCCTTTCAAGGCTAACTGGACCTCCATGAAGTCTTGGATTGCTCTGGCTTGGAAGAGGAGGAGGAAGACTTTCTGTCCTTTGAAATTATGAAAGAACCAAAAATTTGAATTTTGACGACCCTTAGGTCTATTCTTCATGTCCTGAGGTAGGAAAGATCCCTTTCCACCAGTAATTTCTGAAATGATCTCCACCAGACAAGGACCGAATAAAGTCTTACCATTATAAGGTAATGACAAAATCTTGGACTTGGAGGGTTCCATCAGCCGACCAAGATTTTAAACCACAAAGCTCTGTGAGCAAGAACTGCAAAGCTAAACATTTTGGTCCCCAGTCTAATCACTTGCATGTTGACATCACAGATAAAAGGAATTGGCCAGTTTAAGAGCCTTGATCCTATCTTGGATCTCCTCTATAGTAGTCTCTTCCGAAATCAGCTCAGACAATAGGCTGCCACTGTATTCCTGATGAATGTACATCTTTTTTTAAGTAAGGCCTCTAGCTTCTTATCCATGGGATCCATGAAGGAACAACTATCCTCTATAGGAATAGTAGTTCTTTTGGCCAGAGTAGAAATCACTCCTTCTACCTAAGGCACAGTGTGCCACGAGTCACGAATGGAGTCAGCAACAGGAAATATCTTCTTAAAAACAGGGAAACGGGAAAAAGGAATCCCTGGCTTATCCCATTCCTGAGCTATAATTTCAGACATCCTGTCTGAACAGGAAAAAACGTCCATAGAAGAGGGAGAATCATAAACTCTATTAAGTTTAATTGACCTTTTAGGATTGACCACGACAGAAGGTTCGGATGTCGTCCAAATTAGCTAGAACCTCCTTCAAAAGTAAACGGAGGTGATCAAGCTTAAATCAGAAATTAACTTCTTCAGATTCTGCAAAATCTCCCCCTACTATGTCAAAGTCCGAGATCTCACCCTCAGAAGCTACTGAGGTGTCGTCCTTGACAGACATAGGGGAGAGGTTGACCAGCGCAGATTTAGAGGGGTCTGAAATCTTTTTTTAGATTTCGTCTTACCGCTTACCCGTAGCAGGGAAAGCAGATAAAGCTGCAAACACCGCAGAAATCATCTGTGCAGCAAAATCCCCTGGTAAATAAACACCCCAGGAGGTTGAGAGGAAACACAAGGCACTGTATGTGAAACAATTAAGACTTGGGACATTTAAGGAGAAAGCTGAGGCATGTCACGCACAGCATTATCCTGAGAGACACTTAGAGAAATTTGTCTTTAAATTTTAAAGTTTTAGCTAAGCATACGGAACAAAATTGCATAGGCAAAACAATGTGGGCCTCTAAACAAAGTAAGCCTTTATCCAAAGAAATAGAAGGATCCTATTCTGTGTCCATAGCTACAGAAATCCAGTTCCCACTGAATAAGACAAAATTAAACTGTTCCCACAGAACGTTAGGAAAATCACATAAACAATAATTTATGTAAGAACTTACCTGATATAATTCTTTCTTTCATATTAGCAAGAGTCCATGAGCTAGTGACGTATGGGATATACATTCCTACCAGGAGGGGTAAAGTTTCCCAAACCTCAAAATGCTATAAATACACCCCTCACCACACCCACAATTCAGTTTAACGAAATAGCCAAGAATGGGGTGATAAAAAAGTGCGAAAGCATATAAAATAAGGAATTGGAATAATTGTGCTTTATAAAAAAATCATAACCACCACAAAAAAGGGCGGGCCTCATGGACTCTTGCTAATATGAAAGAAATGAATTTATCAGGTAAGTTCTTACATAAATTATGTTTTCTTTCATGTAATTAGCAAGAGTCCATGAGCTAGTGACGTATGGGATAATGACTACCCAAGATGTGGATCTTTCCACACAAGAGTCACTAGAGAGGGATGGGATAAAATAAAGACAGGCCAATTCCTGCTGAAAATAATCCACACCCAAAAATAAGTTAAATAACGAAAAACATAAGCAGAAGATTCAAACTGAAACCGCTGCCTGAAGTACTTTCTACCAAAAACTGCTTCAGAAGAAGAAAATACATCAAAATGGTAGAATTAGTAAAAGTATGCAAAGAGGACCAAGTTGCTGCTCTTGCAAATCTGGTCAACCGAAGCTTCATTCCTAAACGCCCAGGAAGTAGAAACTGACCTAGTAGAATGAGGCTGTAATTCTTTGAGGCGGAGTTTTACCCGACTCAACATAGGCAAGATGAATTAAAGATTTCAACCAAGATGCCCAAAGAAATGGCAGAAGCTTTCTGGCCTTTTCTAGACCGGAAAAGATAAATAACTAGAAGTCTTACGAAAGATTTCGTAGCTTCAACATAATATTTCAAAGCTCTAACAACATCCAAAGAATGCAACGATTTCTCCTTAAGAATTCTTAGGATTAGGACATAATGAAGGAACCACAATTTCTCTACTAATGTTGTTGGAATCACAACTTTAGGTAAAAATTCAAAAGAAGTTCGCAACACCGCCTTATCCTGATGAAAAATCAGAAAAGGAGACTCACAAGAAGAGCAGATAATTCAGAAACTCTTCTGGCAGAAGAGATGGCCAAAAGGAACAAAACTTTCCAAGAAAGTAATTTAATGTCCAAATGAATGCATAGGTTCAAACGGAGGAGCTTGAAGAGCTCCCAGAACCAAATTCAAACTCCAAGGAGGAGAAATTGACTTAATGACAGGTTTTATACGAACCAAAGCTTGTACAAAACAATGAATATCAGGAAGAATAGCAATCTTTCTGTGAAAAAGAACAGAAAGAGCAGAGATTTGTCCTTTCAAAGAACTTGCGGACACAACCCTTATCTAAACCATCCTGAAGAAACTGTAAAATTCTCGGTATTCTAAAAGAATGCCAAGAAAAATGATGAGAAAGACACCAAGAAATATAAGTCTTCCAGACTCTATAATATATCTCTCGAGATACAGATTTACGAGCCTGTAACATAGTATTAATCACAGAGTCAGAGAAACCTCTTTGACCAAGAATCAAGCGTCAATCTCCATACCTTTAAATTTAAGGATTTCAGATCCTGATGGAAAAAAGGACCTTGTGACAGAAGGTCCTGGTCTTAACGGAAGAGTCCACGGTTGGCAAGAGGCCATCCGGACAAGATCCGCATACCAAAACCTGTGAGGGCCATGCCGGAGCTACCAGCAGAAACAAACGAGCATTTCCTTCAGAATCTTGGAGATTACTCTTGGAAGAAGAACTAGAGGCGGAAAGATATAGGCAGGATGATACTTCCAAGGAAGTGATAATGCATCACTGCCTCCGTCTGAGGATCCCGGGATCTGGACAGATACCTGGGAAGTTTCTTGTTTAGATGGGACGCCATCTGATCTATTTCTGGAAGTTCCCACATTTGAACAATCTGAAGAAATACCTCTGGGTGAAGAGACCATTCGCCCGGATCCAACGTTTGGCGACTGAGATAATCCGCTTCCCAATTGTCTATACCTGGGATATGAACCGCAGAGATTAGACAGGAGCTGGATTCCGCCCAAACCAAAAATTCAAGATACTTCTTTCATAGCCAGAGGACTGTGAGTCCCTCCTTGATGATTGATGTATGCCACAGTTGTGACATTGTCTGTCTGAAAACAAATGAACGATTCTCTCTTCAGAAGAGGCCAAAACTGAAGAGCTCTGAAAATTGCACGGAGTTCCAAAATATTGATCGGTAATCTCACCTCCTGAGATTCCCAAACTCCTTGTGCCGTCAGAGATCCCCACACAGCTCCCCAACCTGTGAGACTTGCATCTGTTGAAATTACAGTCCAGGTCGGAAGCACAAAAGAAGCCCCCTGAATTAAACGATGGTGATCTGTCCACCATGTTAGAGAGTGGTCGAACAATCGGTTTTTAAAGATATTAATTGAGATATCTTCGTGTAAATCCTTGCACCATGCTTCAGCATACAGAGCTGAAGAGGTCGCATGTGAAAACGAGCAAAGGGGATCGCGTCCGATGCAGCAGGTCATAAGACCTAGAATTTCCATGCATAAGGCTACCGAAGGGAATGATTGTGACTGAAGGTTTCGACAAGCTGCAATCAATTTTAGACGTCTCTTGTCTGTTAAAGACAGAGTCATGGACACTGAATCCATCTGGAACCCAGAAAGGTTACCCTTGTCTGAGGAATCAAAGAACTTTTTGGTAAATTGATCCTCCAACCATGATCTTGAAGAAACAACACAAGTCGATTCGTATGAGATTCTGCTAAATGTAAAAGAGTGAGCAAAGTACCAAGATATCGTCCAAATAAGGAAATACCACAATACCCTGTTCTCTGATTACAGACAGAAGGGCACCGAGAACCTTTGTAAAAAATTCTTGGAGCTGTAGCTAGGCCAAACGGCAGAGCCACAAACTGGTAATGCTTGTCCAGAAAAGAGAATCTCAGGAACTGATAATGATCTGGATGAATCGGAATATGCAGATATGCATCCTGTAAATCTATTGTGGACATATAATTCCCTTGCTGAACAAAAGGCAAGATAGTCCTTACAGTTACCATCTTGAACGTTGGTATTCTTACATAACGATTCAATATTTTTAGATCCAGAACTGGTCTGAAGGAATTCTCCTTCTTTGGTACAATGAAGAGATTTGAATAAAACCCCATCCCCTGTTCCGGAACTGGAACTGGCATAATTACTCCAGTCAACTCTAGATCTGAAACACATTTCAGAAATGCTGAATTGTGGGTGTGGTGAGGGGGTGTATTTATAGGCATTTTGAGGTTTGGGAAACTTTGCCCCTCCTGGTAGAAATGTATATCCCATACGTCACTAGCTCATGGACTCTTGCTAATACATGAAAGAAAAGAACTTTAGGCACTAAAAAATGTATTAGACTTAGGACAAAGGGAATTTGTCATACTTAAAAAACAACCTCAGACTGCCTGAGGCTCCTACCTTGTCAGGAATTGAAAATACCACCAGCAAGGGGAAGCGAGACTCTCCAGATGAAATCAGAGTTCCTCTCCTCCTGGCAGACGATCCGATCGTCAAAAAAAAACTTAGCCGCCAAGCCGACGCTCCAAGACTCACTAAGCTCCGCTCTCTACAATAAAACTGAAAATCAGAGAGTCACGTGAGTGGGCTGAGAAAAGAAACTGCACCACAGGAATTACAAGCGCCCATTTCTTTAACGGCTCAAAACAAAAGTAAAAGAATTTCTATTCCTTAACCCGTATCCGGACTTCATAAATAAGTGGGAAATGTTAAAAACCCTTAACAACCCTTCAGCCAATGTAAAATAAAGGAAAACTCCAAGCTTAGTTCTTAATTAACCCTTAAGTCTCAGAAAAAAATATACAACATGCCAGTAAAAACTGCCCATAAATGTGTCCCAAAATAGATCCACCTGAGGGTTAACCTCTCAAGTGCTGTCCTTCAGTACCTAGAAGGCAAATGCACTTACCTGTGGATCCAGCTCGCAGGGCAGGTAACAGCTAGGTGTGACAGGCACTACCACTCCTGTCAGGGACTTGTAGGAAAAGAAAAAACAGAGTAACCAACCTGGCTTTCTGCAACGGGGGCAGCAAAAGTGTTAGAATAAAGCAAAGACTACCTCACCGCCTTCTAACTGCTAAAGGCCACCATTACTCTTACTAAAGAGATTAAAATGAACACAGCTAGACCTCATCCTTGCTTGCAGGGAAAAGTACCCATTAAAGGATTAAATATCTTCAGACACCATCTTCGCTATCCTCCCGTGATAAAGGCAAAGAGAATGACTGGGGATTATGGGTAAGGGAAGTGACACTTAACAGCTTTGCTGGGGTGTTATTTGCCTCCTCCTGCTGGCCAGGAGTTGAATATCCCTCTAGTTATTTGAATGAAGTTGTGGACTCTACATGCCATAGGAAAGAAATTCTATTTTATTACCTGACTACATAGGAATTGATGCATTTTACATTACGGTGTAAGGATTCAATAGATCCTGTTCTCACAAGTCAAATTTTAGTTATTCCAGATAATTCTAAATTCTAAATTATTTACCTGTATCAATGATTGTAGGCCACGTTTTCACTTCCACAGCTGAGGGCTGCTTCTTTGGATTTCAGCAATCTCAATAAGGTTTGTGTTGTGAGAATACAAGAAGCTTTGCTAACCTAAAATAGAAGCAAAGCAATCTGTAAAGGCCAACTTTTGGGAAATAACGTATTGTACACATTTAATCTATAAGTTAAAACAACATTGCAGATGTAAAAACATAAAAATACTTAGTGGAATTCCCTATAGAAGCACTCACCAACATAGAATGGCCTCTTAACATGGCCTTTTCTGGTGGCTATATACCATCTTTATTAAAAAGCAATGGCAAAAACGGAGGGAAACTTCACAGTATGCTGTTTTAGGGAATGGTTTGATAATTATAGAGGGACAGTAAACATCTTGTTTACTGACATTTTCTTTTAATTGTTTTCTATGGTCAAACCCCACCCACTATTTGCATATTAAACATTTTATATTACAGTTTCCTAGTGTTTCATGCCTCTTTAATTTCTTTTTTATATTGACTCACCATATTAGCATTCATCAATAAATCATTATCAAGTAGCAAAAGTGCCCAGGTTTAGAAAACCTCACACACACACAACCATCCTACAAATATGCTTTATTTGGAAAGCCACTATAGAACCAGGGATCCTGTCTCCAACGTGTGGCCTCAGCTGATGCATGCATATTCAATTTGTGAGGAGACATCAAAATTACTGCATAGGTCTTTCGAAGATAAGAAACAGCACTTGCAAAAATGACCTTTAAGACCCAATGACACATATGTTCGAATTACTGTCATAATCTGGGGTAATGTGCTGAAAATCCATATGAAGATTGTAGTGTTTGTCAGCATACAAGCTTTTGATGTCCACTGTAGAAATGATAAGCAGTCTTCAACTTTGCTCCCAGTCTTTCATTCAACCAATATAGATGTGAAGATGAAATGCCATTTCCAAACTCCATATCACAACAAAATAAGGGAATACAGATATCTTGAGCAGCATGAAACGCTAAAACTACCTTAAGCACAAATTCAGATACTGCAAATAAAACACTTTTGTCTTGAGGGAAGACCAAATAAGATTAACACCAGGAAGAGCCCATAGCCCACCTATTATTCTGGCTGAGCTAATAGCCAAAATAAAAAAATACTTCAATTTGGGATGAAGTGGAATGGTTGCTTTAAAGGCTCAAAAACATAAATTATGCTTACCTGATAATTTAATTTCCTTCTGTATGAGAAGAGTCCATGGCACCATTCCTTACTGTTGGGAAATACTGAACCTGGCCACCAGGAGGAGGCAAAGACACCCCAGCCAAAGGCTTAAATACTCCCCCTGCTTCCCTCATATCCCAGTCATTCTGCCAAGGGAACAAGGAACAATAGGAGAAATATCAGGGTATAAATTGTGCCGGAAGAGAAAAACAAATTTTGGTCCGTCCATCGGAACATAGGGGTGGGAGCCGTGGACTCTCCTCATACAGAAGGACATGAAATTAAAAGGTAAGCATAATTTATGTTTTCCTTCTAAATATGAGGAGAGTCACAGCACATTCCTTACTGTTGGGAAAACTATACCCAGAGCGCTAGAGGATCACTGAATGATAATGGGAGGGATAAAAGAGAGGTGGACCCTAATACTGAGGGCACCACAGCCTATAAAAACCTTTCTCCCAAAAGCTGCTTCGACCAAAGCAAAAAACTTAAAACTTGTAGAATTATTGAAAAAGTATGTAAGGAGGACCAGGTAACCCGCCTAACAAATCTGATCCATAGAGGCCTAATTCTTAAAGGCCCCAAGAGGAAGCCACCGCTCTAGTGGAATGAGCCGTAATCCTCTGAAGAGGTCTAAGTCCTGCTGACTCGTAAGCTAAGCGTAAAACACTCCTCAACCAAAAAATAAGGAAGTCGAACAAGGAAAGAGTTTGCCTAAAATCCTTAGTAGCTTGAAGATAAAACTTCAAAAGCTCGAACCACATCCAGATTATGAAGTAACGTTCCTTCGGAGGAGGATTAGGACATAAGGAAGGAACCACAATCTCCTGATTGATGTTACGATCAGAACACCAGCTAGGTAGAAAACCCAAGTGGGGTACGTAGGACAAGCCTTATCAGTGTGGAACACCCAAAAAAGGAGGCTCACATTGCAAGGCAGCTATTTCAGATACTCTGGCGTGCCGAGGCAATAGCCAATAGAAAAAGAACCTTCCAGGACAACAATTTAATGTAAACCGAATGCATAGGCTCACACGGAGCCCGTTGCAAAAAACTTAAGAACAAGATTCAAACTCCAAGGTTAGTTTTAAACACAGGTCTGATCCTTATCAGAGCCTTAACAAAAGATTGCATAGTCAGGAGCTCTGCGAGCCTCTTGTGCAGTAAAACAGAAAGGGGCCGAAATCGTCCCCTCAGGGAACTGGCAGAAAGGCCCTTCTCCAGACCCTCCTGGAGAAGGAAAGTATCATGGCAGTCTTAACCTATGCTAGGCCTAAACCACGCTCTTCACACCTTATGATAGATGCGACGAGTAACAGGCTTACGAGCCTGAATGAGAGTGTCAATAACCCTCTCAGAGAAAACTCTCTGGCTAGACTAAGCGTTCAATCTCGACGCAGTCAGCCTTAGAGAATCTAGATTTTGATGAACAAAAGGACCCTGTTCCAGCAGATCCCTGGCGACAAAGGTAACCTCCACGGAGGAGATGAGGACATCCCCACCAGGTCCGCGAACCACATCCTTCGCAGCCACAAAGGAGCAACCAGTATCACTGATGCCTGCTCCTGCTTGATGCGGGCCACTATACGAGGAAAGAAGTGGTAACGGCTCCGCCTGAGGATCCCTGGACCACAACCCATATCTGGGTAGCTTGGAATTGTGCCTGTATGCCATGAGATCTATCTCCGGCATCCCCCATTTGTTGCAAATCCCCGCAAACACCTCAGGATGGAGAGACCGTCCCCCAGATAAAGTATTGTCTGCTGAGGAAATCCGCTTCCCAGTTGTATCACACCTGGAATATGGATCGCTGACAGCGAGCAGTTGAGGGGCCTCCGCCCACTCCAGAATCAGAGATACTTCCCTCATTGCTAGGAAGCTCCTTCTTTCCCTCCTGATGAGTAAGCCACAAGGATATGTTGTCTGATTGGAATCTGATAAACTGGGACGAACCTAGAAGAGGCCAAGCCTTCAGAGCAGTGAAGATTGCTTGAAGTTCCAGAATTGTTGATCGGGAGGAGGGATTCCTCCTGGCACCCCAAACAGCTCCCCATCCTGATAGACTGAGTCCGTAGTCACAATCTCCCAGGATGGGTCTCAAGAAGGATGTCCTTGGGACGATGATCTGGACAGAGCCACCAGGAGAGCGATTCTCTTGACCGGTAGTCCAGAGAAATCTGTTGAGACAGATCCAATGATCGCTGTTCCACTGTCTCAGCATGCACAGCTGAAGAGGTCTAGATGGAATCTGGCAAAAGGAATAATGTCCATGCTGGACACCATGAGACCAATAACCTCCATACACCGAGCCACAGAGGGCCTTAAGGTACTGGGAATAAGAGAACTCGAATTCTAAGTTTATCTTCCAACCATGAGATCGAAAGAAGAAACAGAAGAGATTTAGAATTGGTCCTCTGCCAGACAGATGTTGCTTGAACCAGAATATCGTCAAAGTATGGATCTACTGCAATACCTCCGGTTCTGGCCACTGCAAGCAGAGCCCCTAGAACCTTCGTAAAAACTCTTGGAGCAGTAGCTAGACCAAATGGAAGTACAATAAACTGGAAGTGCTGGTCCAGGAACGCAAACCTTAGGAACGTGGATTGGAAAGTGAAGCTAAGCATCCTTCAGATCTATGGTGGTCATGAATTGTCCTTCCTGAACTAAGGGAAGGATAGACCTTATCGTCTCCATCTTTAACGAGGGAACAGATAGGAATTTAAGCACTTTAGGTCCAGAATCGTGCGGAAAGTGCCCTCCTTCTTTGGAACCACAAAAATATTTGAATAGTATCCCAAACCTCTTTCTGCGAGAGGTACCGGGACAATGACTGCTAGGGAGGAGAGATCCCTCACGCACCCCAGAAAGGCTTCTCTCTTTTCTGGCCTGGAAGACAGGTTTGATAAGAGGAATCTGCCCCCGGGTGAATGAGACTTGAAAGCTATCTTGTATCCTTGAGCGATGACCTCCAGGACCCACGGGTCTTGCAAATCCCCAAACCAAGCGTCCGAGAAGAGCAACAGTCTGCTCCCTACGTGATCCAGAACTGGATCGGGGGCCGCCCCTTCATGCCGACTTTGTCTCAGTGGGCTTCTTGCTCTGCTTGGATTTATTTCAGGACTGAGCCGGTTTCCAAGTACCCTTGGATTGCTCGGGCTTTGCAGCGGGCTGCTGACGTTGGGATTTATCAGAATGAAAATTAGGACCTTGCCCCTTAGGCTTAATGTGGAGGGAATGAAGTCTGGACTTAGAAGTCATGTCCGCAGACCAGGACTTCAATCAGAGTGCCCTACGAGCTTGAACAGAAAAACCTGAAGCCTTAGCCTTCAGGCGAATAATTTGCATATTAGTATCACAAATAAAAGGATTAGCCACCCTTAGGGCCTTAATTCTTTCCTGGATATCGTCGAGGGACCCTCCACCTCGATCAATTCAGATAAGGCATCACACAAGTAGATAGCCGCTCCAGCAACCGCAGCAACAGCCACTGTCGGTTGAAACAAATATGCCGTATGTTGAAACATCTTTCTTAACTGAGTTTATATTTTATTCATGGGCTCTTTAAATAACGAACTATCCTCAAGCGGGATAGTAGTGCGTTTAGCAAGCGTGGCGATAGTGCCATCCACCTTAGGGATGGAACCCCACAACTCCAATTGAGAGTCCGGGACCGGAAACAATTTCTAAAAGGAACAATACTTTCACATTCATTCTTAATAATATTCGCCATCTTTACGGGAACCGGGAAAGTTTGTGGTACAACCCTGTCCTCGTAGACCTTATCTAATTTAGGAATCAAAAGGTTCCTCAGGCAATTTGGGCTCTGGAACCTCTAACGTAGCCAAAACGTCCTTCAACAGAAAGCGTAAATGCTCAATCCTAAATCTGAAGTCTAGTTTCTCCACAGCTGTAGGTTTAGAGGCAGCATATTCCAACCCAGAAAGAGCGTCCTCTGAAGTATCAGAGGCGCCTTCATCATCAGATAATCTTGTATCAGATAAATCCAATAAACTAGGATAGCAATATTTGACCTTTCGCTTGTGCTTACCAGGGTGAGGTAAAGCACTAAAGGCTGCAGACACTGCCGTTTGTAACTGCTCAGTAAAGTCTGGCGGTAAAAGGCCCCCTCCAGATGGAGGATTAGGAGTGCTACGGGAAGCTGCATGTGTATTAGGAGATGATTGTAGGGTGTGCACCTCACAGGACAGAGACTCCTCAGAGGTGGGCAGCTCAGTGGTATCAAACATATTAAACTTCTTTGACATGATTACTTTATCAAGGCATGTGGAACATAGTTGAACGGGCGGGTATAGCGTGGCCTCCTCACAATATAGACAGGTATTCGACTTAGGTAAAGAGGGAGTACCCTCTAACGCATCAGAATCCTCCATAGCTTGCGCTTACAAAGCAGATTATTGACTATTAAGAAAAAACAGCACCTTTATACCCCCAATGGCTGGGGCACTTACCACCTCCTATGACCCTGGCCAAACAGAGAGGAAAGAAGTGTAACCACACCCGGTCACATGGTGCGCAATGCAGGACCGCCCCTGCTATACTAGAAAAAAAAAAGCGCCAAGCCTTTCAGGCTGCACAGCTCACCAAAACGAAAGTAAAAACCTGTATGTTCCAACAACTGCCTGAGCCTAAAAAACATCTCACACATGTCGCAGCATAATCAAATAAACTTATGTGATTAATCCCCACTGTTCAATAATCCCCCTCAGGACAGATTAACCCTTGATTCCATACAGATAAAAGGAGCCACACTGTGACCCTGTCTTCTGGCGTTATATGTATAAAAAATGAAATGATCTTAATGGAATCTATGCTGTGGAACAGAAACACAGCCTCTCAAGTTTGAAAGTCTTGTAGCATCGCTCCAGGCATGGACTTGAGTGATGGAAGCAGGCAGTGAAACTGGTCAACACTGATTGCTTAGGAGCTGTTAATACGAATCTGGATGCGTTCGCATAAAGACTCTCCCTGCATCTTCAGACCCTAACATTCGTCAATGCTCTCACTGAGAGGCTGACAAGACTCCAGTCCCATTTCGAAGGGTAGATACCCTTCATAAGAAACTACTCAGAATCTTCTGACACTTCTCTGCCAACCTCCTGTGACAAAAGGCAAAGAATGACTGGGATATAAGGGAAGTAGGGGGGAGTATTTAAGCCTTTGGCTGGGGTGTCTTTGCCTCCTCCTGGTGGCCAGGTTCAGTATTTCCCAACAGTAAGTAATGATGCCGTGGACTCTCCTCATATTAAGAAGAAAGATCTTCCAAATTAAGATTAAAGGGAAATCTCCCTGGGTTAGTGTTTAGTCTGCATATGAAACTCTCTTTGAACAAATTGAACCAATGGCTTATGAGCATATGTGACTCTAATAACGCAGTTTAAAAGCACCGGAACTGAGACCTTTTGTGCATTTATAATGTAAAAAGAATCAAGTACTGGATAAACCAGATAATCCAATGATAAAGTGTAGTAGGCTGAAGATGTATACACATTTGTGCTCAGAAATGGGTGTCCAAATAATTGGACAGAATGACCACCAAGGTTATATGTCAAGCTGAACTTGAAACATGACAACAAATTGAGGAAATATCTAGAGAAAGCCTACATATAAATTATTCAAAATATAGAAACAACAAAAATATAGTAACGCTGTCTATGCTTAACAGAAAGGTAAGTTACTGACAAATCTTTTTACCTGATAATTGCACTCCAAGGGAAGAATGCCTGTTACTTTAGTCCCTCTTTTGCTGGGTCAGATGAAATACTTACCTCCGAGAAAAATGTACTGTCTGCTGGGATAGCATTTTGGGCAAGTGCATTTTTGTTGACAGATGAAGCACAGTAACAACTAGAAAATATTGTAATCGCCATTGCAGAAACATCTGGCATCCTACATCAGACAAGGTTTTGAGTGTTTCCATGGTTTCTAATTGCAAGATACTACATCATAAGTGAAAGGACAGAGTTAGACAAACTGCTTTGAGTTCAGCAACAATAACTTGTCTACTGGACCAATGTCATATGTAGAATTGCTCTTCATGGCAAGATCTGAACTTGGTAGTCACACATATCGCCTGGGGTTCTGGCTGGAACTTGCCTTGCTGAAAATGCAATCAAATCATCCACCAGGACAATGTCGATTTTATTTTGTGCGGAAAGGGAACACAAGCTGTGTTTCATTCTGGTGATGCCTGGTATCCAGAAAGTAAACTAGAATAGGACACATCCTCTACCTGGCCCATTGTACACACGGAGAGTGGAGGACAATTTTTCTATAAGAGTAATCCAAGTAAGCACTGTTCTGTTTGCCAAGACCCTGTTGACTAATTGAATAAGGGGGGCAATACTGTCCTCTTTCAGGGAACACTACTTTGAGTAGCAAGTGGCAAATTGTGCCCCCAAAAAAGACTTAGAATAAGGTGTTTTTTTCAATCTGAACATGCAGTCGTGCTTGGTTTAAAAAGCCACAAGTTTAAAAAATGACATGTTGAAGTTCTCTCAAGGATCCACAATAAAAATGTTGCACAATAAGGTATATGTAGCTTGTGATACATGATAATATTGGGTTTTCCTTTAAAAAGTCACCAGGACCTTTGTAAAAATTCTTCATGGAGGGGCTAGCAAATTAAATTGGAAATGATAATGATCAACCGTAAGTGGAATATGCAGATATACATAAAGTCTATCATCCGCAATGCCTGCGGAGAATGAAGAATGTCATCAGCAGCGAAATTCCATTTTAAAGGTGTGTTCATATAGTTGTTCAATGCATGAAGATCTAATACAAGTCACCATGAATTTTATTTGTTAGGAACCAGAAACACGTGGAAGTAAAACCCAAGTATTCAATTGAGGTGAGGTGTGCCTATCTGAATGGCTTTGAGAAGCATACAATTTTTTCTTTATAAAGCACCACCCTATACACAGTATTAAAGGACACTGAACCCAAATTTTTTCTTTCAGGATTCAGATAGAGCATGCAATTTTAAGCAACTTTCTAATTTACTCCTATTATCATTTTTTTTCTTTATTCTCTTGCTATCTTTATTTGAAAAAGAAGGCATCTAAGCTTTTAATTGGTTCAGAGTTCTGGACAGCACTTTTTTATTGGTGGATGAATTTATCCACCAATCAGCAAGAACAACCCAGGTTTGTTCACCAAAAATGGGCCCGACATCTAAACTTACATTCTTGCATTTCAAATAAAGATACCAAGAGAATGAAGAAAATTTGATAATAGGAGTAAATTAGAAAGTTGCTTAAAATGTCATGCTGTATCTGAATCACAAATAAAACATTTGGGTTCAGTGTTCCTTTAGTGCACATAGTATACACACTTTTTGTATTACTTTTTATATTTATGTTGTATAATAAGTTGTATCTTACATTTATTGTTATCATACCACAAATATTTGCTTTGGAGTATGTATCTGCTACCCAATTTCCTAATCAAAGCTCTCATCTTGCAATATTTGTTGCTAATATAACTTAACAATAAAGTGGATGGTATAACTATGATATAATCTAAACTCCACTTTCATTAATGATTTTTTTTTTCTCTTCAAAATAAGTGTTTTTACAGCTAATAGCTCCGATTTACTCATAAACACCCCACCCCCCGCAACGATCTACCACTTTTTTAATTCAGTGACGTTTCTTCATCCGGCAAATTGATTTTCCTGGCCTTTAGGAAGCAGAGTCAGGGATCCGTAGGAAAAAAGAAGCACATGCGCAATTGATCCAAGGGGCGTGCTGTGTAATCACTTGGCCGCCTAAAGGCCAGAAAACCAGATAAAGAAACGTTACTGAATAAAAAAAGTGTAGATTGTTGCCAAGAGGAGGAGTGGTCTGAGTAAATTGGAGCGATTAGCTGTAAAAACACTTATTTTGAAGAAAAAAAAAATCATGAATAAAAGTGGGTTAGATTTGTATCTTAGTTACACTGATTTATGTTAGCAACTAAATCTGGCATGGTTTGTTATAGTACTTCTAGCAGGAGACCTTTCTCCAAATAAGATGCGCAATAACTTGCATTTTTAATACTATAACGCATAGTCATACTGAATATATTCATTTTACTATCATGCAATTTTTCCTCAGTCAGTATTGAAACAGAGACGGCCTAGTTCATGAATATGACATTATCTCTCACAGCCTGAATAATACAGATTAACATGGACAGTTGAAATACAATAGGGCACTTTGGCAATAAGAACATATGAGAAACAACGTCCTCCATATTTCAAAAGGAACATAAGAAATGGGAAAAATTTAGGCTCCAAACACTGCAGATTAGTCTCTCACTCCTTGCTTACATACATATATACATATACACACACAGGAAAGCATAAAATATACCCACTTACCCAGGACTATAGGGCAGTATTATCAATCATATAAAGTGTGCAAATTACTAAGGCAAATACAGATTCATTCTATAACCAATAAAAAATGCATAATACAAATATAGTTAAAATAAAACAGCTCCTGTATAGTAGAATGTAATAGGCCAGGGTATTAAAAAAATGTCACTGTATTGCAGATTAAACACATAAAGAACTTGTCAAAATCGGGACACTAAACCCAAATTGTTTCTTTCATGATTCAGGTAGAGAATAATACAGTTTTAAACAATATCCCAATTTACTTCTATTATCTAATTTGCTTCATTCTTTAGATGTCCTTGTTGAAGAAATAGCAATGCACATGGGTAAGCCAATCACACAATGCATCTATGTGCAGCCACCAATCAGAAGCTACTGAGCCTATCTAGATATGCTTTTCAGCAAAGGATATCAATGAAGCAAATTAGATAACAGAAGTAAATTAGAAAGTTGTTTAAAATTACACGATATTTCTAATTCATAAAAGAAAAAAAAAACGGGGTTTTATGTCCCTTTAACAAATGCTCTGACCAACAGAGTCTGACTAATGCACTCACAAACATATGGGCATATTCACCAACACACATGAAACTGAACATTAAAATAAAGAGTATAATGTTTAAAGGAGTTTTAGGAAAGGCAATTATTCCTCTCACAACAAAGCTGTTTAACCAAACCATATATCATGAATGTTGTCAAAAAGAATATAGTTTATACTTAATGACATAATTATGGTTTGCCAGTCATGTAATATATTGTAAGTGTAGGTCACAAAGGCACATACATAATTTGCTGTATTTGATGTAAAATATTGTGGTGTTTTTAACACTACTTACATCTACAATCATGCGCACTGTAGGTAAGGTGGCGGTGAGGTTTTGAGCATGAGGAGGCCGCACGGTTACAGGAATACAGCCAGCGTACAAACAACCATAAAATGCAGCAATGAGCTCAATTCCTGGAAGGCAAACAGAAATGACATGCTTATTAAGAGACTTCCTTTCCATTACATAGTAATCTACTGCTGCCAGGCAGAAATCAATATGCAAATTACTAATTTGTAACCTTTATATCTTAAAAAGACATTTAACTTTACGGGAATAGATAGGTATTCATATTTAATGTAATATTATAGAATAAACATTTGTATTTATATATAAAACAGAGTAATTTCTACTGGCAACAAAAAAGTAAATTTATGCTCACCTGATAAATTAATTTCTTCTATGGTACGACGAGTCCACGGATTCATCCTTTACTTGTGGGATATTATCCTCCTGCTAACAGGAAGTGGCAAAGAGCACCACAGCAGAGCTGTCTATATAGCTCCTCCCTTAGCTCCATCCCCCAGTCATTCGACCGAAGGTACAGGAAGAAAAGGGAGAAAATAAAAGGTGCAGAGGTGACTGAAGTTTAAATAAAAAAAACATAATTTATGTAAGAACTTACCTGATAAATTCATTTCTTTCATATTAGCAAGAGTCCATGAACTAGTGACGTATGGGATATACATTCCTACCAGGAGGGGCAAAGTTTCCCAAACCTCAAAATGCCTATAAATATACCCCTCACCACACCCACAATTCAGTTTAACGAATAGCCAAGAAGTGGGGTGATAAAAAAGTGCAAAAGCATATAAAATAAGGAATTGGAATAATTGTGCTTTATACAAAATCATAACCACCACAAAAAAAGGGCGGGCCTCATGGACTCTTGCTAATATGAAAGAAAATGAATTTATCAGGTAAGTTCTTACATAAATTATGTTTTCTTTCATGTAATTAGGCAAGAGTCCATGAGCTAGTGACGTATGGGATAATGATTACCCAAGATGTGGATCTTTCCACACAAGAGTCACTAGAGAGGGAGGGATAAAATAAAGACAGCCAATTCCTGCTGAAAATAATCCACACCCAAAATAAAGTTTAATGAAAAAACATAAGCAGAAGATTCAAACTGAAACCGCTGCCTGAAGTACTTTTCTACCAAAAACTGCTTCAGAAGAAGAAAATACATCAAAATGGTAGAATTTAGTAAAAGTATGCAAAGAGGACCAAGTTGCTGCTTTGCAAATCTGATCAACCGAAGCTTCATTCCTAAACGCCCAGGAAGTAGAAACTGACCTAGTAGAATGAGCTGTAATCCTCGAAGGCGGAGTTTTACCCGACTCAACATAGGCAAGATGAATTAAAGATTTCAACCAAGATGCCAAAGAAATGGCAGAAGCTTTCTGGCCTTTTCTAGCACCGGAAAAAATAACAAATAGACTAGAAGTCTTTCGGAAAGACTTAGTAGCTTCAACATAATATTTCAAAGCTCTAACAACATCCAAAGAATGCAATGATTTCTCCTTAGAATTCTTAGGATTAGGACATAATGAAGGAACCACAATTTCTCTACTAATGTTGTTGGAATTCACAACTTTAGGTAAAAATCACAAGAAAGAGCAGATAATTCAGAAACTCTTCTGGCAGAAGAGATGGCCAAAAGAAACAAAACTTTCCAAGAAAGTAATTTAATGTCCAATGAATGCATAGGTTCAAACGGAGGAGCTTGAAGAGCTCCCAGAACCAAATTCAAACTCCAAGGAGGAGAAATTGACTTAATGACAGGTTTTTATACGAACCAAAGCTTGTACAAAACAATGAATATCAGGAAGAATAGCAATCTTTCTGTGAAAAAGAACAGAAAGAGCAGAGATTTGACCTTTCAAGGAACTTGCGGACAAACCCTTATCTAAACCATCCTGAAGAAACTGTAAAATTCTCGGTATTCTAAAAGAATGCCAAGAAAAATGATGAGAAAGACACCAAGAAATATAAGTCTTCCAGACTCTATAATATATCTCTCTAGATACAGATTTACGAGCCTGTAACATAGTATTAATCACAGAGTCAGAGAAACCTCTTTGACCAAGAATCAAGCGTTCAATCTCCATACCTTTAAATTTAAGGATTTCAGATCCTGATGGAAAAAAGGACCTTGTGACAGAAGGTCTGGTCTTAACGGAAGAGTCCACGGTTGGCAAGAGGCCATCCGGACAAGATCCGCATACCAAAACCTGTGAGGCCATGCCAGAGCTACCAGCAGAACAAACGAGCATTCCTTCAGAATCTTGGAGATTACTCTTGGAAGAAGAACTAGAGGCGGAAAGATATAAGCAGAATGATACTTCCAAGGAAGTGATAATGCATCCACTGCCTCCGCCTGAGGATCCCGGGATCTGGACAGATACCTGGGAAGTTTCTTGTTTAGATGAGACGCCATCAGATCTATTTCTGGAAGTTCCCACATTTGAACAATCTGAAGAAATACCTCTGGGTGAAGAGACCATTCGCCCGGATGCAACGTTTGGCGACTGAGATAATCCGCTTCCCAATTGTCTATACCTGGGATATGAACCGCAGAGATTAGACAGGAGCTGGATTCCGCCCAAACCAAAATTCGAGATACTTCTTTCATAGCCAGAGGACTGTGAGTCCCTCCTTGATGATTGATGTATGCCAAAGTTGTGACATTGTCTGTCTGAAAACAAATGAACGATTCTCTCTTCAGAAGAGGCCAAAACTGAAGAGCTCTGAAAATTGCACGGAGTTCCAAAATATTGATCGGTAATCTCACCTCCTGAGATTCCCAAACTCCCTTGTGCCGTCAGAGATCCCCACACAGCTCCCCAACCTGTGAGACTTGCATCTGTTGAAATTACAGTCCAGGTCGGAAGCACAAAAGAAGCCCCCTGAATTAAACGATGGTGATCTGTCCACCACGTTAGAGAGTGTCGAACAATCGGTTTTAAAGATATTAATTGAGATATCTTTGTGTAATCCTTGCACCATTGATTCAGCATACAGAGCTGAAGAGGTCTCATGTGAAAACGAGCAAAGGGGATCGCGTCCGATGCAGCAGTCATAAGACCTAGAATTTCCATGCATAAGGCTACCGAAGGGAATGATTGTGACTGAAAGTTTCGACAAGCTGAAATCAATTTTAGACGTCTCTTGTCTGTTAAAGACAGAGTCATGGACACTGAATCTATCTGAAAACCCAGAAAAGTTACCTTTGTCTGAGGAATCAATGAACTTTTTTGGTAAATTGATCCATCCAACCATGATCTTGAAGAAACAACACAAGTCGATTCGTATGAGATTCTGCTAAATGTAAAGACTGAGCAAGTACCAAGATATCGTCCAAATAAGGAAATACCACAATACCCTGTTCTCTGATTACAGACAGAAGGGCACCGAGAACCTTTGTAAAAATTCTTGGAGCTGTAGCTAGGCCAAACGCAGAGCCACAAACTGGTAATGCTTGTCCAGAAAAGAGAATCTCAGGAACTGATAATGATCTGGATGAATCGGAATATGCAGATATTGCATCCTGTAAATCTATTGTGGACATATAATGCCCTTGCTGAACAAAAGGCAAGATAGTCCTTATAGTTACCATCTTGAACGTTGGTATCCTTACATAACGATTCAATATATTTAGATCCAGAACTGGTCTGAAGGAATTCTCCTTCTTTGGTACAATGAAGAGATTTGAATAAAACCCCATCCCCTGTTCCGGAACTGGAACTGGCATAATTACTCCAGCCAACTCTAGATCTGAACACAATTCAGAAATGCTTGAGCTTTCACTGGATTTACTGGGACACGGGAAAGAAAAAATCTCTTTGCAGGAGGTCTCATCTTGAAACCAATTCTGTACCCTTCTGAAACAATGTTTTGAATCCAAAGATTGTGAACAGAATTGATCCAAATTTCTTTGAAAAAAACGTAACCTGCCCCCTACCAGCTGAGCTGGAATGAGGGCCGCACCTTCATGTGGACTTAGAAGCAGGCTTTGCCTTTCTAGCAGGCTTGGATTTATTCCAGACCGGAGATGGTTTCCAAACTGAAACTGCTCCTGAGGATGAAGGATTAGGCTTTTGTTCTTTGTTGAAGCGAAAGGAACGAAAACGATTATTAGCCCTGTTTTTACCCTTAGATTTTTTATCCTGTGGTAAAAAAGTTCCTTTCCCACCAGTAACAGTTGAGATAATAGAATCCAACTGAGAACCAAATAATTTGTTACCCTGGAAAGAAATGGAAAGTAGAGTTGATTTAGAAGCCATATCAGCATTCCAAGTCTTAAGCCATAAAGCTCTTCTAGCTAAAATAGCTAGAGACATAAACCTGACATCAACTCTGATAATATCAAAAATTGCATCGCAGATAAATGAATTAGCATGCTGAAGAAGAATAATAATATCATGAGAATCATGATCTGTTACTTGTTGCGCTAAAGTTTCCAACCAAAAAGTTGAAGCTGCAGCAACATCAGCCAATGATATAGCAGGTCTAAGAAGATTACCTGAACACAGATAAGCTTTTCTTAGAAAGGATTCAATTTTTCCTATCTAAAGGATCCTTAAAACGAAGTACCATCTGACGTAGGAATAGTAGTACGTTTAGCAAGGGTAGAAATAGCCCCATCAACTTTAGGGATTTTGTCCCAAAATTCTAATCTGTCAGACGGCACAGGATATAATTGCTTAAAACGTTTAGAAGGAGTAAATGAATTACCCAATTTATCCCATTCTTTGGAAATTACTGCAGAAATAGCATTAGGAACAGGAAAAACTTCTGGAATAACCACAGGAGATTTAAATACCTTATCTAAACGTTTAGAATTAGTATCAAGAGGACCAGAATCCTCTATTTCTAAAGCAATTAGTACTTCTTTAAGTAAAGAACGAATAAATTCCATTTTAAATAACTATGAAGATTTATCAGCATCAATCTCTGAGACAGAATCCTCTGAACCAGAAGAGTCATCAGAATCAGAATGATGATGTTCATTTAAAAATTCATCTGTAGGGAGAGAAGTTTTAAAAGATTTTTTACGTTTACTAGAAGGAGAAATAACAGACATAGCCTTCTTTATGGATTCAGAAACAAAATCTCTTATGTTATCAGGAACATTCTGCACCTTAGATGTTGAAGGAACTGCAACAGGCAATGGTACTTTACTAAAGGAAATATTATCTGCATTAACAAGTTTGTCATGACAATTAATACAAACAACAGCCGGAGGAATAGCTACCAAAAGTTTACAGCAGATACACTTAGCTTTGGTAGATCCAGCACTAGACAGCGATTTCCTGTAGTATCTTCTGACTCAGATGCAACGTGAGACATCTTGCAATATGTAAGAGAAAAAACAACATATAAAGCAAAATTGATCAAATTCCTTAAATGACAGTTTCAGGAATGGGAAAAAATGCCAAAGAACAAGCTTCTAGCAACCAGAAGCAATGAAAAAATGAGACTGAAATAATGTGGAGACAAAAGCGACGCCCATATTTTTTAGCGCCAAATCAGACGCCCACATTATTTGGCGCCTAAATGCTTTTGGCGCCTAAAAATGACGCCACATCCGGAACGCCGACATTTTTGGCGCAAAATAACGTCAAAAAATGACGCAACTTCCGGTGACACGTATGACGCCGGAAACGGAAAATAATTTTTTGCGCCAAAAAAGTCTGCGCCAAGAATGACGCAATAAAATGAAGCATTTTCAGCCCCCGCTAGCCTAACAGCCCACAGGGAAAAAAGAGTCAAATTTTTGAAGGTAAGAAAAAATTGATTAATTCAAGTGCATTATCCCAAATATGAAACTGACTGTCTGAAAAATAAGGAATGTTGAACATTCTGAGTCAAGGCAAATAAATGTTTGAATACATATATTTAGAACTTTATAAACAAAGTGCCCAACCATAGCTTAGAGTGTCACAGAAAATAAGATTTACTTACCCCAGGACACTCATCTACATGTTTGTAGAAAGCCAAACCAGTACTGAAACGAGAATCAGCAGAGGTAATGGTATATATAAGAGTATATCGTCGATCTGAAAAGGGAGGTAAGAGATGAATCTCTACGACCGATAACAGAGAACCTATGAAATAGACCCCGTAGAAGGAGATCACTGCATTCAAATAGGCAATACTCTCCTCACATCCCTCTGACATTCACTGCACGCTGAGAGGAAAACCGGGCTCCAACTTGCTGCGGAGCGCATATCAACGTAGAATCTAGCACAAACTTACTTCACCACCTCCATCGGAGGCAAAGTTTGTAAAACTGAATTGTGGGTGTGGTGAGGGGTGTATTTATAGGCATTTTGAGGTTTGGGAAACTTTGCCCCTCCTGGTAGGAATGTATATCCCATACGTCACTAGCTCATGGACTCTTGCTAATTACATGAAAGAAATATATAATCTGTCTTAAAATGACAGGGCGGGACGTGGACTCGTCGTACCATAGAAGAAATTAATTTATAAGGTAAGCATAAATTTACTTTTCTTCTATAAGGTACGACGAGTCCACGGATTCATCCTTTACTTGTGGGATACAATACCAAAGCTACAGGACACGGATGAACGGGAGGGACAAGACAGATGGTTAAACAGAAGGCACCACTGCTTGAAGAACTTTTCTCCCAAAAATAGCCTCCGAAGAAGCAAAAGTATCAAATTTGGAAAAGGTATGAAGCGAAGACCAAGTCGCAGCCTTACAAATCTGTTCAACAGAAGCATCATTTTTAAAAGCCCATGTGGAAGCCACCGCTCTAGTAGAGTGAGCTGTAATCCTTTCAGGAGGCTGCTGTCCAGCAGTCTCGTATGCCAAACGGATGATGCTTTTCAGCCAAAAAGAAAGAGAGGTAGACGTAGCTTTTTGACCTCTATGTTTTCCAGAATAGACAACAAACAAAGAAGATGTTTGACGGAAATCTTTGGTTGCTTGCAAGTAAAACTTCAAAGCACGAACCACGTCCAAGTTGTGCAACAGACGCTCCTTCTTAGAGGAAGGATTAGGACACAGAGAAGGAACAACAATTTCCTGATTGATATTCCTATTAGTAACAACCTTAGGAAGGAATCCAGGTTTGGTACGCAAAACCACCTTATCAGTATGGAAAACAAGATAAGGTGAGTCGCATTGCAATGCAGATAGTTCAGAAACTCTTTGAGCCGAAGAGATAGCAACTAAAAACAGAACTTTCCAAGATAGAAGCTTAATATCTATGGAATGCATAGGTTCAAACGGAACCCCTTGAAGAACTTTAAGAACTAAATTCAAACTCTATGGCGGAGCAACAGGTTTAATTCTAACTAAAGCCTGACAGAACGACTGAACGTCTGGAATATCTGCCAGACGCTTGTGCAGTAGAATTGATAAAGCAGATATCTGTCCCTTTAAGGAACTAGCCGATAGCCCCTTCTCCAATCCTTCTTGGAGAAAGGACAAAATCCTAGGAATCTTGATCTTGAGTAGCCTTTGGATTCACACCAATAAAGATATTTACGCCATATCTTATGATACATTTTCCTAGTGACAGGCTTTCGAGCCTGAATCAAGGTATCTATGACCGACTCAGAGAAACCCCGCTTGGATAAAATCAAGCGTTCAATCTCCAAGCAGTCAGCCGCAGAGAAAGTAGATTTGGATGCTGGAACGGACCTTGAATCAGAAGGTCCTGTCTCAGTGGCAGAGTCCATGGGGGAAGAGATGACATGTCCACCAGGTCTGCATACCAAGTCCTGCGTGGCCACGCAGGTGCTATCAAAATCACTGAAGCTCTCTCCTGTTTGATCCTGGCAATCAAATGAGGAAGGAGAGGAAATGGTGGAAACATATAAGCCAGGTTGAAAGACCAGGGTACTGCTAGAGCATCTATCAGTACTGCCGGAGGATCCCTTGACCTGGACCCGTAACAAGGAAGTTTGGCGTTCTGACGAGACGCCATCAGATCCAATTCTGGTGTGCCCCATTGCTGAATCAATTGTGCAAACACCTCCAGATGGAGTTCCCACTCCCCCGGATGAAAAGTCTGACGACTTAGAAAATCCGCTTCCCAGTTCTCCACTCCTGGGATATAGATTGCTGATAGATGGCAAGAGTGAGTCTCTGCCCATCAAATTATTTTGGTAACCTCTATCATCGCTAGAGAACTCTTTGTTCCCCCCTGATGATTAATATATGCTACAGTTGTGATATTGTCTGACTGGAATAAAATGAATCTGGCCGAAGCCAGCTGAGGCCATGCCTGAAGCGCGTTGAATCCTTTCCCATCAGTGATGTCTGAAATGATCTCTTTCAGTTCAGGCCCGAATAGGGTCTTATCTTTGAAAGGGATGGCTAAAAGCTTAAATTTTGATGACACATCAGCAGACCAGGACTTAAGCCATAACGCTCTACGCGCTAGAATGGCAAAACCTGAATTCTTTGCTGCTAATTTATCCATCTGCTGCCTGAGAGTAAATAGTACACACCGGTACCATTTAAAACAAAAAACTCTTGCTTGAAGAAATTAAAAACTAATATTTTATCACCTCTTTTACTTTACCTCTTCCTATTACTAGTATAGGCAAAGAGAATGACTGGGGTGGAGCTAAGGGAGGAGCTATATAGACAGCTCTGCTGTGGTGCTCTTTGCCACTTCCTGTTAGCAGGAGGATAATATCCCACAAGTAAAGGATGAATCCGTGGACTCGTCGTACCTTATAGAAGAAATAGTGATTTGGTTTATTACAAAATAAAAACAGCTGTCATCTGTTAATGTTACCAAAACCTTTTACACATATATTGATGTTGTTATAACATGCAAATCCATTTATAAATAACTAAAATTAAGTTTGCTTGCAATATTAAAGGGGCATAAGTCAGATCTCAAATGTGCATGAGGGCATTTGAATTTTAAATAGAAACATTCTTTCAATATACATATATTAGGAAAAGCTATTACTGTTTCAGTGGCATATGCACATACACAGCAGATTTCCTGTGCACCCTCATTCCAACACTGCGCCTACTCAGATAGCCAGTAATAACTTAAAGGGGCATGATACCCAAATGTTGAAACACTTGAAAGTGATACAGCATAGCTGTAAAAAGCTGACTAGAAAATATCACCTGAACATCTCCATGAAAAAAAGAAAGATATTTTACCTCAAAATGTCCTAAAGTATTCACACCCCATTGTAAAGTACAGTACTTTAAAGGGACAGTCAAGACCAAAAAAAACTTTCATGATTCAAATAGGGCATGTCATTTTAAACATTCTAATTTACTTTTATCACTAATTTTGCTTTGTTCTCTTGGTATTCTTAGTTGAAAGCTAAACCTAGGAGGTTCATATGTTAATTTCTTAGACATTGAAGGCCGCCTCTAATCTAAATGCATTTTGACAGTTTTTCACCACTAGAGGGCATTAGTTCATGTGTTTCATATAGATAACATTGAGCTCATGCACGTGAATTTACCATGGAGTGAACACTGATTGGCTAAAATGCAAGTCTCTCGAAAGAACTGAAATAAGGGGGCAGTCTGCTGAGGCTTAGATACAAGGTAATTACAGAGGTAAAACGTGTATTAATATAACTGTGTTGGTTATGCAAAATTGGGGAATGGGTAATTAAGGGATTATCTATCTTTTAAAACAACAAAAATTCTGGTGTAGACTGTCCCTTTAAGCAGCAAATCAGTATGGCTGTCCCGGGATCACAGCAAAACAATTCATGCACTGCTGATTGGCTGCTGTTCATTTCTTCCTTTTTATTTTACCTGCAGCTGGAAAGCAACTAAAGTATAACTGTTTACATGGCACTTACTCTGGTGTGCTGAAAAAATTTGAAGTAAAATATCTTCCTTTTTTACATAGAGATGCTCAGGTGATATTTTCCTGTCAGATTTTCACAATTATGCTGCATCACTTTCAAGTGATTTAGCATATAAGTATTGTGTCCCTTTAATGCCAGTAATGACTCTTTTGCATCATATAATCTAGCTTTGGCTCTCTGAGCAGATCAGTGTTGAGTGAATAAATGTGCACAGAACATGTAAAACACAAGTGTGTACACAACACTAAAACAGCAAAAGCTTTTACTAGAAACATGTTTGCTAATACCACTGCTTGTCAGGATATCTGTGTTATTAAATATATATATATATATATATATATATATATATATATATATATATATATATAATATGATAAGAATTTTTATTTATTTATATATGAAGTGGTTTGTATCAGCTTGATTACTGTAAATTGCAGTTCTTTGTTAGATGGGCTGGGCTGGGTAACACAACCCCCCCCTGCTGTGACTACATACACATTACAGGCCAGGATGTCTCAAATTATTCACTTCAAAGGAAGCCTGTATACGGAGTTCTCCTATCTGAAAAATACAGTAGCTCGGTCTAGAGCTAATCCTTTGAAGCACAAATATATGCAAGAGTTAATTACCCTAGGCTGATTTGAATACGCGACTTCTCCCAGACAAACTGGAAATGTAAATCTTGGTTTTAAAAAAGGAGAAATTAGAACTTCACATGAAATGAATTGTGTAATTTTCAAATGTTCCATTTATACTTAGATCATATTAAACATATCTGTATTGATCTGAAAAACATACCATGTTGGATGAATGTCTGCTAAATTAAATATAAAACATAATTTATGCTTACCGGATACATTTATTTCTCTTGTGGTGTATCCAGTCCACGGATTCATCCATTACTTGAGGGATATTCTCCTTCCCAACAGGAAGCTGCAAGAGGATCACCCACAGCAGAGCTGTCTATATAGCTCCTCCCCTAACTGCCACCTCCCAGTCATTCGACCGAAGACAAGCAAGAGAAAGGAGAAACTATAGGGTGCAGTGGTGACTGTAGTTTAAAAAATAAAAAACACCTGCCTTAAAATGACAGGGCGGGCCGTGGACTGGATACACCACAAGAGAAATAAATTTATCAGGTAAGCATAAATTTTGTTTTCTCTTGCAAGGTGTATCCAGTCCACGGATTCATCCATTACTTGTGGGATACCAATACCAAAGCTATAGGACATGGATGAAGGGAGGAACAAGGCAGGCGCTTAAACGGAAGGCACCACTGCCTGTAAAACCTTTCTCCCAAAAATAGCCTCCGAAGAAGCAAAAGTATCAAATTTGTAGAATTTAGAAAAAGTATGAAGCGAAGACCAAGTCGCCGCCTTACAAATCTGTTCCACAGAAGCCTCATTTTTAAAAGCCCATGTGGAAGCCACCGCTCTAGTGGAATGAGCTGTAATTCTTTCAGGAGGCTGCTGGCCAGCAGTCTCATAAGCTAAGCGGATTATACTTCTTAACCAAAAAGAAAGAGAAGTTGCTGAAGCCTTTTGGCCTCTCCTCTGTCCAGAGTAGACAACAAACAATGCAGATGTTTGACGAAAATCTTTAGTAGCTTGTAAATAAAACTTTAAAGCACGAACCACGTCAAGATTGTGTAATAGACGTTCCTTCTTTGAAGAAGGATTAGGACACAGTGACGGAACAACAATCTCCTGATTGATATTCTTATTAGATACCACCTTAGGAAGAAACCCAGGTTTGGTACGCAAAACTACCTTATCTGCATGGAAGATCAGATAAGGGGAATCACACTGCAAGGCAGATAACTCTGAAACTCTTCGAGCCGAAGAGATAGCTACCAAAAACAGAACTTTCCAAGATAAAAGCTTGATATCTATGGAATACAGAGGTTCAAACGGAACCCCATGAAGAACTTTAAGAACTAAATCTAAACTCCATGGCAGAGCAACAGGTTTAAACACAGGCTTGATTCTAAATAAAGTCTGACAAAACGCCTGAACGTCTGGAACATCCGCCAGACGCTTGTGCAAAAGAATAGACAGAGCAGAAATCTGTCCCTTTAAGGAACTAGCTGACAATCCCTTCTCCAATCCTTCTTGGAGAAAAGACAATGTCCTGGGAATCCTGACTTTACTCCATGAGTAACCCTTGGATTCACACCAATGAAGATATTTACACCATATCTTATGATAGATTTTCCTGGTGACAGGCTTTCGAGCCTGAATTAAGGTATCAATGACCGACTCGGAAAAAACACGCTTTGATAAAATCAAGCGTTCAATCTCCAAGCAGTCAGACGTAGAGAAATTAGATTTGGATGTTTGAAGGGACCTTGAAGTAGAAGGTCCTGCCTCAGCGGCAGAGTCCATGGTGGAAAGGATGATGTCCACCAGATCTGCATACCAAGTCCTGCGTGGCCACGCAGGAACTATCAAAATAACTGAAGCTCTCTCCTGCTTGATCTTGGCAATCAGCCGAGGGAGCAGAGGAAACGGTGGAAACACATAAGCCAGGCTGAAGGACCAGGGCGCTGCTAGAGCATCTATCAGCGCTGCCTCTGGATCCCTTGACCTGGACTCGTAACAAGGAAGTTTGGCGTTCTGACGAGACGCCATGAGATCCAGTTCTGGTTTGCCCCATAGTTGAATCAGCTGGGCAAATACCTCCGGATGGAGCTCCCACTCCCCCCGGATGAAAAGTCTGCCGACTTAGAAAATCCGCCTCCCAGTTCTCTACTCCTGGGATATGGATAGCTGAGAGATGGCAAGAGTGAACCTCTGCCCCTAGAATTATCTTTGAAACCTCCAACATTGCCAGGGGGGCTCCTTGTTCCCCCCTGATGTTGATATAGGCTACAGTCGTGATGTTGTCCGACTGAAATCTGATGAACCTGACCGCAGCTAGCTGAGGCCAAGCCTGAAGAGCATTGAATATCGCTCTTAGTTCCAGAATGTTTATTGGAAGGAGTGCCTCCTCCTGAGTCCACGAGCCCTGAGCCTTCAGGGAGTTCCAGACTGCACCCCAGTCCAGAAGGCTGGCATCTGTCGTTACTATAGTCCAATCTGGCCTGCGGAAGCTCATCCCCTTGGACAGATGGACCCGAGATAGCCACCAGAGAAGAGAATCCCTGGTTTCTTGATCCAGATTTAGTAGAGGGGTCAAATCTGTGTAATCCCCATTCCACTGACTGAGCATGCAAAGTTCCAGCGGTCTGAGATGTAGGCGGGCAAACGGTACTATGTCCATTGCCGCTACCATTAAACCGATTACTTCCATGCACTGAGCCACGGAAGGACGAGAAGTGGAATAAAGAACACAGCAAGAGTCTAGAAGTTTTGACAATCTGGCCTTCGTTAGGTAAATCTTAATTTCTACTGAATCTATCAGAGTCCCTAGGAATGAAACTTTTGTTAGAGGTGATAAAGAACTCTTTACTTCGTTCACCTTCCACCCATGGGACCTCAGAAATGCCAGAACAATGTCCGTGTGGGACCTGGCAATTTGAAAAGTCGACGCCTGTATCAGAATGTCGTCTAAGTAAGAAGCTACTGCTATACCCCGCGGCCTTAGGACCGCGAGAAGGGACCCTAGAAACTTTGTAAAGATTCTTGGTGCCGTGGCCAACCCAAAGGGAAGAGCCACAAACTGGTAGTGCCTGTCTAGAAAGGCAAACCTGAGAAAACGATGATGATCTTTGTGTATCGGGATGTGAAGATAAGAATCCTTTAAGTCTACGGTAGTCATTTATTGACCCTCCTGGATCATAGGAAGTATGGTTCGAATAGTATCAATCTTGAAGGATGGGACTCTGAGAAATTTGTTTAAGATCTTGAGATCTAAGATTGGTCTGAATGTTCCCTCTTTTTTGGGAACTACAAACAGATTTGAATAGAAGCGCTGTCCCTGTTCCTCATGCGGAACTGGGTGGATCACTCCCATAACTAGGAGGTCTTGAACACAATGTAAGAATGCCTCTCTCTTTATCTGGTTTGCAGATAAAAGTGAGAGATGAAATCTCCCTTTTGGGGGAGAGGTTTTGAATTCCAGAAGATAACCCTTGGACACAATTTCCAATGCCCAGGGATCCTGGACATCTCTTGCCCAAAGCCTGGGCGAAGAGAGAGAGTATGCCCCCTACTAGATCCGTTTCCGGATCGGGGGCTGCTCCTTCATGCTGTCTTAGAGGCAGCAGCAGGCTTTTTGGCCTGTTTCCCTTTGTTCCAAGCCTGGTTAGGTCTCCAGACCGGCTTAGACTGGGCAAAAGTTCCCTCTTGTTTTGTGTTAGAGGACGTTGAAGCTGCGCCACTCTTGAAGTTTCGAAAGGGCCGAAAACTAGACTGTTTGGTCCTTAATTTGTTGGACCTATCTTGAGGAAGGGCGTGACCTTTTCCTCCAGTGATGTCAGAAATGATCTCCTTCAGTCCAGGCCCGAATAGGTTCTGTCCTTTGAAAGGAATGTTGAGAAGTTTAGACTTTGAAGTCACGTCAGCTGACCAGGATTTAAGCCATAGCACCCTACGCGCCTGGATAGCAAAACCTGAATTTTTTGCCGTTAGCTTGGTTAAATGAACAACGGCGTCAGAAACAAATGAATTGGCTAGCTTAAGAGCCTTAAGCTTGTCAAAAATATCTTCCAACGGGGTTTCAACCTGTAGAGCCTCCTCTAGAGACTCAAACCAGAAAGCCGCAGCAGCAGTGACTGGGGCAATGCATGCAAGAGGCTGGAGAATAAAACCTTGTTGAATAAAAATGTTCTTAAGGTAACCCTCTCATTTTTTATCCATTGGATCTAGAAAAGCACAACTGTCCTCGACAGGGATAGTGGTACGCTTAGCTAGAGTAGAAACTGCTCCCTCCACCTTAGGGACCGTCTGCCATAAGTCCCGTGTAGCGGCGTCTATAGGAAACATCTTTTTTAAAAACAGGATGGGGAGAGAACGGTACACTTGGTCTATCCCATTCCTTAGTAATAATTTCAGAAAACCTTTTAGGGATTGGAAAAAAATGTGTAAGTAGGTACTGCATAGCATTTATCCAATCTACATAATTTCTCTGGGACTACAATAGTGTCACAGTCGTCCAGAGTTGCTAAGACCTCCCTGAGCAATACGCGGAGGTGCTCAAGCTTAAATTTAAATGTAGACATATCAGAATCAGGTTGAAGTATCTTCCCTGAATCAGAAAAATCACCCACAGATTGAAGCTCCCCTGCTTCAGCTTCAGTACATTGTGAGGGTGTATCAGACATAGCCACTAAAGCGTCAGAGAGCTCTGTATTTATTCTAGTCCCAGAGCTGTCTCGCTTTCCTTGTAATCCTGGCAGTTTAGATAATACCTCTGTAAGGGTATGATTCATAACTGCCGCCATGTCTTGCAAGGTATACGCAATGGGCGCGCTAGATGTACTTGGCGTCCCCTGAGCGGGATTTATAGGTTCTGACATGTGGGGAGAGTTAGACAGCATAACTTCCTCCTTGTCAATTTCTTCTGGTGATAAATTTTTTAAAGCCAGAATATGGTCTTTGTAATCTATAGTAAAATCAGTGCATTTGGTACACATTCTAAGAGGGGGTTCCACAATGGCTTCTAAACATAATGAACAATGAGTTTCCTCTAAGTCAGACATGTTTAAACAGACTAGTAATGAGACCAGCAAGCTTGGAAAACACTTTAATAACTGTGAACAAGCAAAAAATAAAAACGGTACTGTGCCTTTAAGAGAAAAAAAATAATCACAGAAACTGCAGTGAAAAAAGCAGTACATTTTACGAAATTTTTACAGTGTGTATAATAGACTGAAATAGCATTGCACCCACTTGCAAATAGATGATTAACGCCTTAGTTTCAAAACCGGATCAAAAAAACGATATAAATGTTTTTAAACAGTCCCAACCAACTGCCACAGCTCTGCTGTGGCCCTACCTGCCCATACAACGACTTTGGAAGGCACAAAAAACCCTTTAGGGAGGTCCTATATGTTCAGGGGACTCCTTCAGGGAAGCTGGATGTCTCAAGCTGCAAAAACTACTGCGCAATTTAGGCGCGAAAATAGGCCCCTCCCAACCTGTACTCACTGTGAGAGGGCCTTAAAAAACTATCCCTAGGCAAAATCTAGTCAGCCATGTGGAAAAACTGGGCCCCAGAATAAAGTTTTATCACCAATATGTAATAAACGTTTATATACCTCAAGCAAACGTTATATCTATTCAGTAATGGGAGTAAATAACAAAAATATTACCCTTTATAGCAAGCATGATACCAGTCGTTATTAAATCACTGTAATCAGGCTTACCTTAAATAAATCAGGTATTGTCAGCATTTTCTAGCTTATCATCGCTCTAGAAAAAATTTAAAACTGCACATACCTCAGAGCAGGAGACCCTGCACGCTATTCCCCCAGCTGAAGTTACCCATCTCTTCAGTTATGTGTGAGAACAGCAGTGGATCTTAGTTACAAACCGCTAAGATCATCAAAAACCACAGGCAGACACTTCTTCAACTTTCTGCCTGAGGCTAAAATAGTACAACTCCGGTACCATTTGAAAATAATAAACTTTTGATTGAAGATAAACTACATTAATGCACCACATCTCTCTAGCTACTTCCCTTATCGAGAGCTGCAAGAGAATGACTGGGAGGTGGCAGTTAGGGGAGGAGCTATATAGACAGCTCTGCTGTGGGTGATCCTCTTGCAGCTTCCTTTTGGGAAGGAGAATATCACACAAGTAATGGATGAATCCGTGGACTGGATACACCTTACAAGAGAAATAATAGCTACATTGATGGATTTAAAATGTCTACTCATTTCAAAATGAATAACAACAGTTTCTTTCATTTCAGACCTGTGAGAAACCAGTATTGTCCAATGAAATATATCATATCTGTGTTTTCATGCATTTAAAATAACCTTATCAAGAGATGCACTAAATCAGAATATGAACTGAAATATTAATTAAATTAATGCTGACAATATTAAAATCCTTTTAAATCCCCTCATAAAAAACAAAAATTATGCTTACCTGATAAATTTCTTTCTCTTGTGGTGTATCCAGTCCACAGGTTCATCCATTACTTGTGGGATATTCTCCTTCCCAACAGGAAGCTGCAAGAGGACACCCACAGCAGAGCTGTCTATATAGCTCCTCCCCTAACTGCCACCCCCAGTCATTCGACCGAAGACAAGCAAGAAAAAGGAGAAACTATAGGGTGCAGTGGTGACTGTAGTTTAAAAATAAAAAACACCTGCCTTAAAGTGACAGGGCGGGCCGTGGACTGGATACACCACAAGAGAAAGAAATTTATCAGGTAAGCATAAATTTTGTATTCTCTTGTAAGGTGTATCCAGTCCACGGGTTCATCCATTACTTGTGGGATACCAATACCAAAGCTTTAGGACACGGATGAAGGGAGGGACAAGGCAGGCGCTTAAACGGAAGGCACCACTGCCTGCAAGACCTTTCTCCCAAAAATAGCCTCCGAGGAAGCAAAAGTATCAAATTTGTAGAATTTAGAAAAAGTATGAAGCGAAGACCAAGTCGCCGCCTTACAAATCTGTTCAACAGAGGCCTCATGTTTAAAAGCCCATGTGGAAGCTACCGCTCTAGTAGAATGAGCTGTAATTCTTTGAGGAGGCTGCTGGCCAGCAGTCTCATAAGCTAAACGGATTATGCTTCACAGCCAAAAAGAAAGAGAAGTTGCCGAAGCCTTTTGGCCTCTCCTCTTTCCAGAGTAGACAACAAACAATGCAGATGTTTGACAAAAATCCTTAGTAGCTTGTAAATAAAACTTTAAAGCACGAACCACCTCAAGATTGTGTAACAGACGTTCCTTCTTTGAAGAAGGATTAGGACACAGTGACGGAACAACAATTTCCTGATTGATATTCCTATCAGATACTACCTTAGGAAGAAACCCAGGTTTGGTACGCAAAACTACCTTATCGGCATGGAAGATCAGATAAGGGGAATCACACTGCAAGGTAGATAACTCTGAAACTCTTCGAGCCGAAGAGATAGCTACTAAAAACAGAACTTTCCAAGATAAAAGCTTGATATCTATGGAATGCAAGGGTTCAAACAGAGCCCCTTGAAGAACTTTAAGAACTAAATTTAAACTCCATGGCGGAGCAAAAGGTTTAAACACAGGCCTGATTCTAACCAAAGCCTGACAAAACGCCTGAACGTCTGGAACATCAGCCAGGCGCCTGTGCAAAAGAATAGACAGAGCAGAAATCTGTCCCTTTAAGGAACTAGCCGATAATCCCTTTTCCAATCCTTCTTGGAGAAAAGATAGTATCCTAGGAATCCTGACCTTACTCCACGAGTAACCCTTGGATTCACACCAATGAAGATATTTACACCATATCTTATGATAGATTTTCCTGGTGACAGGCTTTCGAGCCTGAATCAAGGTATCAATGACCGACTCGGAGAAACCACGTTTTGATAAAATCAAGCGTTCAATCTCCAAGCAGTCAGATGCAGAGAAATTAGATTTGGATGTTTGAATGGACCTTGGAGTAGAAGGTCCTGCCTCAGAGGCAGAGTCCATGGTGGAGAGGATGACATGTCCACCAGATCCGCATACCAAGTCCTGCGTGGCCACGCAGGCGTTATCAAAATCACTGAAGCTCTCTCCTGCTTGATCTTGGCAATCAGACGAGGGAGGAGAGGAAACGGTTGAAACACATAAGCCAGGTTGAAGGACCAGGGCACTGCTAAAGATTCTATCAGCGCTGGGGATCCCTTGACCTGGACCCGTAACAAGGAAGCTTGGCGTTCTGACGAGATGCCATCAGATCCAGTTCTGGTTTGCCCCAAAGTTGAATCAGCTGGGCAAATACCTCCGGATGGAGCTCCCACTCCCCCGGATGAAAAGTCTGCCGACTTAGAAAATCCGCCTCCCAGTTCTCTACTCCTGGGATATGGATAGCTGAAAGATGGCAAGAGTGAACCTCTGCCCATAGAATTATCTTGGAAACCTCCATCATTGCCAGGGGACTCCTTGTTCCCCCCTGATGGTTGATATAGGCTACAGTCGTGATATTGTCCGACTGAAATCTGATGAACTTGGCCGCAGCTAGTTGAGGCCAAGCCTGAAGAGCATTGAATATTGCTCTTAGTTCCAGAATGTTTATCGGAAGGAGGGCTTCCTCCTGAGTCCACGAACTCTGAGCCTTCAGGAGTTCCAGACTGCGCCCCAGCCCAGAAGGCTGGCATCTGTTGTCACTATAGTCCACTCTGGCCTGCGGAAACTCATTCCCCTGGACAGATGGACCCGAGATAACCACCAGAGAAGGGAATCCAGATTTAACAGAGGAGACAAATCTGTGTAGTCCACATTCCACTGGTTGAGCACGCAAAGTTGCAGTGCTCTGAGATGTAGGCAGGCAAACGGAACTATGTCCATTGCCGCTAGCATTAGGCCGATCATTTCCATACACTGAGCCACTGATGGCCGAGAAGTGGAATGAAGAGCATGGCAAGAAGTTAGAAGTTTTTTATCCTGACTTCTGTCAGAAGAATTTTCATTTCTACTGAATCTATCAGAGTTCCTAGGAAGGAAACTCTTGTGAGAGGAGAGAGAGAACTCTTTTTTTTGTTCACTTTCCACCCGTGAGACCTCAGAAAGGCCAGAACAATGTCCGTATGGGACTTGGTGATTTGAAAAGTCGACGCCTGAATTAGAATGTTGTCTAGGTAAGGGGCTACCGCTATGCCCCGCGGCCTTAGAGCCGCAAGAAGGGACCCTAGAACCTTCGTAAAGATTCTTGGTGCCGTGGCTAACCCGAAGGGAAGAGCCACAAACTGGTAATGCCTGTCTAGGAAGGCGAAGCTGAGGAACTGATGATGATCTCTGTGAATCGGAATGTGGAGATAAGGATCCTTTAAGTCCACGGTAGTCATATATTGACCTTCCTGGATCATAGGGAGGATGGTTCGGATTGTCTCCATCTTGAAGGATGGGACCCTGAGAAATTTGTTTAGGATCTTGAGATCCAAGATAGGTCTGAAAGTTCCCTCTTTTTTGGGAACTATAAACAGGTTTGAATAAAAACCCAGCCCGTGTTCCTCTCTTGGAACTGGGTGGATCACTCCCATAACCAGTAGGTCTTGAACGCAACGTAAGAATGCCTCTCTTTTTATCTGGTTTACAGATAGTTGTGAGAGATGAAATCTCCCCTTTGGAGATGAACCTTTGAATTCCAGAAGATATCCCTGGGAAACAATCTCTAGCGCCCAGGGATCCTGGACGTCTCTTGCCCAAGCCTGGGCGAAGAGAGAAAGTCTGCCCCCTACTAGATCCAGTCCCGGAACGAGGGCTACTCCTTCATGCTGTCTTAGAGGCAGCCGCAGGTTTCTTGGCCTGCTTCCCCTTGTTCCAAGCCTGGTTAGGTCTCCAGACTGGTTTGGACTGGGCGAAATTTCCCTCTTGTTTTGCATTAGAGGAAACTGAAGCTGCGCCACTCTTGAAGTTTCGAAAGGAATTAAAATTATTCTGTTTGGTCCTTAACTTATTGGACCTATCCTGAGGAAGGGCGTGACCTTTTCCTCCAGTAATATCAGAAATGATCTCCTTCAGACCAGGCCCGAATAGGATCTGTCCCTTGAAGGGGATGTTAAGAAGCTTAGACTTTGAAGTAAAGTCTGCTGACCAGGACTTAAGCCATAGCGCCCTACTCGCCAAAATGGCAAAACCTGAATTCTTAGCCATTAGTTTGGTTAACTGAAAAACGGCGTCAGAAATAAAGGAATTAGCTAACTTAAAAGCTTTAATCCTGTCTAGAATATCGTCTAGCGGAGTCTCCACCTGCAGAGCCTCCTCAAGAGACTCGAACCAAAAAGCCGCTGCAGCAGTAACTGGGGCTATGCATGCAAGAGGCTGGAGAATAAAACTTTGATGAATAAAAATTTTCTTAAGGAGACCCTCCAATTTTTTATCCATAGGATCTAGGAAAGCACAACTGTCCTCGACGGGGATAGTTGTATGCTTAGCTAGGGTAGAGACTGCTCCCTCCACCTTAGGGACCGTCTGCCACGAGTCCTGTACGGCGGCATCTATGGGAAACATCTTTTTGAAAGCAGGAGGGGGAGAGAACGGCACACCTGGTCTATCCCATTCCTTAGTAATAATTTCCGAAAACCTCTTAGGGACTGGAAAAACATCAGTATAAACAGGCACTGCAAAGTATTTGTCCATTTTACACAATTTCTCTGGAACCACAATGGGGTCACAATCATCCAGAGTCGCTAAAACCTCCCTAAGCAATAAGCGGAGGTGTTCAAGCTTAAATTTAAACGCTGTCATTTCAGAATCAGACTGAAGCAACGCCTTCCCTGAGTATGAAATGTCACCCACAGATAGAAGATCACCTGCCTCGGCTTCTGAGTATTGTGAGGGTATATCGCATACAGGCATTAAAGCGTCAGAAAGCTCTGTATTAGTTCTAGCCCCAGAGCTGTCTCGCTTTCCTTGTAACCCTGGCAGTTTGGAAAATACCTCTGTGAGGGTAGCATTCATAACTGCCGCCATGTCCTGTAAGGTAAAAGAATTAGACATGCTAGATGCACTTGGCGTTACTTGAGCGGGAGTTATAGGTTCTGACACATGGGGAGAGCTAAATGGCATAATCTCCCTTTTTTCAGTCAGAGAATCCCCTGGAGATAAATCTTTAAGTGCCATAATATGGTCTTTATAGTTTATAGAAATTTCAGTACATTTGGTACACATTCTAAGAGGGGGTTCCACCATGGCTTCTAAACATATTGAACAAAGAGTTTCCTCTATGTCAGACATGTTTAACAGACTAGCAATGAGACAAGCAAGCTTGGAAAACACTTTAATAAAGGTGAAACAGCAATTAAACAAAAACGTTACTGTGCATTTAAGAGAAAAAAACTAACATTTAAACTGCAAAACAGTGTAAAAATATAGTAAAGTCTTTGAAATTTTTACAGTGTGTGTAAGGGACTAAAGCAACATTGCACCCACTTGCAAATGGATGATTAACCCCTTAGGCCGCAAACCGGATTTAAAAACGTTAAAAACCGTTAAAAGACAGTTAAGCACCCTGCCACAGCTCTGCTGAGGCTCCTACCTGGCCTCAAGTACGATTTTGTGCAGAAATAAACCCCTTATAATGGTCCTCAGGTGCCAGAGGACTCCTCTAGGGAAGCTGGATGTCTCAGTCTGAATTAAAACTGCGCATTTAGAGCGCTAAAATAGGCCCCTCCCACCATGTACTGGATGCCAGAGGGGCCTTAAGAAAATACTCCTAGGAGTATCTGATTAGCCATGTGGAAACTAGGCCCCAAATAAAGAGTTATCTCCCTCAGAGAAAAAACATCCTATTTTTGAATTCATGTAAATGTTTTGTCACTAAGTAATAAGAGTATTAACATGAGTATTACCCAGTTTTGTAAGCATGATCCCCGTCGCTGTTAAATCACTGCATCAGGCTTACCTCAAATACACAAGGCTCTGTCAGCATTTTCTAGAACTCATTCATCTCTCTAGAAATAAATATACTGCAAGCCCCCTACCTCCCCTGCGAATTTTAGACCCATATCCTTGCTGAACATGGACATCAAAATCCTAGCAAAAATCCTAGCGAACCGCCTCAATAAGTATATCCCCTCTCTTGTCTCTTCTGACCAAGTGGGCTTTGTACCCGGTAGGGAGGCAAGAGATAATACTTCCAGGGTCCTCCAAATTATTAACTTTGCCCAAATTGAAAAGGTACCATTGGCCCTCCTGGCGACTGACGCAGAGAAGGCTTTCGACCGGGTCGACTGGCTCTTCCTGCGCCGAGTCATGTCAGCAATGAATATCGGTTCAGCTTTCACAAACATGGCATTTGCATTATATTCTGCCCCGAACGCACGTATTAGAGTGAACGGTATTCTGTCGGATAGATTTGACATCTCCAACGGAACCCGACAGGGATGCCCCTTATCCCCCTTATTATTCGCTCTTTCAATAGAAGCGCTCGCTCAAAAAGTTAGACATAATGCAAACATAAAGGGAATACAAATTGGAAATGAAGAAAACAAACAGGCCCTCTACGCCGACGATGTCCTTTATACGCTTACAAACATTGAAACATCTGTCCCTGAACTTCTGAAAGAGATTAATGAGTATGGCAAACTGTCTAATTTTCACCTAAACTTAACTAAATCAGAGCTTCTTAACATAAACGCCCCTACTGAACACATAGACTTCCTATCCAATAACTATAAGATGACACTAACTCCCACCAAATTGAAATATCTTGGTATATACCTTTCTGCAAACCCCTCTGACATTTTTAAAAACAACTATTTGTCCCTACGTAAAGAGATAGTCAATGACCTGTCTTCATGGAGTAATAAATCACTCTCATGGTTAGGGAAGATAGGCCTCATCAAAATGAATATTCTACCACGAATATTGTATGTAATGCAAACAGTCCCGATTCGCTTACCGAACGACTTCCTACCCCAACTCCAAAGCACCTTAGAACAGTTTATATGGAAGGGTACGAGACCGAGAATACCCAGACGGACATTGTATCTTCCTAGAGATAAGGGAGAACTAGGCTTCCCAGACCTAGCTTCTTATAGGAGGGCCATTTTTCTACAAAGACTGACTGAGTGGTCACAGAACTCTATGCAAAAAAAATGGGTCGGAATAGACGGACAAATACTACAACTAAATAATGTTGGATCCTTGGCGTGGATACCTATGAATAAACGTTCCAAGCTAATACAAAAATACCATATAATACATGAAACACTAACTGTGTGGGACAAATTGATAGCCACCAGCACACACATATCGTCCCCTGTCTCTCCAATGCTCCCCATAATAGAAAACCCAGAGTTACCATACTATGAAGTCAGTAGACGCACAAACTCCCCCTATAGATTAAGAATGGGAATCTTACATTACGCACAAGAGGGGGGCAGACTACTTTCACAACTAAAACTACAGGACCAGTCTGGTCCAGTCTTCTCTTCCTGGCTAAGATACCACCAGCTTTCTCACTTCCTACTCACCCACAAACAAAAACATAATTTTCTCAGAACCCTGACGCCTTTCGAGTCCCTGTGCACCGAAATCACTCCTCCTAGAAGACTGATCTCAAAGATATACAAACTCTTACTCATACCACCAGACACCCAGCTACCTACATACACTAGGACATGGAATAGAGAACTTAGAAGCGAGGTTGGGGAGGACGATTGGCTTAAAGCCTTTGCTTTGACCAAGGGGTCATCGGTATCAGCCACTGTACAGGAAATACACCTTAAACTATTAACCAGATGGTATTATACCCCTGCAAAACTTCATCAGCTCTTCCCCGCGGTTAGTGCCACATGTTGGAGGGGGTGTGGAGAACAGGGCTCCATTGTTCACATATGGTGGTCCTGTCCCAATCTTTCCAGATTTTGGGAGGCAGTTATGAAGGAAATATCAGAAAAACTGAATATAACCATTCCCAACACCCCCGAGACCCTGCTATTCTTACATCTCCCCAATATCAAAACTACACATAGCCGAGCTCTCCTTTTACTTATGCTTACCGGTGCGAAAAGGATTATTCCTAGAATGTGGAAGTCAAAAGATATACCTACTCTGACTGACTGGCGGGCCGCCGTCAATGACCTTTTGATTATGGAAAAACTGCACTATTTCAGGTGCAACCAAATGGTGACATATGAACTAATGCTGGCTGCCTGGTCTCCTGCCCCAGCGTGAAATCTAAAGGGGTCTACCTCCTTGTCCGAGAACAAAGCGCAGACCCTTACCATTCCCTGAAATTTTTTTTTTTTTTTTTTTTTATCTCTCTCTCTCCCTTCTCCCTCTTCCCCTTCCCCTTCCCAATTATTCATAACTTTTCTCCCTTCTACCTTTCCTAAGTGTGTCTCGATAGATTGAGACGGTATAACAAGTATTACCTTATCGCACATACAGAATTGTTCAACTAACAGTTATAAAAATGTCAAGCTTTTCATCTTTGTACTCAGGTTTTTGTAATGTGGCTCTGCGCTTTGCGCTCCCACAAATTGCTCCCTTTGTATTTTTACTCTATGTACAATATCTTTATTCATTTTCAAATAAAGCTTGTTTAAAAAAAAAAAAAAAAAAAAAAAAAAAAAAAGAAATAAATATACTGAACATACCTCAAAGCAGGTAATCTGCAGACTGTTCCCCCAACTGAAGTTGTCCCATACTCTTCAGTTATGTGTGAGAACAGCAATGGACCTTAGTTACAAACCGCTAAGATCATCAACCTCCAGGCAGAACTCTTCTTCTAATTTCTGCCTGAGAGTAAAAAAGTACAACGCCGGTACTGTTTAAAAATAACAAACTTTTGATTGAAGGTAAGACTACACTAAGTCACCACATATCTCTTGATACTTCCTATCTTGTCGAGAGCTGCAAGAGAATGACTGGGGGTGGCAGTTAGGGGAGGAGCTTTATAGACAGATCTGCTGTGGGTGTCTTCTTGCAGCTTCCTGTACTGGAATACACCTTACAAGAGAAATGTGATTTTAAATACATCTCTTAAAATATTATAAATATAACTGTATGGAAATATGCATCAGATAGGTATATTATGTAGATTTAAGGTTGTGCATAAACCTAATATCTGAGGAGGTGTATATATATATGTTTGTAGGAATTTTATAAAAGATATACTCATGTTTAGTATGAAAATACTCAGGGTAAATGGTATAAAATAATCCCATATATATTAAACATATAATTTATTAATGCTGGAAATTAAAGTGTTTTAAATAAACATTTTAAAGGTTAAATATTAGATTATTGGCAGTATTGATAATAAAAATGCATTTCTGGTTGTCTGCTGCCCTCTGATGGTATATGCAAGAATTACAACCAAAGGGAATTATAGTATCAGATAACCATATGTTTCCAGGGCCAATGATACGTTCAGCTCAGAGGACCAATGGGAGACCAGCTTCGGTAAGGGCCTATCAAATTCTTGTGGGAATGATTAAAGAAAAGGAGGGGTTTTATATTTGATAAAACACCCACACACTAGAGACAAGGGCAGACTGAAAGCAGCATAACTTTTTGACTGAGAGAGAAACACACAGGTTTGGGCCAAGTATCTTCTCTGCAAATTTTGGGACACTATCTTGGAATAGAAAGATAACAATTGAGGCCTATATCCTTGCAATAGTGGACTAAATCCTTCTTATATGACCCACAAGAAACTCTGGAAGCTGAATTCTCATACTGGTTATTTGGTAAAGTATATGTGATTATTAAGTATATATAATATTTCAATCAAAGGTATTCTATAGCTATAGTTTAATTGAAGCTGGTAATTTAAAGAGCATATTTTGTATTTTAAATTTATATTCATAGTCCTGCATAGTTTAGAACTAGTCATATTGATGCTAAATAATTTTAGTTGCTAGAAAAGAATTCGCAATCCAGATTTATGTCACTTATTATTGTAAACTCTCTTAGAACTGTACATAAATTGGTTATTGTGGTTAAAGCTCTGGTAGTAATTAAAGTGAAAGTTAAAGGGACACTCAGGTTAAATTAAATTTTCATGATTCAGATACAGCATGTCATTTTAAACAACTTTCCAATTTACTTCCATTAAAAAAAAATGTGCACAGTCTTTTATATTTACACTTTTTGAGTCACCAGATCCTACTGAGTATGTGCAAGAATTCACAGACTATATGTATATGCATTTGTGATTGGCTGATTGCTATCACATGGTACAAGGGGAGTGGAAATATACATAACTTTGAAATTTGTTATAAAAAAATCTACTACTCATTTGAAGATCAGACTAAGTGATATTGCATTGTCTTGTTATCTTGCATTTGTTGATTGTGCAAATCTAATGTGTTGACTGGTCCTTTAAGTCAGAGGTTGCACTATTTATAATCTGCAATTAGATTCAAAATCAACTGAAGATTAAATAATGGTTTTGTTATTATCGTTGTCTAAATACCTTTTTTTACTTTCCAAGTGTGTACAATTCACTATGCGTTTCTCCACCCACGATTAAAAAATAATAATTATGTGGCTGTGACGAAACCATCGTAACCGATTGGTTCCCCCATTGGCGTCTCAAGTACCAAGAAAAACGCCCACGGCTTCTAATGCGCATGTGGCTAAGAGAGATTTAATACATTCTGTCTCTTAAAGCACGTTCACGATAGCCGCATGCGCATTAAAGAAGGGAATCAATATACTTGCATAATTAGTTTAGAGGGTTAGACTCTTTGGGGAATCCCGCAACGCAGAGACAATGTTCACACGATCTACGTTGCAATACTAAACATTGAAAGGGATTCATTGTTAGTATTATCTCAGCGTAGATTGTCAAATTGTGCATGCGCAAATTTTTCCTTGTCGGCTACGAGCGCGCACCTTGACATAAATGACGGGTCTGTCAGTTGAACAGTGAAGCCAGCATAAACCCGGAAGATGGCAAGTGGGCAGAGGTAGACACTGCATAATGCAGTCGGTAAAAATAAAATTATTTAATCATACTTTGACTTTACAAAAAAAACTAAGCGACTTGAGTATTTGATATGAATGTTAACTGTAGATCGAATCATTTGAAGCAAAATTTACTTTCACTTTAAGCATTGTTAAAGGGACATTATACACTCATTTTTTTTGCATAATTGTTTTGTAGATGATCTATTTATATAGCCCATAAAGTTGTTTTTTTTTTTAAAAAATGTATAGTTTTTTTTTTGTATCAAATAACATTGCTCTGATTTTCAGACTCCTAACCAAGCCACAAAGTTTTATGAGAATACCGTCAGCTACCTACTCCAGCTTGCTCCTGTATGTGTAAAGGATCTTTTCATATGCAAGGGGGAGGGGGGGGGGGAGGGTTATATATCCCACTTGCAGTGGGCTTTCCAGCTACCTTTTCAACAGAGCTAAACTGAGAGCTTCTAAGTAAGTTTTTAAACAATTTTATACTGGATTTTTATATCAGTATCTGTGCATCTTATTCTTTATAGTATTGTCTATTACATGCAGTTATATGAAAATGAGTGTATACTGTCCCTTTAAGCTAATAGTCCATATTCTAATATTGGAGTGAACCAAGCTGGATAATTATAGACTGTTCTGGTATCCTCATTTGGGGTATTTTAATGTGATTCATTATGAGTTAGGTTAATTTTGGAGATATTTTTTTATGATCTGTTGTATAGAATATTGTAACAGAATAAGCGTGCATAATTGATTCATAATCTAGTTTCTACAAAAATATAATTTAAGGTGTCTATAGAAGTAACTAATCAAGAACTAAGGTATAAATATTAATTTTTAATTGTTACGTATATACATTTTATTAGTTGGCAACTGCTAAGATAAAAATAAATAATTTTGTAACCTGGTATATACCAACATATAATCTGGAGGCACTGCAGAAGATTATTATCTTAAACACATTGACATAATATATTTTGTAGTAAATAAAAAAATAAAAAAATATTTAAAAAAAAATATTTAAAAAATTCTCGTTGCTCAAAATTGTATTAGCGTTTTAATTTAACCAAATACTATGCCAAGATAATAATGTCTGCTACTAGAAGTGAATCAATTGAATCTGTACTCGGTGTTGAAATATGTTCCCCAAAATTACCCCTCACTAAGGGCGACATTCTTAAAATGGACGTTATAGGCCACATTAAAAATAGGTGTAAAATTGTGGGTGATTTAAATGATTATATTGGTATGCTTGCAACTAAGGCCAAAACTTTTGCTATTGATAACGGAAGATGGAATGAAAAAACATAATTTATGCTTACCTGATAAATTCCTTTCTCCTGTAGTGTAGTCAGTCCACGGGTCATCATTACTTATGGGATATTAACTCCTCCCCAACAGGAAGTGCAAGAGGATCACCCAAGCAGAGCTGCTATATAGCTCCTCCCCTCTACGTCACACCCAGTCATTCGACCGAGAACCAAACGAGAAAGGAGAAACTATAGGGTGCAGTGGTGACTGGAGTATAATTTAAAAATTTAGACCTGCCTTAAAAAACAGGGCGGGCCGTGGACTGACTACACTACAGGAGAAAGGAATTTATCAGGTAAGCATAAATTATGTTTTCTCCTGTTAAGTGTAGTCAGTCCATGGGTCATCATTACTTATGGGATACCAATACCAAAGCTAAGTACACGGATGACGGGAGGGACAGGCAGGATCTCTATACGGAAGGAACCACTGCCTGAAGAACCTTTCTCCCAAAAACAGCCTCCGAGGAAGCAAAAGTGTCAAATTTGTAAAATTTGGAAAAAGTATGAAGAGAAGACCAAGTTGCAGCCTTGCAAATCTGTTCAACAGAGGCCTCGTTCTTAAAGGCCCAAGTGGAAGCCACAGCTCTAGTAGAATGAGCTGTAATCCTTTCAGGAGGTTGCTGTCCAGCAGTCTCATAGGCTAAGCGTATTATGCTACGAAGCCAAAAGGATAGAGAGGTAGCAGATGCTTTTTGACCTCTCCTCTGTCCAGAATAAACGACAAACAGGGAAGAAGTTTGTCGAAAATCTTTAGTTGCCTGTAAATAAAATTTCAGGGCACGGACTACATCTAGATTGTGCAGAAGCCGTTCCTTCTTTGAAGAAGGGTTAGGACACAATGATGGAACAACAATCTCTTGATTGATATTCTTGTTAGTGACTACCTTAGGTAAGAACCCAGGTTTAGTACGCAGAACTACCTTATCTGAATGAAAAATCAGATACGGAGAATCACAATGTAAGGCTGATAACTCAGAGACTCTACGAGCCGAGGAAATAGCCATTAAAAACAGAACTTTCCAAGATAACAGCTTGATATCAATGGAGTGAAGGGGTTCAAACGGAACACCCTGTAAAACGTTAAGAACTAAGTTTAAGCTCCACGGTGGAGCTACAGTCTTAAACACAGGCTTAATTCTAGCCAGAGCCTGACAAAAAGCCTGAACGTCTGGAACTTCTGACAGACGTTTGTGTAGAAGGATGGACAGAGCTGAGATCTGTCCCTTTAAAGAACTTGCAGATAAACCCTTTTCTAAACCTTCTTGTAGAAAAGACAATATCCTAGGAATCCTAACCTTACTCCATGAGTAAACCTTGGATTCGCACCAGTGTAAGTATTTACGCCATATCTTATGGTAAATTTTCCTGGTAACAGGTTTCCTAGCCTGTATTAAGGTATCAATTACTGGCTCCGAAAATCCACGCTTTGATAAAATTAAGCGTTCAATTTCCATGCAGTCAGCTTCAGAGAAATTAGATTTTGATGTTTGAAAGGACCCTGAATTAGAAGGTCCTGTCTCAGAGGCAGAGACCAAGGTGGACAGGATGACATGTCCACTAGATCTGCATACCAGGTCCTGCGTGGCCACGCAGGCGCTATTAGAATCACTGATGCTTTCTCCTGTTTGATCCTGGCAATCAAACGAGGAAGCATCGGGAAGGGTGGAAACACATAAGCCATCCTGAAGGTCCAAGGTGCTGTCAAGGCATCTATCAGGACCGCTCCCGGGTCCCTGGACCTGGACCCGTAACGAGGAAGCTTGGCGTTCCGGCGAGACACCATGAGATCCATATCTGGTTTGCCCCAACGTCAAAGTATTTGGGCAAAGACCTCCGGATGAAGTTCCCACTCCCCCGGATGAAAAGTCTGGCGACTTAGGAAATCCGCCTCCCAGTTCTCCACTCCTGGGATGTGGATCGCTGACAGGTGGCAAGAGTGAGACTCTGCCCAGCGAATTATCTTTGATACTTCCATCATCGCTAAGGAACTTCTTGTCCCTCCCTGATGGTTGATGTAAGCCACAGTCGTGATGTTGTCCGACTGAAACCTGATGAACCTCAGAGTTGCTAACTGAGGCCAAGCCAGAAGGGCATTGAGAACTGCTCTCAATTCCAGAATGTTTATTGGAAGGAGATTCTCCTCTTGAGTCCATGATCCCTGAGCCTTCAGGGAATTCCAGACAGCGCCCCAACCTAGTAGGCTGGCGTCTGTAGTTACAATTGTCCAGTCTGGCCTGCTGAAGGGCATCCCCCTGGACAGATGTGGCCGAGAAAGCCACCATAGAAGAGAATCTCTGGTCTCCTGATCCAGATTCAGCGTAGGGGACAAATCTGAGTAATCCCCATTCCACTGACTTAGCATGCACAATTGCAGCGGTCTGAGGTGCAGGCGTGCAAAAGGAACTATGTCCATTGCCGCTACCATTAAGCCGATTACCTCCATGCATTGAGCCACTGACGGGTGTTGAATGGAATGAAGGACACGGCAAGCATTTAGAAGCTTTGTTAACCTGTCCTCTGTCAGGTAAATTTTAATTTCTACAGAATCTATAAGAGTCCCCAAGAAGGGAACTCTTGTGAGTGGTAAGAGAGAACTCTTCTCATCGTTTACTTTCCACCCATGCGACCTTAGAAATGCCAGTACTAACTCTGTATGAGACTTGGCAGTTTGAAAGCTTGACGCTTGTATCAGAATGTCGTCTAGGTACGGAGATACCGAAATTCCTCTCGGTCTTAGTACCGCCAGAAGAGAGCCCAGAACCTTTGTAAAGATTCTTGGAGCCGTAGCCAACCCGAAGGGAAGAGCTACGAACTGGTAATGCTTGTCTAGGAAGGCAAACCTTAGATACCGGTAATGCTCTCTGTGAATCGGTATGTGAAGGTAAGCATCCTTTAAATCCACTGTGGTCATGTACTGACCTCTTTGGATCATGGGTAAGATTGTCCGAATAGTTTCCATCTTGAATGATGGAACTCTTAGGAATTTGTTTAGGATCTTTAAATCCAATATTGGTCTGAAGGTTCCCTCTTTTTTGGGAACCACAAACAGATTTGAGTAAAACCCTTGTCCGTGTTCCGACCGCGGAACTGGATGGATCACTCCCATTAGTAAAAGGTCTTGTACACAGCGTAGAAACGCCTCTTTCTTTATCTGGTTTGTTGACAACCTTGAAAGGTGAAATCTCCCTTGTGGAGGAGAAGCTTTGAAGTCCAGAAGATATCCCTGAGATATGATCTCCAACGCCCAGGGATCCTGGACATCTCTTGCCCAAGCCCGTTTCCGGATCGGGGGCCCTCACTTCATGCTGTCTTAGGGGCAGCAGCAGGTTTTCTGGCCTGCTTGCCCTTGTTCCAGGCCTGGTTAGGTTTCCAGCCTTGTCTGTAGCGAGCAACAGCTCCTTCCTGTTTTGGAGCAGAGGAAGTTGAAGCTGCTCCTGCCTTGAAGTTACGAAAGGCACGAAAATTAGACTGTCTAGCCCTGGGTTTGGCTCTGTCTTGAGGCAGGGCATGGCCTTTACCTCCCGTAATATCAGCGATAATTTCTTTCAAACCGGGCCCGAATAAAGTCTGCCCCTTGAAAGGTATGTTCAGTAATTTCGATTTAGAAGTTACATCAGCTGACCAGGATTTTAGCCACAGCGCTCTGCGTGCCTGAATGGCGAATCCGGAATTCTTAGCCGTAAGTTTAGTTAAATGTACTACGGCATCAGAAATAAATGAATTAGCTACCTTAAGGGTTTTAAGCTTGAGTGAAATCTCATCTAATGTCGCTGAGTCAAGGGTCTCTTCCAGAGACTCAAACCAAAATGCTGCCGCAGCCGTGACAGGCGCAATGCATGCAAGGGGTTGTAATATAAAACCTTGTTGAACAAACATTTTCTTAAGGTAACCCTCTAACTTTTTATCCATTGGATCTGAAAAGGCACAGCTATCCTCCACCGGGATAGTGGTACGCTTAGCTAAAGTAGAAACTGCTCCCTCCACCTTAGGGACCGTTTGCCATAAGTCCCATGTGGTGGCGTCTATTGGAAACATTTTTCTGAATATAGGAGGGGGTGAGAAAGGCATACCGGGTCTATCCCACTCCTTAGTAATAATTTCAGTAAGTCTCTTAGGTATAGGAAAAACGTCAGTACTCGTCGGTACCGCAAAATATTTATCCAACCTACACATTTTCTCTGGGATTGCAACTGTGTTACAATCATTCAGAGCCGCTAACACCTCCCCTAGCAATACACGGAGGTTTTCCAGCTTAAACTTAAAATTTGAAATGTCTGAATCCAGTTTATTTGGATCAGATCCGTCACCCGCAGAATGAAGCTCTCCGTCCTCATGCTCTGCAAATTGTGACGCAGTATCAGACATGGCCCTAGCATTATCAGTATACTCTGTTCTCATCCCAGAGTGATCTCGTTTACCTCTAAGTTCTGGCAATTTAGACAAAACTTCAGTCATAACATTAGCCATGTCTTGTAGAGTGATTTGTAATGGCCGCCCTGATGTACTTGGCGTTACAATATCACGCACCTCCTGAGCGGGAGATGCAGGTACTGACACGTGAGGCAAGTTAGTCGGCATAACTTCCCCCTCGTTGTCTGGTGAATGTTGCTTAACATGTACAGATTGACTTTTATTTAAAGTAGCATCAATGCAATTAGTACATCAATTTCTATTGGGCTCCACCTTGGCTTTTGAACATATTGCACAAAGAGATTCCTCTGTGTCAGACATGTTTAAAAAAACTAGCAATTAGACTAGCAAGCTTGGAAATACTTTTCAACTAAATTTACAAGCAATATGTAAAAACGTTACTGTGCCTTTAAGAAGCACACAAAAAACTGTCACAGTTGAATAACAATGAACCGGATTAGTTATAGAAACCAAATTTAGCAAAGGATTGCACTCATTAGCAATGGATGATTAACCCTTAATATCAGAAAAAAACGTATAACAATTGAAAATATAAGCGTTTTTATCACAGTCAAGCACAGTCTCACAGGTCTGCTGTGAGTGATTACCTCCCTCAAAACTAGTTTTGAAGACCCCTGAGCTCTGTGGAGACGTCCTGGATCATGCAGGGAGAAAAAGACAGACTGTGACTGAATTTCTGATGCGTAGTAAAAGCGCCAAAATAGGCCCCTCCCACTCACACTACAACAGTGAGGGAAGCTCAGTAAACTGCTTTAATTTAAAACAAACGACAGCCATGTGGAAAATAAAGCCCAAAACAATTTTCACCAAGTACCTCAGATAATTAAACGATTTAACATGCCAGTAAACGTTTAAAATCTAATATATGAAATGTCATTAAAAAGCCTGCTGCTAGTCGCTCACACTGCAAGTTAGGCTAAAAGTTATATGCATACAGTATTTTCCCAGTGAAGTGCCATTCCCCAGAAATACTTAAGTGTAAACATATATACATATCAGCCTGATACCAGTTGCTACTACTGCATTTAAGGCTGTACTTACATTATATCGGTATTAGCAGTATTTTCTCAGTCAATTCCATTCCTTAGAAAATAATATACTGCGACATACCTCTTTGCAGGTGAACCTGCCCGCTATCCCCTGATCTGAAGTTACCTTACTCCTCAGAATGGCCGAGAACAGCAAACGGATCTTAGTTACGTCCGCTAAGATCATATACAAAAACTCAGGTAGATTCTTCTTCAAATTCTGCCTGAGAAGGAAACAACACACTCCGGTGCCGTTTAAAATAACAAACTTTTGATTGAAGATATAAAAAACTAAGTTTAATCACCACAGTCCTCTCACACATCCTATCTATTAGTTGGGTGCAAGAGAATGACTGGGTGTGACGTAGAGGGGAGGAGCTATATAGCAGCTCTGCTTGGGTGATCCTCTTGCACTTCCTGTTGGGGAGGAGTTAATATCCCATAAGTAATGATGACCCGTGGACTGACTACACTTAACAGGAGAAAAGTGAATTATTCCAAGAATTATTAAAAATGAATCAATGTAAACATTTTAAAAAGCGAGATGAGTAGATATTAAAGTCCTGGCCACTTGTAATATGCATTATTGACGAAATGTCCACACACCTTATAGAAAAGGAATTGCAATTACAGGAGCTAGAAGATGATATTCGCTCATCACGCAAATGCGAAGAGAATTTAGAAATAGCCGAAAATTTAATTGTTACATTTAAACAAGACATGGCCGCCTTAGATAAGCATAACCAAAAATTACTAGCCCAAATGACAGGTTTAAATAAACAACTCGCAGAGCCAGAAAGAGCTTAGTGAACTGAAAAGGCAATATAGCAATAATACGAAAGAGAGGTGGTAGGGGGCGCCCTTGGGTAACCAAATAAGTGTATAGAAACTCAGAGAGCTAGACTAAGCACAATATGTTGCACAAACAAATGATACAATAGAGTATCCTTAATAAGATATCCAAGAAAATGTGTCAGTGATATATAAATCAATAGTAAAACAATCCTAGTATGAATCAATATAAATCAATAAATATAAATCAGAAATAATCAAATATAATAGCATACCAATCTACTGTATGGGCTCTACAAAATTTCCGCAGCTATATACAGGGCGAGAATTTTTTTGTAGAAACGGCCCACCAGCCTTTGCTATATCTGCAAAGTGAGAGAATAAGAGATGGGAACCTGTCTAATAGCCGCATAACAGCTTGGACTCTTTCCTTACATGGCTGGCCTTTAGAAATTCGTAATGAGCAAAACAAAAAGAATCCAGTCGCACAGGGGCTTGCCGAGCTCCATGACTGTACTGCTAAGGATCATGGGGAAGTTATTAGAAGATGATTTCCTGGAGGAACAATTTCTTTCCCCATATAAAATATATAATGGAGGACCAGTGTCAAACATTACCGTGGGTATATGTTGATGGTTGTTCTTACCATGCCACTATTGATAATGAGAGCAGATTAGTCGCTGGCATTGGTATACCTTGGACAAATGGATTCCCAGATATTTCTGTAGGTTTCAACATTGGACCAAGATCCAGTCAAGTTGCAGAACTAACTTCTGCTCTAAAAACCATTGAGATGGTTATTGAACAAGGTATTCACAAATTTGTGATCATTACTGACTCAAATTATGCGTGTGACAGTTTTGTTGAATACATGCCAACTTGGAAAAGAAATGGCATGCAGAAAACTAACAACAAACCAGTCAAACATGGTAAGTTGTTCTGCGAGATTGATAAATTAGTGGTTTCCAATGGTTTAACCATACACTGGAAAAAGACCAAGGGTCATTCCAGGGTTCTAGGTCCTGATAAGGAAGGCAATGATCTTGCAGATTCATTAGCCAAATAAGGGGCCATAACTGGAGAATTCCTTAATATAGACCACTTAATGGGTGCAATTCAGGTAGAAGCCATTACCAGAAACCAGGCTAAACAACAGAGTGAGCCTAACCTGGTACAATGGAGTCAGGATTCTCCTAGTAAGGACCTGATCACTAGTTAAAAGGAAGACCCCATTATAAGTATCTTCTATAAACACATAGAAGATCCTGAAATCCCCATCTCAAAAGAGGACGGTATTGGCAAGGAAGATCTTAGAATCTTAATGAAATCCAGATCAAAATTCAAATTACAGGATGGTTTGTTAATTAGAACCTCCAAAACTGGCATCCACCATTTGGTGGTACCTACAGAGGTCTCATGCTTCAACATGCCCATGATGCTCCCACATCTGGCCATCGTGGTGCCAAATTAACGTATGCAATATTGCGTGACTACGCCTTTTGGCCGCACATGTTGAAAGATGTTCAAACCTACTGTCAAGGTTGTTTAATATGTCCACAGTTCCAACCCACTGCACCAACACATAGAGCATCATTGCAGAAAAGGGGGGTGGTAAAGCCATGGTCAGATATACAAATTGATTTTATTGGTCCTTATTGGTTTATAGGTCATCTAGAGGTAACAGATACATGTTAACAGTGAGATGCCTGTTCACTAAATGGGTAGAGTGCATCAGTACACCTAACAATAGTACTGAAACATGCGCAGCATTGCTCATCAACCACGTGTTTTCAAAATTTGGTTTACCCCAAAGAATCAAATCCGATCGGGGGATCCACTTCACTAGCGAAGTGATGTCCAAAATGTGGAAAATACTAGGGGTTAAAAGGAAGCTCCATATTGCATATAGAGCTGCCTCTAGTGGTGGTGTAGAGCGTTACAACTAGTACATTGTGAAAATCCTCAAAAAGTTTGTGAGTGAAACAGGTAAAGACTGGGATGTAAAATTACCTCTAATGGCACTAAGAGCAACTCCAAGTAGTGCTACTAAGATGTCACCTTTTAAATTGATGACTGGTAGAAGAATGGTTCTACCTCAACATCTTTTGTACTATACATCAGACCAGAACTTGATAAATGCTGCCAATACACATCAATATGTGGAGAACTTAAGGAAGCATTTGCAATATGCCTTTGCATTTGCTCAAAGGAACATAGAGAAGTCCGCAACTGCCACTAAAACCTATTATGATTTAAAAACTTTGAAAAAGGAATATAAAATTAATGATAAAGTTTATCTTTCTAACTTTGGAAGAGATCAGGTTAAGGAGAAGGAATTTCTTCCATCATGGAAGGGTCCTTTTGTCATTGCTGACAAAATATCTCCAGTTGCCTATACACAACTTCTCCCAGACAAACTGGAAATGTAAATCATGGTTTTAAAAAAGGAGAAATTAGAACTTCATATGAAATGAATTGTGTAATTTTCAAATGTTCCATTTATACTTAGATCATATTAAAAATATCTGTATATGTATTGATCTGAAAAATATACCATATTGGATGAATGTCTGCTAAATTAAATATAAATAATAGCTACATTGATAGATTTAAAATGTCTACTCATTTCAAAATGAACAACAACATTGTTTCTTTCATTTCAGACCTGTCAGAAACCAGTGTTGTCCAATGAAATATATCATAAATGTGTTTTCATGCATTCAAAATAACCTTATCAAGAGATGCACTAAATTAGAATATGAACTGAAATATTAATTAAATTCATGCTGAAAGTATTAAAATCCTTTTAAATCCCCTCATAAAAATGTGATTTTAAATATAGCTCTTAAAATATATATAAGTAGAATTGTATGGAAATATGCATCAGATAGGTATATTATGTAGATTTAAGGTTGTGCATAAACCTAATATCTGAGTTTATAGGAGGTGTGTAAATATGTTTGAAGGAATATTATAAAAGATATACTCATGTTTAGTATGAAAATACTCAGGGTAAATGGTATAAAATAATCCCATATATATTAAACATATAATTTATTAACGCTGGAAATTAAAGTGTATTAAAAAAACATTTTAAAGGTTAGATATTAGATTATTGGTAGTATTGATAATGAAAATGCATTTCTGGTTCTCTGCTGCCCTTTGATGGTATATGCAAGAATTACAACCAAAGGGAATTATAGTATCAGATAACCATATGTTTCCAGGGCCAATGATACGTTCAGCTCTGAGGGCCAATGGAACACAAGCTTCGGTAAGGGCCTATCAAATTTTTGTGGGAATGATTAAAGAAAAGAAGGAGGGGTTATATATTTGATAAAACACCCACACACTAGAGACAAGGACAGACTCAAAGAAACATAACTTTTTGACTGAGAGAGAAACACACAGGTTTGGGCCAAGTATCTTCTCTGCAAATTTTGGGACACTATCTTGGAATAGAAAGATAACAATTGAGGCCTATATCCTTGCAATAGTGGACTAAATCCTTCTTATATGACCCACAAGAAACTCTGGAAGCTGAATTCTCATACTGGTTATTTGGTAAAGTATATGCGATTATTAAGTATATATAATATTTCAATCAAAGGTATTCTATAGCTATAGTTTAATTGAAGCTGGTAATTTAAAGAGCATATTTTGTATTTTAAATTTATATTCATAGTCCTGCATAGTTTAGAACTAGTCATATTGATGCTAAAAAATTTTAGTTGCTAGAAAAGAATTTGCACTCCAGATTTATGTCAGATTTATTATTGTAAACTCTCTTAGAACTGTACATAAATTGGTTATTGTGGTTAAATCTCTGGTAGTTATTAATTAAGCATTGTTAAGCTAATAGTCCATATTCTAATATTGGAGGGAACTTAGCTGGATAATTATAGACTATTCTGGTATCCTCATTTGGGGTATTTTAATGTGATTCATTGCAAGGTTAATTTTGGAGATAACATAATTTATGCTTACCTGATAAATTCCTTTCTTCTGTAGTGTGATCAGTCCACGGGTCATCATTACTTGTGGGATATTAACTGCTCCCCTACAGGAAGTGCAAGAGGATTCACCCAGCAGAGTTGCTATATAGCTCCTCCCCTCTACGTCACCTCCAGTCATTCGACCAAGGACCAACGAGAAAGGAGAAGCCAAGGGTGTAGTGGTGACTGGAGTATAATTTAAAAAATATTTACCTGCCTTAAAAAACAGGGCGGGCCGTGGACTGATCACACTACAGAAGAAAGGAATTTATCAGGTAAGCATAAATTATGTTTTCTTCTGTTAAGTGTGATCAGTCCACGGGTCATCATTACTTGTGGGATACCAATACCAAAGCAAAAGTACACGGATGACGGGAGGGATAGGCAGGCTCTTTATACAGAAGGAACCACTGCCTGAAGAACCTTTCTCCCAAAAATAGCCTCCGAGGAAGCAAAAGTGTCAAATTTGTAAAATTTGGAAAAAGTATGAAGCGAAGACCAAGTTGCAGCCTTGCAAATCTGTTCAACAGAGGCCTCATTCTTAAAGGCCCAAGTGGAAGCCACAGCTCTAGTGGAATGAGCTGTAATTCTTTCAGGAGGCTGCTGTCCAGCAGTCTCATAAGCTAAACGAATTATGCTACGAAGCCAAAAAGAGAGAGAGGTAGCAGAAGCTTTTTGACCTCTCCTCTGACCAGAGTAAACGACAAACAGGGAAGACGTTTGTCGAAAATCTTTAGTTGCCTGTAAATAAAATTTAAGGGCACGAACTACATCCAGATTGTGCAAAAGACGTTCCTTCCTCGAAGAAGGATTTGGGCACAAGGATGGAACAACAATCTCCTGATTGATATTCCTGTTAGTGACTACCTTAGGTAAGAACCCAGGCTTAGTACGCAGAACTACCTTATCCGAGTGAAAAATCAAATAAGGAGAATCACAATGTAAGGCTGATAACTCAGAGACTCTTCGAGCCGAGGAAATAGCCATTAAAAATAGAACTTTCCAAGATAACAACTTTATATCAATGGAATGAAGGGGTTCAAACGGAACACCCTGTAAAACGTTAAGAACAAGGTTTAAACTCCATGGTGGAGCCACAGCTTTAAACACAGGTTTAATCCTGGCCAAAGCCTGACAAAAAGCCTGAACGTCTGGAACTTCTGACAGACGCTTGTGTAACAGAATGGACAGAGCTGAGATCTGTCCCTTTAAGGAACTAGCGGATAACCCCTTTTCTAAACCTTCTTGTAGAAAAGACAATATCCTAGGAATCCTAACCTTACTCCAAGAGTAACCTTTGGATTCGCACCAATATAGGTATTTACGCCATATTTTATGGTAAATCTTTCTGGTAACAGGCTTCCTAGCCTGTATTAAGGTATCAATAACTGACTCAGAAAAACCACGCTTTGATAAGATCAAGCGTTCAATTTCCAAGCAGTCAGCTTCAGAGAAGTTAGATTTTGATGTTTGAAAGGACCCTGAATCAGAAGGTCCTGTTTCAGAGGTAACGACCAAGGTGGACAGAATGACATGTCCACCAGATCTGTATACCAAGTCCTGCGTGGCCATGCAGGCGCTATTAGAATCACTGATGCTTTCTCCTGTTTGATTCTGGCAATCAATCGAGGAAGCATCGGGAAAGGTGGAAACACATGAGCCATCCTGAAGGTCCATGGTGCTGTCAAGGCATCTATCAGGACCGCTCCCGGATCCCTGGATCTGGACCCGTAGCGCGGAAGCTTGGCGTTCTGTCGAGACGCCATGAGATCTATCTCTGGTTTGCCCCAACGTCGAAGTATTTGGGCAAAGACCTCTGGATGAAGTTCCCACTCCCCCGGATGAAAAGTCTGACGACTTAAGAAATCCGCCTCCCAGTTCTCCACTCCCGGGATGTGGATTGCAGACAGGTGGCAAGAGTGAGACTCTGCCCAGCGAATTATCTTCGATACTTCCATCATTGCTAGGGAGCTTCTTGTCCCTCCCTGATGGTTGATATAAGCTACAGTCGTGATGTTGTCCGACTGGAACCTGATGAACCCCCGAGTTGCTAACTGGGGCCAAGCCAGAAGAGCATTGAGGACTGCTCTCAATTCCAGAATGTTTATTGGAAGAAGACTCTCCTCCTGATTCCATAGTCCCTGAGCCTTCAGAGAATTCCAGACAGCGCCCCAACCTAGTAGGCTGGCGTCTGTTGTTACAATTGACCAGTCTGGCCTGCTGAATGGCATTCCCCTGGACAGATGTGGCCGATAAAGCCACCATAGAAGAGAATTTCTGGTCTCTTGAATGGAATGAAGGACACGGCATGCACTTTGAAGTTTTGTTAACCTGTCCTCTGTCAGGTAAATCTTCATTTCTACAGAATCTATCAGAGTCCCCAGGAAGGGAACTCTTGTGAGTGGAAAGAGAGAACTTTTCTCTTCGTTCACTTTCCATCCATGCGACCTTAGAAATGCCAGTACTATCTCTGTATGAGATTTGGCAGTTTGAAAGCTTGAAGCTTGTATCAGTATGTCGTCTAAGTACGGAGCTACTGAAATTCCTCGCGGTCTTAGTACCGCCAGAAGAGTGCCCAGAACCTTTGTGAAGATTCTTGGAGCCGTAGCCAGTCCGAATGGAAGAGCTACAAACTGGTAATGCCTGTCTAAAAAGGCAAACCTTAGATACCGGTAATGACTTCTGTGAATCGGTATGTGAAGGTAAGCATCCTTTAAATCCACTGTGGTCAAGTACTGACCCTCTTGGATCATGGGCAAAATTGTTCGAATAGTTTCCATCTTGAACGATGGAACTCTTAGGAATTTGTTTAGGATCTTTAAATCCAAGATTGGCCTGAAGGTTCCCTCTTTTTTGGGAACTACAAACAGATTTGAGTAAAACCCTTGTCCTTGTTCCAACCGCGGAACTGGATGGATCACTCCCATTAATAAAAGATCTTGTACGCAGCGTAGAAACGCTTCCTTCTTTGTTAGGTTTGTTGACAACCTTGACAGATGAAATCTCCCTCTTGGGGGAGAGGATTTGAAGTCCAGAAGGTATCCCTGAGATATGATCTCTAACGCCCAGGGATCCTGAACATCTCTTGCCCAAGCCTGGGCGAAGAGGGAAAGTCTGCCCCCCACTAGATCCGGTCCCGGATCGGGGGCCCTCAATTCATGCTGTCTTAGGGGCAGCAGCAGGTTTTCTGGCCTGTTTGCCCCTGTTCCAGGACTGGTTAGGTTTCCAGCCTTGTCTGTAGCGAGCAACAGCTCCTTCCTGTTTTGGTGCAGAGGAAGTTGATGCTGCTCCTGCTTTGAAATTACGAAAGGAACGAAAATTGGACTGTCTAGCCTTGGCTTTGGCCTTGTCCTGAGGCAGGGCATGACCTTTACCTCCTGTAATGTCATCAATAATCTCTTTCAAGCCGGGCCCGAATAAGGTCTGCCCTTTGAAAGGAATATTAAGCAATTTAGATTTAGACGTAACATCAGCTGACCAGGATTTTAGCCACAGAGCTCTGCGTGCCTGAATGGCGAATCCTGAATTTTTAGCCGCAAGTTTAGTTAAATGTACTACGGCATCTGAAATAAATGAATTAGCTAACTTAAGGAATTTAAGTTTGTGTGTGATGTCATCTAGTGTGGATGATTGAAGTGTCTCTTCCAGAGACTCAAACCAAAATGCTGCTGCAGCCGTGACAGGCGCAATACATGCAAGAGGTTGCAATATAAACCCTTGTTGAACAAACATTTTCTTAAGGTAACCCTCTAATTTTTTATCCATTGGATCTGAAAAAGCACAGCTATCCTCCACTGGGATAGTGGTACGCTTAGCTAAAGTAGAAACTGCTCCCTCCACCTTAGGGACCATTTGCCATAAGTCCCGTGTGGCGGCGTCTATTGGAAACATTTTTCTGAATATAGGAGGGGGTGAGAAAGGCACACCGGGTCTATCCCACTCCTTAGTAACAATGTCAGTAAGTCTCTTAGGTATAGGAAAAACGTCAGTACTCGTCGGTACCGCAAAATATTTATCCAACCTACACATTTTTTCTGGGATTGCAACTGTGTTACAATCATTCAGAGCCGCTAATACCTCCCCTAGTAACACACGGAGGTTCTCAAGCTTAAATTTAAAATTTGAAATGTCTGAATCCAGTTTATTTGGATCAGAACCGTCACCCACAGAATGAAGCTCTCCGTCTTCATGTTCTGCAAACTGTGACGCAGTATCAGACATGGCCCTTGCATTATCAGCGCACTCTGTTCTCATCCCAGAGTGATCACGTTTACCTCTTAGTTCTGGTAGTTTAGCCAAAACTTCAGTCATAACAGTAGCCATATCTTGTAATGTGATTTGTAATGGCCGCCCAGATGCACTCGGCGCTACAATATCACGCACCTCCTGAGCGGGAGATGCAGGTACTGACACGTGAGGCGAGTTAGTCGGCATAACTCTCCCCTCGTTGTTTGGTGAAATATGTTCAATTTGTACAGATTGACTATTTTTTAAAGTAGCATCAATACATTTAGTACATAAATTTCTATTGGGCTCCACTTTGGCATTAACACATATAGCACAGATATCTTCCTCTGAATCAGACATGTTTAACACACTAGCAAATAAACAGCAACTTGGAAATACTTTTCAAAGTAATTTACAAATAATATGAAAACGAACTGTGCCTTTAAGAAGCACAGAAAAATATTATAACAGATAAAATAATTAAGTTATAGCATCAATCTTTGTCAGAATATACAGTTTTAGCAAAGGATTGTTCCCCTCAGCAAATGATAACTAACCCAGGCAGCAGAAAAAAAATACACAAATAAACGTTTTTTATATCACAGTCAATACAATCAGCACAGCTCTGCTGTATGATTACTTCCCTCAAAAAAGACTCTTGAGATCCCTGAACTCTGTAGAGAATATTGTAACAGAATAAGGATGCATAATTGATTCATAATCTAGTTTCTACATAAATATAATTCAGTGGTAACTAATCAAGAACTAAGGAATAAATATAAATTTTTAATTGTTACGTATATACATTTTATTGGTTGGCAACTGCTAAGATAAAAATAAATAATTTTGTAACCAGGTATATACCAACATGGTATAAGTGAAAATAGCAGGGTTAAAAAAATAGTAGTAGTATTATTTCCAAGTTCTGGGCACATAAAGAAATAATATATTGGGATCCTAAAAACAGACAACGTGGCTTTCAGCAGAGATTAAAGTCTGCTTTTGATAGTTTTCACTTTAGTTACAAAAATAGAACATGATAAAAAGAAGAATATTGAGCTTTTTAAGATCTGCAGGTGTCTTGTGCAAACTCACCAGGTGGATAGAGAAGCACCACATTATCCCCAGCATTAAGGTGACCCTTGTCACCTAACGCAGCTGCTATTCTCTCTGCTCTCTTGTGGAGCTGCAAGCAGGAGGCCGTGTTAACAGCTGTTCCCTGGAAAACAACAACAAGGTTAATGGAATTTAACTGAGAAGATATTTTTGCAATGTTAATGTCATACACACTTTTCTGCAATATAGGGGTGGAAAATAATATTAAACCAGACAGGGCAGACACATACATATGCAACATGTATATGACTGTAAACTTCCTTTAGTTTCAGGCCAGTAAGAAAAAGTTATTAGGCTTGTTTTTTAGGACATACTTGAAACCGAGAGAAATCTCAATGTATCCTTCCTGGTAAAATATTTTATAAATAAATAAATATTTAATAGTGTGTGGACTATTCTGACTAGTAATTTTTCTTCTGTTTGTGTGTATTTGTGTATAAACACAAATTATAAAAGAAAATGGAAAGCAAGTTATCTTTTGGTAAGACGATTATAAATAAATAAATAAATAAAGATATTCAGCAGGAGAGCACTCTCACTGCCAGGATGCATGCAAAATCCCACAGAAGATAAACAAAGCAGGCTTGAACTCACTGGACTAACAATAGGTGCCTTTTAATGTGATGCTTCGGGGAACATATCCCCTTCCTCAGACAAGGTGACAATGTGCATTTGCAACAATTTATACAAAAACAGTAAATACATAAGCCCCTCCCCCAAATTCAAAAGAAAAAAAAACATACCAAAAAGTAAACATGTTAAAATGCCTGAGTCCATATACAATAATAAGCTTAGAGTGAGCATATAGTGAATATGCTAATGTGTTCGATATATATACATAAATATGGGGATAAAAAGAGCATTGATCCATAGCATATGGATCACAAATAATACACAGCCATTAAAGAATTATCTGGGGGTAAGCAATATGACTCTTCGATGTCACTACTAATAAGGCTAGTATAGGTGGCTAGTTTATTTACTCATCAGAGGACTTGCTATAAAACATGATACCTTATATCCTGTATTTCTAATTGGTCCGCTTTAGAGCTGTGTATGAGACACATAGTATACCCAATCCAGCAGAGCGGCGGTGACCTCATCGCGTTACACCCCTATCGCATCAGCTGTGTAAACAAAGCAGCATGCTGTCATCCGTAGAGAGCGCTTCTGCCGAATCTTATAGTACACTGTCTCAGAGGTGTATAGGGAACATTGAGGTACAACAAAACACCAATCACAAGGGGGGACAAGGAACATAATAAATATCATGGGGAACAGCATATACTCTCATTAGCCTAATAAGCCATATGATAGAATCTGAGCATGTGAAAATAGGGAATTGTGTCCCATACAGTTAAATTGGCCATGATGTCTTCATAATACAATGTGAACCAACCACAGCCATTAAAAGGTCTAACCCTGCCCTATTGTGTCTACTGTGCCTATTGTGTATTGTATCATACACAACTCTAAAGCTGACCGATTAGAAATACAGGATATAAGGTATGTTTTATAGCAAGTCCTCTGATGAGTAAATAAAATAGCCACCTATACTAGCCTTATTAGTAGTGACATCGAAGAGTTATATTGCTTACCCTGAGATAATTCTATAATGGCTGTGTATTATCCGTGACTATTTGTGATCCATATGCTATGGATCGATGCTCTTTTTATCCCCATATTTATGTATATATATATATCCAACACATTAACATATTCACTATATTCTCACTCTAAGCTTATTGTTGTATATGGACTCAGGAATTTTAACATGTTTACATTTTGGTTTCCATGGCAACCCCTTTGGTGGGTTTTTTCTTTTGAATTTGGGAGAGGGGCTTATGTATTCACTGTTTTGTTTTTGTATAAATTGTTGCAAATGCACATTGTCATCTTGTCTGAGGAAGGTGATACGTTCCCCGAAATGTCACATTAAAAGACACCTATTGTTAAAGTCTAGTGAGTGCAAGCCAGCTTTGTTTATCATATATATACGTGTATATATATATATATATATATATATACATAAAGGAAGATTATAGGACATACAATACCATATATAAATAAACATAGAGGAAGATTATAGGACATATATAGGTCCTAGACAGAAAGGGAAAACAAGCAGCACACGGATGTAAATTTAAACTGTAAATTTATTTACCAAATACACCACATCCACCTGGCAATGCTCACAGAGCTCTATGAAATAAAATCATGTTTACAAAATATGGGAAACACATCGTAAAAAGGAACATAACACATGCAAACAGACATATACTTTCAAATAGTATATATTATTGGAATCCAACACAAACCATATAGATCAGTCAGTATCACAGTTACATTGCACAAAGTTCTCTATAAACAGAAAAATGACCGCAGACACAGCTGCACTCTAGGTCAGTAAAATGCACAGTCACTGGGTATTACCGCTTGCAAGCTCATCAAGAGGTATAACTCAAGGGTTATGGACGACCAAACATTCCGCTTACTCCTCTCCTTTCCTCATCTCTGACCGTCTGTGAGGTAGCGTGACGTATGACAGAGGAGTGGCAGATCTTACTCACTCGTCCGTGATTGGTTCCAGGCCACAGAGGTTGATCTTCATTGGCTAACAGCGTCTCCAGCTGCTAGATCTATGTGTATTCAAAAACACGTCTTCTCCGATCATGAAATATTCCTCAGCAAATAGCTTTCCAAATTCGAATTTCTGCAAGTGCCCACCGTTTTACACAGGGAGATAGCAGCCCTTAACACCAGCAGCCTGCTTAGTAGTCGTACTAATGCAGAGTGCCACACAGACAGGAAAAGGTTCTCCCGAACGGCTGCTGTATATTGGAAGGTTTGAATTTACAAAGTTCCCATACGTGTTCTAAGAGAGATAAACTGGTGATAGCCAACTCACACCAGTGCTGGGTTTAACACATAGGTACCAAAGCACGTTTCACCCCCCCCCTATCAAATATGTGTCTCAGGGGCATCATCAGGGCAGAGGGTCAGAGATGAGAAAAGGAGTAAGCGGAATGTTTAGTCGTCCATAACCCTTGAGTTATACATCTGGATGAGCTTGCAAGCGGTAATACCCAGTGACTGCATTTTACTGACCTAGAGTGCAGCTGTGTCTGCGGTAATTTTTCTGTTTATAGAGAACTTTGTGCAGTGTAACTGTGATACTGACTGATCTATTTGGTTTATGTTGGCTTCCAATAATATATACAATTTGAAAGTATATGTCTGTTTGCATGTGTTATGTTCCTCTTTACGATGTGTTTCCCATATGTTGTAAACATGATTTTATTTCATAGAGCATCGCTAGGTGGATGTGGTGTTTTTGGTAAATAAATTTACAGTTTAAATTTACATCCGTGTGCTGCTTGTTTTCCCTTTCTGTCTAGGACAGTATTGTATGTCCTATAATCTTCCTTTATGTCTATTTTTATTTAATTCTAAAGGGAAGCACTGGATTTCAAATGAAGTAGTATCAACTCCTCTCTCTCTCTATACACCACACACACAAACACACTATATATATATATATATATATATATATATATATATCTCCGAAATGTGGGGTTTTGTACACTGATCTCAGTGTACTATTACACAAATCACTGTATTGTTGTTTTTAAAGCAATAACTTACAAAAACATAAATTATGCTTACCTGATAATTTCATTTTCATCTGTGGGAGGAGAGAGCACTGCTTCATTCATCACTTGTGGGAAATAAGAACCTGGCCACCAGGAGGAGGCAAAAAGACCCCAGCCAAAGGCTTAAATACCTTCCCCCCACTTCCCTCATCCCCCAGTCATTCTGCCAAGTGAACAAGGAACAGTAGGAGAAATATCAGGGTATAAATTGTGCCAGAAGATCAAAAATAAATTTAGGTCTGCCCACCGGAGAACGGGCAGGTGCAGTGGACTCTCCTCCCACAGATGGAAATGAAATTATCATGTAAGCATAATTTATGTTTTCCATCTTAATGGGAGGAGAGTCCACTGCTTCATTCATCACTTGTGGGAACAAATACCCAAGCTCTAGAGGACACTGAATGAAAGAAAACGGGAGGGTAAAGGAGGCGGACCCTATACTGAGGGCACCACAGCCTGCAGAGCCTTTCTCCCAAAAGCTGCTTTCGCTGAAGCAAAAACGTCAAATTTATAAAATTTTGCAAAAGTATGTAAGGATGACCAGGTGGCCGCCTTACAAATCTGCTCCATAGAAGCCTCAATCTTAAAGGCCCAAAGAAGAGGCCACAGTTCTAGCCAAGTGGGCCGTAATCGTCTGAGGAGGCTCGTGTTCCGCTGTCTCATATGCCAGATGGATCATACTCCTCAACCAAAAAGATAGGATAGTTGCAGAGGACCTTTGCCTCCTGCATCTTCCAGAATACACGACAAATAAGGACGACGACTGTCTGAACTCCGTGGCTTGAAGATAAAACTTCAAAGCTCGAACCACATCCAGATTATGAAGTACTACTACTATTTCCTGATTAATGTTACAACTCGACACTACCTTGGGAAGGAGTCCCAATCGAGTGTGAAGAACAGCCTTATCAGCATGAAAAACTAAGTAGGGAGGCTCACATTGTAACGCCGCCAAACTCAGAGACTCAGCATACCGATGCAATAGCCAATAACAACAGGACCTTCCATGAGAGAATCTTAATGTCAAGGGCATGCATTGGCTCAAACGGAGCCCTATGCAAAACCTTAAGAACCAAGTTTAAGCTCCAAGGAGGAGCCAGATTCCTGAAGACAGGTCTGATCCTAACCAGAGCCTGAACAAAGGACCGAATGTCAGGAAGCTCCGCAAGCTTCTTATGTAACAGTACAGATAAAGCCGAGATCTGTCCCCTTAGGGAACTGGCGGCAAGGCCCTTATCCAGACCGTCCTGAAGAAAGGCCAAAATCCTGGATACCCTGACCTTATGCCATGGGTATCCACGTTCCTCACACCAGGACAAGTAAGTCCTCCACACCTTGTGTTAGATGTGTCTAGTGACCGGCTTCCTGGCCTGAACGAGAGTATCAATCACTCTCTCCGAAAATCCTCTCTTGGCTAAGACTAGGTGTTCAATCTCCACGCAGTCAGCCTCAGAGAATCGAGATTTTGATGTTGAAAAGGACCTTGAACTAGCAGATCCTTGCGACAAAGTAACTTCCACTGCAGATATGACGACCGCCACTAGAACTGCAAACCACGTCCTCCACAGTCACGACGGAGCAATCAGAATAGCCGAAGCTTGCACCTGCTTGAGGTAGAAGAAGCAACTGTGGAAATATGTAAATTAGGTTGAAGCCCCAGGGTACTGCCAAGGCGTCTATCAGTTCCGCCTGGGGATCCCTGGATCGTGACCCGTATCTGGGTAGCTTGCAATTGAGTCTGGATGCCATGAGATCTATTTCCGGCGTCCCCCATCTGCTGCAGATCTCTGCAAACATCTTGGGGTGGAGAGACTATTCCCCTGGATGAAACATCTGTCTGCTCAGAAAATCCCCTTCCCAGTTGTTCACACCCGGAATGTGGATCGCTGAGAGCAAACAATTGTAAATCTCTGCCCATTCCAGAATCCGAGATACTTCCCTCATTGCTAGGGAGCTTCACGCCCCCCCAGTGGTTTATGTAAGCCACCGAGGTAATGTTGTCCGATTTGAATCTAATGAATTGAGATGACCCCAGAGGGGACCAAGCCCTCAGAGCGTTGAATATCGCTCAAAGTTCCAAAATATTTATAGGTAGACTCGACCCCTCTCGAGTCCATCTGCCTTGTGCCCTTCTGACACGCCAAACAGCTCCTAATCCTGATACTCGTATCCGTGGTTACAATTTCTCAGGATGGTCTCAGGAAGGATGTCCCCTGAAACAACTGCCCCGGTCGGATCCACCAAGACAGGGACTCCCTCAACGGTCTGTCCAGAAATATCTGTTGTGACAAATCTGAATGACTGCCGTTCCATTGTCTCAACATGCACTGCTGAAGAGGTCTGAGATGGAACCTGGCGAATGGAATGACATCTATGCTGGATACCATGAGCCCGATTACCTCTACACCTGGCCACAGATGTCCTGGAGGATGTCTGTAGGGCTAGACAGTTGGATGCCAGCTTGCAACATCTCTAGTCTGTCAAAAATATCTTCATTGCTGAAGAATCTATTATCGTACCCAGGAACTCCACCCTATTGCTTGGGACCAGTGAACTCTTTCCTTTGTTTATCTTCCACCCGTGGGACCGAAGGAGAAGAGCTTTCATGTGATCCACTGCCAGACTGTAGGATGGAGTCTGGACCAGGATATCGTCCAGATACAGTGCCACTGCAATCCCTCTGGCTCTCGCTACTGCGAGAAGAGCTCCCAGAACCTTTGCAAAGAATGTTGGGGCGGTCGCCAGACCAAATGGAAGGGCCACAAACTGGAAGTGCTGGTCCAGGTAGGCGAACCTTAGAAACTTGAAGTGATCCTTGTGGATTGGAACATGAAGGTAAGCATCCTTCAGGTCTATAGTCATCATGAATTGCCCCTCTTGAACCAGGTGCAAAATTGAACTGATCATCTCCATCTTGAACGATGGAACCGACAGAAACTTGTTTAGGGCCTTAAGGTCCAGAATTGGACGAAACGTGCCCTCCTTCTTTGGGACCACGAAAAGGTTTAAATAATACCCTAGACCTCTTTCTGCCAGAAGAACTGAGACGATTACTCCGAGAGATGAGAGATCCCTCACACACCCTAGGAAGGCGTCTCTGTTTTCTGATCTTGAAGAGATGTTTGACAGGAGGAACCTGCCTCTGGGCGGATACGATTTGAAACCTATCCTGTACCTCTGGGCGACAACCTCCAGGACCCAAGGATCTGTATCGCCTCCCCTCTAGGCCTCCGCAAAAAGAGATAGTCTGCCCCTACCTGGTCCAAGGACGGGTCGGGGGCCACCCCTTCATGCCGACTTTGACTCGGCGGGCTTCTTGTTCTTCTTGGACTTGTTCCAAGAGTTTGCTGGCTTCCAAGATCCCTTGGATTGCGGAATGCTGCTGGCGCTGAGACTTGTCCGCACGAAAGGGACGAAAAGTAGATCCCTTAGGTTTGGCTTTCTTATCCTGAGGAAAGAAGGCACCCTTGCCACCCGTGACTGTAGATATGATAGAATCCAGGCCCGGGCCAAACAAAACCTTCCCCTTGAATGGTAGGGAAAGCAAGCAAAACTTAGACATGTAAGCAGACCATGATTTTAGCCACAAAGCCCTGCGGGCTAAAACAGAAAACTCTGATGTCATAAAATTTAGGCGAATAATTTGCATGTTAGCATCACAAATGAACGAATGTGCTATCCTTAGGGCTTTGATTCGATCCAGAATCTCATCGAGGGGAGTCTCCACCTCGACCATTGCTGATAGTGTGTCACACCAGTAGGTGGCCACACCAGCCGCCGCCCTTTGGAACACGAACCCGTCAGTTGGAGTCCATGTTGCGGAAGATGTTCCATCTTTTTATCCATGGGTTCCTTAAAAGAGGAGCTATCCTCCAGCGGAATGGTCATTCTTTTAGCAAGCGTGGAGATACCACCATCCACTTTAGAGGCGGTTCCCCACAGTTCAAGCTGCGCGTCCGGAACAGGGAAAAGCTTCTTAAAAGACGAGGGAGAAAAGGGTGAACCCAGTTTCTCCCATTTATTCTAAAAAACATTCTCTATTTTGATAGGAACCGGGAAGACCTGGGGCACTACCCTGTCCTCGTAAACCCTATCCAGTTTAGAGATCGAAGGTTCCTCCGGGAGTTTCTGTTCCGGAACCTCCAACGTAACAAGCACTTGTGCTTAGATAGGCAGAGGCATCGCATTTATAGCTGCAGAAACTGCTGTCTGCAACTGATCGGTGAAGTCTGGAGGCCAAAGGGCCCCTCCCACGGGAGGGCCCTGGAGAACTGCTTGTGTAATCGGAGATGATTGTAGGGAACGCACCTTGCGGGACGGAGAACCCTCAGAGGTGGACGGCTCAGTCGTACTAAGTACTTTATTCTTTTTCGATATAGCAATATTGTCAAAGCATGTGGAACAGAGTTGTGTTGGCGGTTCGACCGGAACCTCCTCACAGTATACACAGTTAATAGGTTTTGATAAAGAGGGAGTATCCTCTAACATATCCATATTGCGCCTTTATTACAGACTTGATCAAATTATTAAATGGCACCTTTATATTCCAATGGCCAGGGCACTCGCCACCTCCTATAACCCTGACAACAAGAAACAGCTTTCGTTCCGAACGCAGGTCGAGAAAGAGGAAGTTACAGAGGCCAAACCCCGTAACATGGAGTGTCATGCAGGACTGCTCCTGCACTTGAGAGAGACGCACCAAAAAAAGACCGCCTCAATCTCTCCATAACTGTTCGACACCAACAGAGCCTCATCTCACACAAGTGCAGCAGAAACACAATAAACATTATTATGCATAATAAAATCCCCCCTGCTCCACAACCCCCTTCTGAGGGTATTACCCTAAATTCTATACAGATAAAAGGAGTCACACTGTGACCCTGTCTTCTTGCGTTATCACATATATATATTTAATGAAAAGATCTTACCAGAATCAATGCCGTGGAACAGGAACACGGCCCTTCAAGTGTGATAGGTTAGTAGCGTCGCTCTTGACATGGACTTGATAGAAGAAAGCAGGCAGCGAAACTCGTAAACGCTGATTGCTTAAGGAGCTGTTAATATGAGTCAGGATGGTTTCGCAGAAGAACTCCCCCTGCATCTCATTTTAACCCATGCTCTCACTGAGAGGCTGACAGGACTACTTAAAACTTCAGTCCCATTGCGAAGAGTACTACCCCCAATAAGAGACTATTGCAAATCTTCCAACACTTCTCTGCCAACCTCCTGTGACAAAAGGCAAAGAATGACTGGGGGGTGAGGAGAGTGGGGGAGGTATTTAAGCTTTTGGCCGGGGTGTCTTTGCCTCCTCCTGGTGGCCAGATTCTTATTTTCCACAAGTGATGAATGAAGCAGTGGACTCTCCTCCCATTAAAGGGACATGAAGCCCAAAGTTTTTCTTTTGTGATTCAGATAGAGCATACAATTTTAAACATCTTTCAAATGTACTTCTATTATTTAATTTGCTTCATTCTCTTGTTATTCTTTGCTGAAAGGTTTATCTAGGTAAGCTCAGGAGCAGCAAAGAACCTAGGTTCTAGCTGTTGATTGGTGGTTGCATATATATATATATATATATATATATATATATATACACACACACACACCGATTGTCATTGGCTCACCCATGTCTTCAGTTAGAAAGCAGTAGTGCATTGCTGTTCCTTCAGCAAATGATATCAAGAGAACAAAACAAATGATAATAGAAGTAAATTGGAAAGTTGTTTAAAATCACATTCTATTTGAATCATGAAAGAAAATATTTGGGTTACAGGTCCCTTTAAGATGGAAAAAGAGAACAGAAATTAGGTTTAACCATTCTTATGTCAAGCAATGTAAATAGCTGTTTCAGAAAGAGCTTCTGTATATATTTTCCTTTAAAACTGGTGTGTGTGCACCAGCCGCACATCTGACATCAAATCAACCACTTGCACTGTGCACATGTACTAGATTCTCTGTATGCTTTGCGTTTGAGAAGAGAGAAATTAACTTAGGTCTTTGTTTTTTAATATACATGGGAAACACCTTCAGTCCCTGCTACTGATCGTGGGGCTTATGCAGTTGCTGATTACTGTGTATGCTCTGTGCACATAACTGACTGTCAGGCATTGGGAATATACGCAAGTACCAATAGGAATCTTGCTAGACTCAGAGATCAGCACTGGGAGCATCTAATATCATTGCTTTTTATTATCATGAGAGCTACTGCAATATTGCACAGCATTCATTTCTAATTTTGTCATGGTAAAACATTTCCAATCCCCTTTTGATTCCATATGCCTCAATGTCAATAGCCTATGTTGCCTAGCAAAATGCTGTCACTTAAAGAAAATAAAAGCAAATAAAAACCTAGGAAACATCCTGGTGTAATGAAAAATATGACACCCTAAGTGTAGAAATACACAGGGAAAACAAATCCTTCCCTAACCATTTAAAAATAATCATTCCGCGCTGCGGAATCTTTTGGCGCTCTACAAATAACCGATAATAATAATAATAATAATAATAATAAAAACAAGTAAAAAACGGAAAACAAAGAAAATACAAATGACAGTACAGGGCAGAGGAACAAATCATTGCAGTCTAGAAATCAACATCCCTACAGAGCTAACTATCTTGCTGAACAAGGAAAATGCCCATATACATAATCAAGTTAACAAGCAGAACAGCTTTAGAAAGCGTACGTTGTGTTTACCTTGGCATTCAGAAGAATAAAGAGCACATGGTCAGGTGTTGTCTGAGCTCTCCATTGCAAGACCTCTGTCAAAAATTGGTGCTACAAAAAAAAACAAAAAAACAACAAACAGGTTTATAAACAAACAAACAAACGGAAAAAGACAATCATTATAATAAGAATACTCTCATTGAATGTACCTTTTTCACCAAATCATTTTCTTCAATCTGCCCTAAATCTCTTCCTGACGCCTGAGCAATTCTCTTGCCTGCGACCAGATTACCAACCATGACGGAGGCTGGGCCAACTCCTACATGCAAAGAAATAAATGATAATTTAATTAAAGTTAGTGTATTTCTAAAGAAATCATTCTGAACCACAGATAGCGTTATATGGTTGATCACTATATCCACTGAACAAAAAACAAAGAGGAAGACCACATGTTAGATCAATGATTAGGGGGAAAAAAGGTTTTGATCCAGTAATTTAGTAGATCTTAAAGAAATTACACAGATAAACCAATTATTTAATCTATGAATTTCATAGTTATGTAGTGAGCTAAACACTGAAGTAGGTTTCAGTTATTGATTTGTGCAATAATTACATACAAACATATTCATAGCTAAACTAATCTATTTGCTCTTCATAGGTTTGTGCCCCATGTGTGACAAATAGACAAAGGCTATAGACTGCTTTCTAACAATACTATGTAAGACAATTATGCCAATAATCATTTATAAACGTCTCACATACTGTTGTTAGAAAGTAGACATATTTCAAGTAAGTTAAAGACTAACACCTAGATTATGAGTTTTGCGTTGCGGCTTTTAACGCTGAAAAAAATGGAAATTTCAGAGTAAAAGCAGTAACACCACTATTGGGAATTGAATTGTGTCAGTATAGCTATACCGCAAGCATTTTAGCCTGTAAAGAAACGTCAATCCCGCACTCAAAAAAATTAAATTTTTGCGTGGGATTTCCATAGCGCCGGTATTACAGGTTGTGCGGTGAGGCTAAAATGCTTGCGTTACAGCCTATACCGACACGATCCATACCGCCATCTGAAAGCTGTAGTTATGGATTTTGTGTAACAAAAATGTTTCACAAAACTCATTACAAAGTGTTACAAAGTACACTAACACCCATAAACTACCTATTAATCCCTAAACCGCCACCCCCTCATTGCAAACACTATATTAAACCTATTAACCCCTAATCCGCTGCCCACCCACATTGTGACTATTAAATACATTTATAAAACCCTAATCTGCCGTCCACCCACATCGCCAACACTATTTAAATATAATAACCCCTAAACCGCCACTCCCCGACATCGCCGCCACTAAGTTATTAACCCCTAATCTGTCGCCCCTGACATCACCAACACTAATAAAATATATTAACCCCTAAACCTCCGGCCTCCCACATTTCCTCCACTAAATAAACCTATTAGCCCCTAAACCGCCGGCCCCCCATATTGCAAAACACTAAATTAAACTATTAATCCCTAAACCTAACACCCCCTTACTTTAAAATAAAATATAACTATTTAAATAAATAAAAACGTACCTGTGAAATAAAAATAAACCTAAGATTAAACTATAAATTAACCTAACATAACTAATCAAATAAAATAATAAAATACTACTAATTAAAATATCTAACACTAAGAAAAAAATAAAAAAATCTAAATTACAACTAAAAAAAACAAACAAATCCTATGAAAAATTTAAAAAAAATCTAAGTTTACCAAAAATAATTAACACTAACATCACAAAAAACACTAAGATTAGATCAAAAAAACTAAATTATCAAAAATAAGAACAATTACACCTAATCTAATAGCCCTATAAAAATAAAAAAGCCCCCCCCCCAATAAAAACACCCCCTAAACTACAATAAACTACCAATAGCCCTTAAAAGGGCCTTTTGTAGGGCATTGCCCTAAAGAAATTCAACTCTTTTACCTGTAAAAAAATACAAAGTCCCCCCAAAATAAAAAAAAACCTAGCTAAAAAAAAACTAAGCTACCATTGCCCCTAAAGGGGCATTTGTATGGGCATTGACCTTAAAAGGGCAAATAGCTCTTTTGCATTTTTTTCCCAAGCCCAAAGCCCTAATCTAAAAAACAAAAAAAAAAAAAAAAAAAAAAAACAACCTATAAAATAAAAAAAAACAACTAACACCAACCCCAGAAGATCTACTCACGGCTTCTGAAGTCCGGACATCTATCTCCATCCAGGCGGCAAGGTTTTCATCCATGTGGCGAGGTCTTCATCCATCCCGGGAGGCGCATCTTCATCCCGGTGACTTGGAGCGGAGCAATCCTAGAAGACGAAGACATCCTGCGCGGAGTGTCCTCTTCATACGGTCACCGCCGTACACTGAGGTTGAATGCAAGGTAGCCGTTTTAAAATGGCGTACCTTGCATTCCTAATGGCTGATGAGTCTTCAAATTCAAATCAGCCAATAGGATGAGAGCTTTGAAATCCTATTGGCTGTTCAAATCAGCCAATAGGATTTCAGTATGTCTCATCCTATTGGCTGATTTGAACAGCCAATAGGATTTCAGAAGCTCTCATCCTATTGGCTAATTTGAATTTGAAGAATCAAATCAGCCAATAGGACTGCAAGGTACGCCATTTTGAAACGGCTACCTTGCATTCAACTTCAGTGTACAGCGGCGACCGTATGAAGAGGACACTCCGCGCAGGATGTCTTCGGCTTCCAGGATGGCTCTGCTCCGCGCCGCCGGGATGAAGATAGAAAACGCCCCCAGAATGGATGAAGACCTCGCCGCCTGGATGGAGATGGATGTCCGGACTTCAGTTGTGTGTTAGGTGTTTTTTGCTTTTTTGGGGTGTTTTTTTTTTTTAGATTAGGGCTTTGGGCTTTGAAAAAGAGCTAAATGCCCTTTTAAGGGCAATGAAAAAGAGCTGAATGCCCTTTTAAGAGCAATGCCCATCCGGTAGCAATGGGTAGCTTAGGTTTTATTTAGACTTAGGTTTTTTATTTTGGGGCGTTGGTTGCGTGGGGGGGTTTTACTTTAAGGGGGACTTTGTAATATTTTAATGTAAAAGAGCTGTTTAACTGCCCTACAAAAGGTCCTTTCAAGGGCTATTGGTAGTTTATTGTTAGGTTAGGGGGTGTTTTTATTTTGGGGGGCTTTTTTATTTTTATAGGGCTATTAGGTTAGGTGTAATTGTTTTTATTTTTGATAATTTCATTTATTTTTTGTAATCTTAGTTTTTTCTTATTTTTAGTGATTTTAGTGTTAATTATTTTTGGTAAACTTAAGATTTTTTAATTTTTTTGTAGGATTTGTTTTTTTTTTAGTTGTAATTCATATTTTTAAATTTGTTTCTTAGTGTTAGTTTTTTAAATTTGTAATTTAGATATTTTAATTGGTAGTATTTTTTTTATTTTATTAGACTAGTTATGTTAGGTTAATTTTTCATTCTGCGATCACAGGTGTTAGTTTATTCATTAATTTATTGCTCAGTTCTAACTTTGTTGGGTTAAACACATAGACTATCTTTTAAAGTACATTGCACCTGGGACAGCAACTGTAACCCCTGCAAACTAGTTAAACAAGCATTTATTTTATAATACAATGTTCTAAGGAATTAGATAGGCAATTATTTCTACAGCTTAAAGGGACAGTAAAGTCAAAATTAATATTTCATGATTCAGATAGAGCATACTATTTTAAACAACCTTCCAATGCACTTCTATAAGCTAATATGCTTCATTCTCTTGATATCCTTTGTTGAAGCATAAGCCTAGATAGGCTCTCAGACACTCTGGAGCGTGCACAAGTATTGCTTTAGAAAACAGTCTTTTACCTGGTTGTTTTTGCCTTGGCTTTGGCAAGTTTGTTACACATGTATGTGGACACATGAGTATGTTACAAGGGTGCAAGTTGCCTTCCAGGAATTGCTGTTTTGTTTGTGATAAATGGATTCCACCAAGGGGAGTTTTTGGCAAGATGTTGGCAGGAACGAGAGCAAGGCAGTAAACACCAACCTGGTGAATACTATCAATGGCCTGAAATAAGCACAGAGATCTTTTAGTACACGACAAAAGAAACCCATGATGAAACATCTGATACACCACCATATGCTAAACATTTCTGGTATTTTCATAAAACTGTCAGACGATTCAAGTAATACGCTTGTACATATTTCTGACATGTCCTAAATTCCTTCCAGCATGTAATTTCTGCAATACCAAACAGCCAGTGAACCCATCGGGAGCAGCAGTCATACAATCCTACCAATCACAAGAGCTGTAATATTTGTGGCTTAAGTGGGACTTTACCTATGTGTTTAACCCCTTTGTGGGTGTAAAATACAGAGCGGGAGTGGTGCAAAAATGTCATGCTTTATTGAATTAGAGCATATCATTTTGCTATTATGTCCCTTTAATATTTAAGCTGCATGCCAAACATGAAAAGAACCCCCTCCCCCCCCCCCCCAAAAAAAAAAAGAATGTTGTAAAGCAAGTTTTCATTTCATTGTTAAAGGCACAGTCTAGTCCAAAAAAAAAAACTTTCATGATTCAGATAGGGCATGTAATTTTAAACAATTTTCCAATTTACTTTTATCACCAATTTTTCTTTGTTCTCTTGGTATTCTTAGTTGAAAGCTTAACTTAGGAAGTTCATATGCTAATTTCTTAGACCTTGAAGGCCGCCTCCTAAGAATGCATTTTAACAGGTTTTTCACCACTAGAGGGTGTTAGTTCATGTTTTTCATATAGATAACACTGTGCTCGTGCACGTGAAGTTACCTGGGAGCCATCACTGATTGGCTAAACTGCAAGTCTGTCAAAAGAACAAATAAAGGGGCAGTCTGCAGAGGCTTAGATACAAGATAATCACAGAGGTAAAAAATGTATAAATATAACTGTGTTGGTTATGCAAAACTAGGGAATGGGTAAACAAGGGATTATCTATCTTTTAAAACAATAACAATTCTGGTGTATACTGTCCCTTTAAGTCATTGTTTTAACTATGAATATGTTTTGCGCTGAGTATCAAAAAAGTCCTAATAGTTTCAGTTTGAATGGAAGGAATCTTGGGAACTTTTGGCTTGACCTCAGTAGTCATACATCAGAAATATAACAACATTAAACTTAAAATTTAAATAAAACTGACTAAAATAGGAGTTTATTACTTATTCAAATAGAAATGAAAACAATACAGGAGTACATTAAAGATAGTTTTCCACTAATTTATCCTATTCAAATACAGTAAAAATAAGCACTAAGCTTAACCTATAAATAAACATAAAACATTAATACTTTAAAGGGACACTGTCATGATACACTCATGAGGAGTAGTTAATACATGGGTTAGCTACCCAGCAGAGGTAGTATGTCTCAGCATTGCCAGGTTAATCTGAACTGCTCTTTCTTTGTGTAAAATCTGTCTTTGTTCAGGAATGCTGTGGTCTTAGACCCCCTTTCCACCTCCTTCACTTGATAACATGATTAAATGATTATGTCTTTGGGCTCTAATATCTGAATTCACACTCTGAAGAGACAAGGTTAAAGGCACAATACCTAATTGTTTATTGTGTGAGTTATTGGGTTTCCAAGAGACCCTTACTCAAAACTCTTAGTGGTGGCAGCATAGTAAGCTGGGGCAGTGTAGGCAGGATGTGGGGGTTAAGTTAGTCCTTTGTAGAGATAAAGGTTTTAAGGAACCAGAGGCTTAGTGCCATTAATACCTTCATGCCCACAATCTCCCCATAGTGATGGCTGGGTGGAAAGGCTTAATCGTCACAGACACTAAAGTCAAGATTAAACTTTCATTATTCAGACATAACTTGTAGTTTTAAGAGACTTTCCAATTTAAAGTGCACAGCCTTTATATATGCACATTTTCTGAGGCACCTACTTCTACTGAGCATGTGCAGGAGTTCACAGCATATATGTATAGGAGTCAGTGATTGACTGTCACATGATACAGGGGGCTAGTAAATTGAAGGAAATTTTGAAATTTGTCACAAAAATATCTACTGTAAGTGTTGTTGCATTGTCTTATGCACTTGTTCATTATGCAATTCTACTGTATTGAAAGGAATATAAAACCCAAAAAGTATGCTTACCTGATAAATTTCTTTCTTTCCGGACATGGAGAGTGCACGTCGTCATTCCAATTACTAGTGGGATATTCACTCCTGGCCAGCAGGAGGAGGCAAAGAGCACCACAGCAAAGCTGTTAAGTGTCACTTCCATTACCCATAACCCCCAGTCATTCAGCCGAAGAAGATAACACAATGGTGTAGAGGTGCCTGAGGTTTAGAAAAAAAAAAATTACTGTCTAATCTAAAGGGTGGGGTCATGGACTCTCCATGTCCAGAAAGAAAGAAATTTATCAGGTAAGCATACATTTTGTTTTCTTTCCTATAACATGAAGAGTTTACAAAATCATTATAATTACTAGTAGGAACCAATACCCAAGCTAGAGGACACAGAATGAATAGGGAGGGAAAACAAGACAGACGGACCTAAACAGAAGGCACCACCACTTGAAGAACCTTTCTCCCAACGGAAGCCTCAGCTGAGGCAAAAATATAAAATTTGTAGAATTTGGATAAAGTATGCAGAGAGGACTAAGTTGCAGCTTTCTGAAATCCCAAGAAGAGGAGAGTCTCTGAGGAGGGGCTGAAGACCAGCAGTCTCATAAGCAAAACAAATCAAACTTCTTAGCCAGAGGGAAAGAGAAGTAGAAGTAGCCTTCTGACCCTTACGCTTTCCAGAGAAACAAACAAACAGGGCAGAAGACTGGCGAAAATCCTTAGTAGCCTGTAGGTAGAATTTTAGAGCGTGCACCACATCCAAGTTGTGCAACACACGTTCCTTATGAGAGGAAGGATTAGGACAGAGAGAGGGAAGAACAATTTCCTGAATAATATTTTTTATCTGAAACCACTTTAGGGAGAAATCCCAATTTAGTACGAATGACCGCCTTATCCGCATGAAAAATAAGATAAGGCGAACCACCGCACTGCATAGCCGAGAGTTCAGAAAATCTCAGAACAGAAGAAATAGAAATACGAAACAAAACCTTCCAAGATAACAGCTTAATATCTATGGAATGCATAGGCTTAAACAGAGCCTGTTGCAAAACTCTAAGAACTAGGTTAAGGCTCCAAGGAGGAGCAACAGGTTTAAACACAGGCCTGATTCTAACCAGGGCCTGACAAAAGGTTTGAACATCTGGAACATCCGCCAGATGCTTATGTAAAAGAATAGATAATGCAGAAATCTGACCTTTCAGAGAACTGTCTGACAACCCTTTCTCCAGACCATCCTGGAGAAAAGACAAAATTCTAGGAATCCTGACCCTAATCCAAGAGTAGCCCTTTGATTCACACCAATAAAGATATTTACGCCATACCTTATGGTAAATCTTACGAGTAACAGGCTTGCGAGCCTGACTCATAGTATCAATGACTGACTCAGAAAACCCACGCTTAGCCAGGACTAAGCATTCAATCTCCAAGCAGTCAGCTTCAGAGAAACGAGATTTGGATGAAGGAATGGACCCTAAGTTAGAAGGTCCTTCCTCAGAGGTAACCTCCAAGGTGGAAAAGATGACATCTTCACTAGATCCGCCAACCACATCCTGCGAGGCCATGCAAGAGCTATTGGAATTACAGACGCTCTCTCCTGTTTGATACGAGCAATGACTCATCGAAGGAGAGCAAATGGAGGAAAGAGATATGCAAGAGCGAAATCCCAAGGAACCGCCAGAGCATCTATCAGGGCAGCCTGAGGATCTCTTGACCTTAAACCGTACCTTAGAAGCTTGGCATTCTGACGAGACGCCATCAGATCCAACTCCGGCGCTCCCCACTTGAGGGTTAACCTGGAGAACTCCTCCGGATGGAGAGCCCACTCCCCAGGATGATAAGTCTGTCTGCTCAGGAAATCCACCTCCCAGTTGTCCACTCCTAGAATGTGGATGGCAGAAAGAAGACAACTGTAAGCTTCCGCCCAAGCAGAATGCGAGTCACCTCCTTCATAGCCAAGGAACTCAGAGTTCCTCCCTGGTGGTTGACGTAAGCCACTGAGGTGGTGATGTCCGACTGGAACCTGATAAACCAGGCTAAGGACAACTGAGGCCAAGCCATAAGGGCATTGAAGATAGCTTTCAACTCCAAGATATTTATTGGGAGAGAAGACTCCTCCTGAGTCCATTGGCTCTGAGCCTTTAACGAGTCCAAGACTGCTCCCCAGCCTAGCAGGCTGGCATCCGTGGTCACAATCACCCAGGAGGGTCTCCGGAAGCATGTGCCCTGATACAGATGATCCTGAGAAATCCACCACGATAGAGAGTCTCTTGTCAAATGGTCTAGATCTATCCTCTGAGACAGATCCGAATATGATCTCTGTTCCATTGACTGAGCATGCATAATTGCAGAGCTCTCAAATGGAATCGAGCAAAGGGAATGATGTCCATGGAAGCGACCAGCAGACTAATTACCTCCATACATTGAGCTACTGATGGCCAAACAGTAGACTGAAGATAGAGGCAAGAAATGAGAAGCTTGGATCTTCTGACCTACGTGAGAAAAATTTTCATAGATAGGGAATCGATGATGGTCCCTAAGAAAACCACCCTTGTAGCTGGAACAAGGGAACTCTTCTCCAGATTCATTTTCCATCCGTGGAACAAGAACAAGATCTCTGTATGAGAAGATGGCGTCTGATCCAATATGTCGTCAAGGTAAGGTGCCACTGCAATTCCCTGGGACCTGACAACTGCCAAGAGAGCTCCCAGAACCTTTGAGAAGATGCTGGTATCTGTGGTAAGGCCAAATGGAAGAGCAACAAACATAAAATGCTTGTCTAGAAAAGCAAATCTCAGAAACTGGTGATGATCCCTGTGTATGGGAACATGAAGATATGCATCCTTCAGGTCTATGGTCGTCATGAACTGACCCTCTTGGACCAAAGGAAGAATGGAACGAATGGTTTTCATTCTTAAGGACGGAACCCTGAGAAACCTGTTGAGACACTTTAGGTCTAAAATGGGTCAAAAAGTTCCCTCTTTTTTTGGAACCACTGACAGATTGGAATAAAATCCTAGACCCTGTTCTCTTACTGGAACTGGAACAATCACTCCCAGGGAGGAAAAATCATGAACGCACCTTAAGAATGCCTCTCTTTTAATCTGATCCGCAGATAACCTTGAGAGGAGAAATCTGCCCTTGGGATGACAAGATTTGAATTCTATTTTTTTCCCCTGAGATACTATCTCCACAGCCCAAGGATCTGGGACATCTCGTATCAAAGCTACACGAAACAAGGAAAGTCTGCCCCCCACTTGATCCGATCTCGGACCGAGGCAGACCCTTCATGCTGATTTAGTCTCAGCAGAGGGCTTCTTTGATTGCTTTCCCTTGTTCCAAGACTGATTGTGTTTCCAGGAAGACTTGAACAAGTTCCTGCTTGGAAGAGGGAGAGGAAGACATTTGATGAAAAGAGAGAAAATTACTCTGACGTTTTTTAGGTCTATTCTTCTTATCTTGTGGTAGAAAGGACCCCCTTCCACGCTTAATTTCAGAAATTATCTCCACCAAACCAGAACCAAACAGGGTCTTTCCCTTGTAAGGTAGCAATAGGAGCTTGGACTTGAAGGTAACATCAGCTGACCATTTTTTTTAGCCACAGGGCCCTGCGGGCTAGGACAGTGAAGCCAGACATCTTGGCTCCCTGTCTAATGACTTGTATGTTAGCATCCGAGATAAAAGCATTGGCTAGTTTGAGAGCCTTAATCCTATCTTGGATCTCCTCCAACAAAGTATCCTCTAAAATCAGTTCGGACAGGGCATCGCACAAATAAGATGCTACACTTGCTACCGTGGCAATACAAACTGCAGGTTGCCATTGTAGACCCTGATGAACATTCATTTTCTTTAAATAGACCTCCAGTTTTTTGTCCATGGGATCCTTAAAAGAACAGCTATCCTCAATAGGAATTGAAGTTCTCTTAGCCAGAGTAGAAAAAAAATCTGATGGCAAATAAACTCCTCCAGGAGGCTGAGAGGAACTGCAGGGCACTGTATGTGACGCCATTAAGGCTTGGGACGTTTGAGGAGAAAGCTGTGGCATTGCCTGAACAGCATCATCCTGAGAGAGATTGGACTCAGAGGGCAACAATTTATCCTTACACTCAAGTGTTCTAGCTAAACATGCAGTACAAAATTGCATAGGCAAAACAATTTGTGCCTCAAGGCATAATAAGCATTTATCACAAGAAAAAGATTCTTGTTCCATGTCCATATTAGCAAAATACAATGAGTAAATATAAAGTCTTTCACTTTAATAAAGTCTTTATTCCCTCAGAGCGTCTAACGCTATTAACAGGATTGCCTAACAAACAAAATAGCAAACTCAGAACCTCTACACCTTAAACAGTACTGAGGTGTCCTACCTGACCTCCGGAATAAATCCGATATTGAAAACTGGCAAAGAACTCTCCTGCCGATCGAGTATACACAGGAGATGTTGGAACAGAGAAGACACTGCTCCGCTTAGTGTGCAAGCAGAAGAGTGGAAGTCACATGACTAGCCGACAAGAAACTGTGCAGCAAAAATAAAAGCACACGTCTCTGTAAACTGTGTTTTCTTATTTTTTTGCAAGACCGTTATCAGTGCTTGTCTCTCTTTCATTTTGTAAATCAGTCCCACAACACTCCATATTGAAATAAAGTTTCCAGTACATGAGCCACAGAATAAAAGGAACAATAAGGGTCTTCCTTTATACACATAACAAAAAGATTAATCCCTTAGTCTCCAGTCACACATTTAAAGGGCCTGCACACTGCCTATGAATATCCTATATAAAGGATTAACATGTCCCAAATAAAATTTGCAGCTAAATCTCTTCAAGCGCAAGTCTCCAAGACCTAGAAGACAAAAGCACTTACCTGCAATCCAGCTGTCAGGCAGGACGACAGCTTACAAGGCGTGAAAGGACACATATTCCTCACAGAGACCTGTAGAAAAAGAAAGAACAGAGTAACCAACTCTGTCTTTCTATGACTAGGGCAGCAAATGTGTTAGGAAACCAAGCAAGGACCACCTCACCACTTCCTAACTGCTTAAAAGACACCACTACTCTTACTCAAGAGATTGACGTGGACACAGCTAAACCCAAATCTTAGCTTGCAGGGAAAAGAACCCAGAAAGGAAAAATATCTTCAGATACCGAACTTCACCTCCTCCATTGACAGAGGCAAAAAGAATGACTGGGGGTTATGGGTAAAGGAAGTGACACTTAACAGCTTTGCTGTGGTGCTCTTTGCCAACTCCTGCTGGCCAGGAGTAAGTATACCACTAGTAATTGGAATGACGTCGTGGACACTCCATGTCTTAGGAAGAAAATAATTTTGTGATTCAGAGCATACAATTTTAAAAAGTTTCCAATTTATTCATATTATCAAATTTACTTCATTCCCATGATATTCTTTGTTAAAGTGATACCTAGGAAGGCATTGGGACCATTACATAACAGGAAATAATGCTGCCATCTAGGGTTTTTGCAAATGGATAACATTATTGCAAAACTGCTGCTATATAGTGCTCCAGAAATGGACCGGCTCCTAAACATAAGTCCCTGATTTTCAACAAAAGATACCAAAAAAACGTGTTTAAAATTGAATGTTTTATCTGAATTATGAAAGATATTTTTTGGGATTTTATATCCCTTTAAACAACAATTTACTACCATTATCAATTTGGTCTCAATATTTTTATATGCACACTTTCTGAGGCACCAACTTGTTTGGAACATGTGCAAGAGTTCACAGTGTATAGGTATATGAATATGTAATTGGCTGATGGCTGTCACATGATACAGTTATACAGGGAGATTAAGCAATCTTTGAACTTTTTCAGAAAGAAATGTGCATCTGTGGGTTATACAATTCTACTAAAATTAATGATTGTTTAATTTTGTCCTTTGTGTCCTTTCATGGTCTCAGAAAAAACACAATAACATAAGTCAGTACTTTTTTTTAAGTTACTTATTTTTCAGTAGTTTAAAGTGACATCTTTCATTGTAGACAAATAATATACATATACATACATTATTGAAATCGTAAAACATATGTACCTGCAGCACGCGGCTCATCCACTGAAATGAATCTTCCTCTGATGCATCAGGGCGCTGCTCTGCCACAACCACAATTCTCTCGTCATAAAACACATTTATCGAAAACACAGCAATTCTGTAGAAAATAATACTGATGTAAAATACTTATGGTACAAAACAAACTTTAGCATTTAGAAATATGGCGACAGAAAACAAAATGATGTATTAGGTCCTGTGTACAGAGACAGTGTTGGCAGCAGTCAAATAACAGGACATTTAATCTCAACTTATTTTGGAGCTATGCAGACACCAAATAGCAAGTTCACTATCAACCTAGATTTTTGTTTTCTATAAACACAGACACAGAAGTGGTCTATAGGTGCCAATCTTGGTGCATCATTTGCTTCTAAAAAACAGAATTTATGCTTACCTGATAAATTACTTTCTCTTGCGGTGTATCCAGTCCACGGATTCATCCTTTACTTGTGGGATATTCTCATTCCCTACAGGAAGTAGCAAAGAGAGCACACAGCAGAGCTGTCCATTTAGCTCCCCCTCTAGCTCCACCCCCCAGTCATTCGACCAAAGGTTAGGAAGAAAAATGAGAAACCATAGGGTGCAGTGGTGACTGTAGTTTAAACAAAAAAATTTTTTACCTGACTTAAATGCCAGGGCGGGCCGTGGACTGGATACACCGCAAGAGAAAGTTATTTATCAGGTAAGCATAAATTCTGTTTTCTCTTGCAAGGTGTATCCAGTCCACGGATTCATCCTTTACTTGTGGGATACCAATACCAAAGCTTTAGGACACGGATGAAGGGAGGGAACAAGACAGGTACCTTAAACGGAAGGCACCACTGCTTGCAAAACCTTTCTCCCAAAAATAGCCTCCGAAGAAGTATCGAATTTGTAAAATTTGGCAAAAGTATGCAGTGAAGACCAAGTCGCTGCCTTACAAATCTGTTCAACAGAAGCCTCATTTTTGAAAGCCCATGTGGAAGCCACTGCTCTGGTAGAATGAGCAGTAATTCTTTCAGGAGGCTGCTGGCCAGTAGTCTCATAGGCCAAACGGATGATGCTTTTCAGCCAAAAGGAAAGAGAGGTAGCAGTCGCTTTCTGACCTCTCCTCTTACCAGAATAGATAACAATCAAGGAAGATGTTTGTCTGAAATCCTTAGTTGCTTTTAAATAGAACTTTAAAGCACGAACTACATCAAGATTGTGTAATAGACGTTCCTTCTTCGAAGATGGATTAGGACACAGAGAAGGAACAACTATTTCCTGGTTAATATTCTTGTTAGAAACAACTTTAGGAAGAAAACCAGGCTTGGTACGCAAAACTACCTTATCTGCGTGGAACACCAGGTAAGGTGAATCACACTGTAAGGCAGATAAATTCTGAAACTCTTCGAGCAGAAGAGATAGCTACCAAAAACAAAACTTTCCAAGATAACAACTTAATGTCTATGGAATGTAAAGGTTCAAACTGAACCCCTTGAAGAACTGAAAGAACTAGATTCAAACTCCATGGCGGAGCCACAGGTTTATAGACAGGGTTGATTCTGACTAAAGCCTGAGCAAATGCTTGAACGTCTGGTACCTCTGCCAGACGCTTGTGTAACAGGATAGACAAAGCAGATATTTGTCCTTTTAAGGAACTAGCTGACAATCCTTTCTCCAGTCCTTCTTGGAGAAAGGACAATATCCTGGGAATCCTAATCTTACTCAATGAGTAACCCTTGGATTCACACCAACAAAGATATTTCCGCCATATCTTATGGTAGATTTTCCTGGTGACAGGCTTTCTAGCCTGAATCAGAGTATCTATAACTGACTCAGAGAACCCACGCTTTGATAGAATTAAGCGTTCAATCTCCAAGCAGTCAGACGTAGAGAAACTAAATTTGGATGCTTGAACGGACCCTGTATTAGAAGATCCTGCCTCCTTGGCAGTGTCCATGGTGGGACAGATGACATGTCCACTAGGTCTGCATACCAAGTCCTGCGTGGCCACACAGGCGCTATCAGAATCACTGAAGCCTTCTCCTGCTTGATTCTGGCAACCAGACGTGGGAGGAGAGGAAACGGTGGAAAAACATAAGCCAGATTGAAGGACCAAGGCACTGCTAGAGCATCTATCAATACCGCCTTGGGATCCAGAGACCTGGACCTGTAGAGAGGAAGTTTGGTGTTCTGACGGGACGCCATCAGATCCAACTCTGGGGTGCCCCATAGCTGAGTCAGCTGGGCAAATACCTCCGGGTGGAGTTCCCACTCCACCGGGTGAAAAGTTTGACGACTTAGATAATCCGCCTCCCAGTTGTCTACTCCTGGGATGTGAATTGCTGAGAGATGGCAGGAGTGATCCTCCGCCCACCTGATTATTTTTCCGTCAGAAATATTTACATTTCTACCGAGTCTATCAGGGTTCCTAGGAATGGAACTCTTGTGAGGGGGGAGAGAGAACTCTTTTTGATGTTCACCTTCCACCCGTGAGACCTCAGAAAGGCCAATACAATCTTTGTGTGAGACTTGGTTCTTTGGAAAGTTGACGCCTGAATTAAGATGTCGCCACATTCACTTTACACTCCCGAGAGAGACCCTAGTGCTTAGAGCCAGCAAAGAGAATGACTGGGGGGTGGAGCTAGAGGGGGAGCTATATTGACAGCTTTGCTGTGTGCTCTCTTTGCTACTTCCTGTAGGGAATGAGAATATCCCACAAGTAAAGGATGAATCCGTGGACTGGATACACCTTGCAAGAGAAATGTATTTATTGTAAACTTGTTTAGCAAAATATACCCCAGAATAGTTTGTGCTGGAATGTCCCTTTAAGAGAAGGCAGACGCGACATGCACAAGACAGCTTCAATGTGGGTCTGCATTATCCTCTACACTGTCTTTTACTTTATCATTTGTACTTTACATTATTTTGAGAAACATATAGCTCATGGTTACTTTGACATCAGTTAAAAATATGAAGGGAATGAACTTACCTTCCTCTATACAAGGTCTTTACAGATTCCACAGCCAAAGCAGTAGCCACAATATCATCAGCATTATGTCGTCTGCCACTGACAACCAATGTCCCATCCATTTTTCCCACGACAAATACCAAACTGCCCTGCAGAAAAAAAAACACCAAACAACTCAGATACTAGTACTGAAACAATGTTACTTAGTGTTGTAACTGGTTTCTCAAATTGCCTAGCATTCTTCCTAATGAGAGATTTAAAGTGAAGGTAAATTTATCATGTTTTAAAATTAGGTCAAGAGTCAAAGTGATATTTGACAGGGACTTTAATTGATAACTTCTAAAATATGTGCTGTAACTTACTTTTTCATCTGGCCGTGCCATTCTACGACCCCCACGCTCGGGCCACCCACTTCAAAAGTATTTTTTTTGTTTTGTTTGTTGTCAACTAACGGTTTTCACTGTTCTCCAGTCAGCACTCTAGCTACAAAAAAATATTGTGTGATTGCCATACGGTTAAAGCACAGATTGGAGAACAGTCAAAACCATTAGCTTAAAATTTTTTTTTAGGAGTGAGCGGCTGGAGCTCGGGGGATTAGAATGACGCAGCTAGATTTTAAAATAAGTTACAGCACATCTTTATTAGAAGTGATCAATTAAAGTCCCTGTAAAATATTGCTTAGATTCCAGACCTGATTTTAAAACATCTAATGTTTACCATCACTTTAAGAATATGATCATCCACAGTTTACCAATAGCATTTAATTAATCACTGGTTTTATAAGAATTAGTTATGTGAATAAGAAGATCACATTGAAATGTAACTTTATGGTACAGTATTTGCTACAGTGTTTATAGCTTAATTCTAGATTTGTTATTTCAGTCCTCGTTAAAGTCGTTGAAAACCAGGGTGCAATGTGTTATATTGTTTTTCTCTATCAACAGGGACTCACAACAATGTCATAACTGTACTGATAAGTTTCTTAACGAATAAAATTCACTGTGCTAATATCTACTTTTTCAAACAATCGATGTAGGATCCTGATTAATAAATCAGTTCAAATTTAGTAAATAACAAGTAAAAAATGAAATTAGAGAACAGGAAAATAAAAATTAGATTTTCCAGTATTCAACGTTCCAAATCAAACAGCCATCTCCAAAAATACAAGACGATTATCTCCCTCTATTAAAAACAACAGAACCTTAGGTCAAGGGTTTTATTGCTTTTTGCTTACATTTTTTACAAATGATCTGTGTTGATCATGGCAAAAAAAACACAATTTATGCTTACCTGATAAATTTATTTATTTCCGGATATGGTGAGTCCACGGAATCATCAATTATTAGTGGGAATATCTCTCCTGACTAGCAGGAGGCGGCAAAGAGCACCACAGCAAAAACTGTTAAATACCACTCCCCTTACCCACAATCCCCAGTCATTAGATAAAAAGGAAAGGAGAAAGGAAGTAATATAAGGTGCAGAGGTGCCTGATGTTTATAGAAAAATAAACGGTCTTAAATTAAGGGTGGGCCATGTACTCACCATATCCAGAAATAAATAAATTTATCAGGTAAGCATAAATTATGTTTTCTTTCCTAAGATATGGTGAGTCCATGGAATCATCAATTACTAGAGGGAATCAATACCCAAGCTAGAGGACACAGATGATAAGGGAGGGACAAGACAGGTAACCTAAACAGAAACCAAAGTATTACATTTGTAAAATATTGAAAAGTGTGTAAGGATGACCAAGTAGCAGCCCTGTAAATCTGTTCCATAGAAGCTCCATTATTAAAAGCACAAGAATAAGAAACAGACCTGGAAGAAAGAGCCTGCCGTCCAGCATGCTCATAGGCCAAGCGAAAAATACTCCTCAACAAAAAAGAAAGAGAAGAAGCTGTAGCTTTCTTAACCTTTTTCTTCCCAGAATAAACAACAAATAAGGAAGAAGACTGAGGAAAATCCTTAGTTGCCTGTAAATAAAACTTTAAAGCACGTACCACATCTAGGTTGTACAACAAACGTTCCTTATGAGAAGAAGGATCAGGACACAAGGAAGGAACAACAATTTCTTGATTAATATTCCCATCCGAAACCACCTTAGGAAGAAAAACTAAGGCAGTACGCAGAACTACATTATCAGAATGAAAAATAAGGAAAAGAGATTCATACTGCAAAGCTGAAAGCTCCGAAACTCTTCGAGCAGAAGAAATAGCAACCAAAAACAAAACTTCCCAGGATAAACACTTAATATCCAAAGAATGCATAGGTTCAAAAGAAGCATGTTGAAGAACTCTAAGAACCAAATTGAGACTCCCCGGAGGAGTAGCAAATTTAAACCTAGGTCTGACTCTAACCAGAACCTGGCAAAAAGACTTAACATCTGGCATATCTGCCAGACGTTTATGCAACAAAATAGATAAAGCAGAAATTTGACCCCTTAAGGTACTAGCAGATAAACCCTTCTCCAAACCCTCTTGGAGAAAAGACAAAAACCTAGGAATTTTAACTCTATTCCAAGAAAAACCTCTGGAATCACACCAATACAAATATATACGCCAAAATTTATAATAAATCTTTCTAGACACAGGCTTACAAGCCTGAATCATAGCTTCAATAACTGATTCAGAAAACCACACTTAGATAATATCAAGTGTTCACTCTCCAAGCAGTCAGCTTCAGAGAAACGAGATTTGGATAAAGGAAATGCCCCTAAAGTAGAAGGCCCTTCCGTAACGGAAGACTCCAAGGTGGAAGAGATGACATCTCCACCAGATCCGCATACCAGATTCTGCGCGGCCACGCCGGGACAATGAGAATCACCAACAACCTCTCCTGTCTGATTCAAGTAATGACCCGTGGAAGATGAGTGAACGGAGGAAAAACATACGCTAGACTGAAGTTCCAAGGAACGGCCAGAGCATCTAACAGTACAGCCTAAGGATCTCGAGACCGTGACCCATACCTTAGAAGCTTGGCATTCTGACGAGATGCCATGAGATCCAGCTCCGGCTGCCCCCACTTGAGAATCAAATTAGATAATACCTCCGGATGGAGTACCCACTTCCCTGGATGAAAAGTCTGTCGGCTTAGAAAATCCGTTTCCCGATTGTCCACCATGGAATGTGGATCACAGACAGACAACAATTGTGGGACTCTGCCCACTGAATAATCATGGCTACCTTTGTCATGGCCAAGGAACTCTGAGTCCCGCCCTGATGATTGATGTAAGCCACGGACATTATGTTGTCCGACTGAAATCTGATCAACTGGAATGAAGCTGAGACCAGGCCAGAAGAGCATTGAAGATTGCCCTCAGCTCTAGAATATTTATAGGAAGAACCGACTCCTCCCGAGTCCAAAGACCCTGAGCCCTTAATGAACCCCAGACAGCTCACCATGCCAAGGTAGGTCTGCGGAAGCAGGTTCCCAGAAAAGATCCTGGGACAACCACCACAGAAGAAAGTTTCTTATCTACTGATAAAAAACAATATGTGGAGACATATCCGCATAAACCCCTTTCCATTGTCTGAGCATGCACAACTGCAGAGGCCTGAGATGGAACCAAGCAAATGGAATGATGTCTATAACTGACACAATCAGATCAATAACCTCCATACACTGAGCTACTGATGGCCAGGGAAAGGCCTGAAGAATAAGACAAGGATTGAAAATCTTCTGGCCTCTGTCAGAAAAAAACTTAATTTCTAGGGAATCTATTATTGTTCCCAAAAATACCACTCCTGTAGCCGGAATCAAGGAACTTTTTCCTAAATTCACCTTCCAACCGTGGGAGCGCAGAAAAGACAACAATATCTCTGTGAGGGAGCTTGCTTGTTGAAGAAATGGCGCCTGAACCAGAAAAATCGTCCAGATAAGGTGCCACTACAACATACTGTAACCAAAGAACCGCCAAAAATGCTCTCAGAACCTTCGAAAAAATCCTGGGAGCCGTAGCAAGACCAAATGGAAAGGCCACAAACTGAAAATGTTTGTCTAGAAACGCAAATCTTAAAAACTTGTGATAATCCTTGTAGATAGGAAAATTCAGATACGCATCCTTTAAATCCACTGTGGTCATGAACTGACCCTCCTGAACTAAAGGAAGAATGGAATGAACAGTCTCCATCTTGAAAGACGGAACTCTGAGAAACTTGTTCACACTCTTGAAATCCAGAATAGGACGGAATGTTCCCTCTCTTTTGGGAACTACGAACAGATTGGAATAAAAACCCAACCCTGCTCCTGAAAAGGAACAGGAACTATTACTCCCATATCGGAAAGATCCTGGACACAACACAAGAGCGTCTCTCTCTTTATCTGGTTTACAGATAACCTTGAGAGAAGAAACCTGCCCCTGGGATAAGTCCTGAACTCTAGCTTGTAACCCTGGGATACGATGTTCACCACCCAGGGATACGGAACATCCCGATCCCAAGCCTGAGCGAAAAAGAAAATCTGCCCCCCCACAAGATCCACTCCTGGATCGGGAGCAGACCCTTCATGCTGACTTTGAGTCATTAACAGGCTTTATAAATTGCTTCCCCTTATTCCAGGAATGATTGGACTTCCAGGAAGACTTAGAATGCTCCTGCTTGGAAGAGGAAGGAAAAGGTTTAGCTGAGAAGTTCCGAAAGGAACGAAAATTACTTTGACGCTTTTGTATATGTGTTTTATCATGAGGAAGAAAATGACCCTTACCTCCCGTAATATCAGAAATAATCTCAGCCAGACCTGGTCCAAGCGAGGTCTTACCCTTGTAAGGAAAAGACAAAAGCTTAGTTTAGAAGAAACATCTGCAGACCAGGAATTTAACCATAAAACTCTGTGAGCTAAAACAGCAACGCTAGAAATCTTTGCCAATTTGATAACTTGAAGAGAAGCATCAGAAATAAAGGAATTAGCCAACTTAATCCTATCCTGAATCTCCTTAAGATGAGTGTCTGACCGAATAGAATCAGAAAACGCATCAAACCAATAAGCTGCTGCGCTAGTAACAGTAGCAAAACACACAGCCATTGCAACCCCTGATGAACATATATCCTCTTAAGAAAAGCTTCAAGCTTCTTATTCATAGGATCCTGAAAAGAACAACTATCCGCAATGGGAATAGTAGTTCTCTTAGCCAAAGTAGATATAGCACCCTCAACCTTAGGCACTGTCTACCAAGACACTCTAAGCAATAGAAAGAAAGAAAAATATTTTTTATTTTTTTAAATTGGAAAAGGGGAAAAAGGAATCCCAGGTTTCTCCTACTCCCATGCAACAATCTCTGAAGCACGATCAGGGACAGGGAATACCTCCACTGCGGAAGGAACATCAAAATATATAATAAGCTTGCTAGATTTCTTAGGAGTCATTACAACCATAGAATCAGAATCATCCAAAGTAGACAAAACCTCCTAAAATAACAAACGGAGGTGCTCTAATTTGAACCTGAATGACACAACTTCAGCATCAGAAGAAGGAAATATACTGTTAAGAGTCAATAGCTCTCACCCTCAGACAATAAAGAAGAATCCAAACTTCCTCTTACGCTTCCCCTGCAACATAGGGAAAGCAGATAACGCTTCAGAAATTGCAGAAGATATATGAGAAGCCATATCCTGCAAAGAAAAACTCTAGCTGGAGCATAAGAGCAAGCACAGGGTATAACATGCGAGCAGACAAGGGTAGGGATGCCTGAGAACAAGGCTGCACTTGAACAGCATCTTCCCTAGAAAAAAAAAAACGTCTCAGATTCAAAAGGTTTATCTTTGTAATGCAATGTTTCCTCAATACATGAGGAAAAGAAAGAAATAGGAGGTTCCACATTAGCCCCCAACAGAGTACAAATAACATTCTGCAGGGCCACAAAAAATAAATTTCAAATAATAAATTTATATAAAAGAAAAAAAAAAAGCCCAAAAAAACGTTACTATCCCTTTAAAAAAGTAACGTTAACACAGACATTTATAGCAACAAACTTAAACTTTATAAAAGTAAAGTAAAATAAACATGGGCACCTCTACACCTCAGCTTGATTGCTGACGTGCCTACCTGAACCTGATGATCAAACGGAGAAAAAATAGGAACACTCCGAACTGAAACCACTCTGCAGCAAAAATACAGCCACTTGTACACAGCCCAGAGCTGCACTAAAATAAAACAAACACTTCCTGGATTGAAAAAGTGCGCCAAAACTACCTCCTCAGCAGGCTCCGCCCACCAAATCATCACAACACACACGAGCACTAATAACCTTACCTAGGGAAAAAAATGTTGCAAAAAAACATTAAACTGAAAATCGCATACAAAGTAATAAAAAAAATCATGAGCCAGAACCTTGTCAATGCACTGTAATATAACCCCTCATCAGAAAAACTAAATTAAACGTTTAAAGTGAATGTAAATTTTGATGCTAAAGTGCCCGGTTTTTAAAAATTTGATTTAAAACAGGGGCACTTTAATTCATCAAAATTTACATTTCACTCCTGTTGTGAAAAAAAAAACTTACTTTTTAAACTTGACAGCAGCTTCAGCTTCCTCCGGTTGTCACAAGCCATTTCTTATGTCAGAAATGATGGATGGGTCATCCTCCAATCATGGCTTACCCCCGGGGAATCAGTGTCTGATTCAATGCCATGATTGGAGGAAGCCGGAGACCTCATTTTAGACCCAGGAAGAGGCTTTGCGACGGGTGGAGGAAGCTGGAGCTGCTGTCAAGAGTAAAGGTTAAGTTTTTTTTCACAACAGGAGTGAAATGTAAATTTTTATGAATTAAAGTGCCCCTGTTTTTAATCAAATTTTTAAAAAACGGGCACTTTAGCATCAAAATTTACATTCACTTTAAGTGCCAATATAAGAATATATTATAGCACTTACCATAAAAGTAACTGCCCTGCAGCAGGCAGCTCACAAAGTTTATGAGGCACCCTCCTCCTATGGACTTGTGAAAAAAGGAAATTTATGCTTACCTGATAAATTTATTTATTTTACGATACGAGTCCACGGATTTCATCCTTACTTGTGGGATTTATCCTCCTGCTAACAGGAAGTGGCAAAGAGCACCACAGCAGAGCTGTATATATAGCTCCTCCCTTCCCTCCACCTCCAGTCATTCGACCGAAGTTAGGAAGAGAAAGGAAAAGCCAAAGGTGCAGAGGTGACTGAAGTTTAACAAAAAATAAAAACCTGTCATAGAAAACAGGGAGGGCCGTGGACTCGCTGTATCGTAAAATAAATAAATTTATCAGGTAAGCATAAATTTCCTTTTCTTTTACAAAGATATGACGAGTCCACGGATTTCATCCTTACTTGTGGGATACAATACCAAAGCTATAGGACACGGATGAAAGGGAGGGACAAGACAAGAACCTAAACGGAAGGCACCACTGCTTGAAGAACCTTTCTCCCAAAAACAGCCTCAGAAGAAGCAAAAGTATAAAATTTGGAAAATTTGGAAAAAAAGTATGAAGAGACGACCAAGTAGCAGCCTTGCAAATCTGTTCAACAGAAGCATTGTTTTTAAATGCCCATGAGGAAGCCACAGCCCTAGTAGAATGAGCCGTAATTCTTTCAGGAGGCTGCTGTCCAGCAGTCTCATACGCAAACGGATGATACTTTTCAGCCACAAAGAAAGAGAGGTAGCCGTAGCTTTCTGACCCCTACGCTTTCCAAAAAAAAACAATGAATAAAGACGAAGATTGACGGAAATCTTTAGTCGCCTGCAAGTAAAACTTCAGGGCACGGACAATGTCCAAATTATGCAACTTACTAGGACATAATGAAGGAACAACAATTTCCTGATTAATATTCTTGCTAGAAACAACCTTAGGAAGGAAACCAGGATTGGTACGTAAAACCACCTTATCAGAATGGAAGATAAGATAAGGCGAGTCACATTGCAACGCCGAAAGCTCGGAAACTCTACGAGCAGAAAAAATAGCAACCAAAAACAAAACTTTCCAAGATAACAACTTAATATATATGGAATGCATAGTGTGACCTGGGATCTTGGAAACACACAGTCCTCAAAGCTGGAAACACCACACAAGGTTGTAGCTTTATAAAATACAGTCTGTTTATTATCAGGGCTTTCAAACTTTGTCCTTTAGAGATAATTCCTCTCAGTCTCTCAGGAGAGTGTTTGCAGTTTTCCTTTACTGCTGGCAAATCTACCTCTCAACCCCTGACTGTGGATTTTATTAGCACCTGCTGTTAATTACCACATGCAGGTGAGTAGCTAGCTGAGTCAGACAGAATTCCTGGACTGGACTTTTTGACATAATGTGCTACTTGCAAACTGAGGGGTGGAGCACTGGCCCACCCTACTCTCCAAATACTCCACCCCAGGGACCCAGAAATAAATCACATATTTTCTCTATGTGGCAAACAAACATAACAATTCTTCCTGGGGTTGTCAGACCATACCCCGCACTGCAGCACTTTTGAGGGAATATAGACACCTTCCATTACTATGCCTTGGGTTCTGTCACACATCCTCCCCGCCAGCTCAGACCTAGTGGGGTGAGCGACCATGGCCAAAAGCGTATGCATACGGGAAAGGCCATCAGCATTACCCTGTTTACTTCCTGCCCTGTGTTCTACTGAGAAGAGATAGGGTTGCAAACTAAGGAACCAGCGTGTAACTCTACTATTATCATCCTTATTTTGACTCATCCATTTGAGAGGTGCATGATCAGTAACTAGTCTAAATTTTCAACAGTCCATTTAATTGCTAGACACTCCTTTTCAACAATTGAATAGTTCTTTTCTCTAGGTTGAAGTTTCCGGCTCAGGTATAGTATTGGGTGTTCTTCACTTTGAGTTTCCTGGGAAAGCACTGCTCCAAGCCCAACATCAGAGGCATCCGTCTGTAAAACAAACTCCTTTGAAAAATCAGGGGTGACTAACACTGGTTGTCTACAGATGGCTTCCTTGAGATTTTGAAATGCCTGTTCAGCTTCAGAGGACCATTTCACTATTACTGGAGCTTTTGCTTTAGTGAGGTCAGTTAAAGGACCCGCTATAGTAGCAAAGTTGGAGATAAACCTTCTGTAGTAGCCAACAAGCCCAAGAAATGTTCTGACCTGTTTCTTCGTCATAGGTCATGGCCAATTCCTTATGGCTTCAACTTTAGCAAGTTGTGGCTTTACTATTCCTCTTCCAATGGAATAGCCAAGATACTTGGCCTCCTCCAAGCCAATGGTACATTTACTGTCAGACCGGCATTTCTTATGGAATTAAGGACAGCTTGCACTTTTGCCAAGTGAGACTCCCATTCTTCGCTATGTATGACCACGTCATCTAAGTAAGCTGCAGCATAATGAGCATGTGGTCTTAAGATCCGGTCCATCATTCTTTGAAATGTTGCTGGAGCACCATGTAGGCCAAAAGGTAACACCTTGTCTTGGAAGAGCCCATCTGGAGTAGAGAAGGCAGTCTTTTCCTTTGCCCGTCCTGTAAGCGGCACTTGCCAATAACCCTTGGTCAAATCCAATGTGGTAAGGTACCTGGTTCTCCCGAGTCTCTCCACAAGTTCATCAACCCTTGGCATGAGGTATGCATCAAACTTGGATATTGCATTCAGCTTCCGGTAATCATTACAAAACCTGATTGTGCCATCAGGCTTTGGTACAAGCACAATTGGGCTACTCCAGTCACTTTGGGATTCTTCAATTACCCCAAGGTCCAGCATTTTCTTTACTTCCAATTTGATTGCTTCCCTCCGGGCTTCAGGTATTCTATATGGCTTTAGATTTATCCTTTTTCCGGTTCAGTGACAATGTCATGCTCTATTATCGTAGTTCTTCCTGGGACTGAGGAGAAAACATCTTTATTTAATCTGATGAAGTCTTTTACCTCCCTCTTCTGGTGGATAGTCAGGGTTTCTGAGATATTGACTACGGGTTCATTCTCCTCCATTGTAGGGAGGTCTGCTGTTTTTATAGCCACAAGTGTTTCTCTTTCTTTCCACGGTTTAAGTAAATTCACATGGTAAATCTGTACCTCCTTTCGCCTCCCAGGCTGTCTTACTTTGTAATTTACTTCCCCCACTCTGTCAATGACTTCATATGGCCCATGCCATGTTGCCAAAAATGTGTTCTCTACAGTGGGAACCAGGACTAGTACTCTGTCTCCTGGATTAAACACACGAACCCTGGCATTTCTATTATAGCTTTTCTGCTGGTGCTGTTGGGCATTTTCCATGTGTTCTCTAACTATGGGCATAATGGCTGTCATCCGATCCTGCATCTGAGTTATATGTTCAATCACACTTCTGTGAGGGGTTGACTCCTGTTCCCAAGTCTCCTTAGCAATGTCTAGCAACCCTCTGGGGTGTCTTCCATACCAAAGTTCAAAGGGCGAAAACCCAGTAGAAGCTTTAGAGACCTCTCGGATGGAAAACATTAAATAAGGCAAAAGGAAATCCCAGTTTTTCCCATCTTTATCAATTACTTTTTTGAGCATAGCCTTTAGTGTTTTATTAAATCGTTCTACCAGACCATCAGTTTGTGGGTGATATACGGATGTTTTCAGATGCTTTATATGAAGAAGATTACACAACTCCTTTGTAATTCTCGACATAAATGGAGTGCCTTGGTCTGTTAATATTTCTTTGGGAATCCCAACACGGCTGAACATTAACATTAACTCCTTAGCAATTGCTTTTGCTGAAGTAGTACGCATGGGTATTGCCTCAAGGTAACGTGTAGCATAGTCTACTATTACCAATATATACTGGTGCCCCCTTGCAGACTTTACAAGAGGACCCACAAAATCCATACCAATGCGTTCAAATGGGACCTCAATTATGGGTAAGGGCACCAAGGGGCTACGGTATGCTGTAAGAGGGGCAGTTAATTGGCATTCAGGACAAGAAGAACAATAGTTTGTGATAGATGCCATTACACCTGGCCAATAAAACTTGCCCATTCAGACGCAGGCCACCCTTCTCTTTCGGCTGTCCTTTCAAAAGCCATCAGGTAAGCCTCCACATCATCTGTAGCCACCATCTTTTGCAAATAGTTACTCACTCTCAGAGTCTTAGAACTGTGTGGAATTTCTGCAGCACACCTGCCCAGTCTTTCAGATAGGCCTCGAATCTCCTGCTGCATGGTACGTGTGATATTCTGCTGTTCCTCTCTTTGTGTTAATACCAGTTTTTGTAGCACTGCAATATTTTCTTGCTGGCTGGCAGTAGCTTGCTGCTGTGTGGCAGTGGCCTGTTGCTGTGATGCCGTAGCCTGTAGTAAAGCCTTTTACAACTTCCTCCATTTTAAGTGTGGTATTGTTTCCTTAACAGACTATTAGTGTGTTGCCCGCATTCTCCACCATATGTGACCTGGGATCTTGGAAACACACAGTCCTCAAAGCTGGAAACACCACACAAGGTTGTAGCTTTATAAAATACAGTCTGTTTATTATCAGGGCTTTCAAACTTTGTCCTTTAGAGATAATTCCTCTCAGGAGAGTGTTTGCAGTTTTCCTTTACTGCTGGCAAATCTACCTCTCAACCCCTGACTGGGGATTTTATTAGCACCTGCTGTTAATTACCACATGCAGGTGAGTAGCTAGCTGAGTCAGACAGAATTCCTGGACTGGACTTTTTGACATAATGTGCTACTTGCAAACTGTGGGGTGGAGCACTGGCCCACCCTACTCTCCAAATACTCCACCCCAGGGACCCAGAAATAAATCACATATTTTCTCTATGTGGCAAACAAACATAACAATTCTCCCTGGGGTTGTCAGACCATACCCCGCACTGCAGCACTTTTGAGGGAATATAGACACCTTCCATTACTATGCCTTGGGTTCTGTCACAATAGGTTCAAACGGAACCCCTTGAAGAGCATTAAGAACTAAATTCAAACTCCATGGTGGAGCAATTGGTCTAAACACAGGCTTGATCCTGGTCAAAGCCTGACAAAAAGACTGAACGTCTGGAACTTCTGCCAAATGTTTATGAAGTAAAATTGTCAAAGCAGAGATCTGTCCCTTTAAGGAACTTGCCGATAACCCTTTCTCCAATCCTTCTTGGAGAAAAGACAGAATCCTGGGAATTCTAACTCTATTCCATGAGTAGTTCTTGGATTCGCACCAATAAAGATATTTACGCCATATCTTATGGTAAATCTTTCTAGTCACAGGCTTACGTGCCTCAATCAGAGTATCAATGACTGAATCAGAAAACCCCCGTTTAGATAAAATCAAGAGTTCAAACTCCAAGCAGTCAGCTGCAGAGAAATCAGTTTAGGATGTTGGAAAGGACCTTGAAAGAATTACGGCTCATTCTACTAGGGCTGTGGCTTCCTCATGGGCATTTAAAAACAATGCTTCTGTTGAACAGATTTGCAAGGCTGCTACTTGGTCGTCTCTTCATACTTTTTCCAAATTTTCCAAATTTTATACTTTTGCTTCTTCTGAGGCTGTTTTTGGGAGAAAGGTTCTTCAAGCAGTGGTGCCTTCCGTTTAGGTTCTTGTCTTGTCCCTCCCTTTCATCCGTGTCCTATAGCTTTGGTATTGTATCCCACAAGTAAGGATGAAATCCGTGGACTCGTCATATCTTTGTAAAAGAAAAGGAAATTTATGCTTACCTGATAAATTTATTTATTTTACGATACAGCGAGTCCACGGCCCTCCCTGTTTTCTATGACAGGTTTTTATTTTTTGTTAAACTTCAGTCACCTCTGCACCTTTGGCTTTTCCTTTCTCTTCCTAACTTCGGTCGAATGAATTCCTGGACTGGACTTTTTGACATAATGTGCTACTTGCAAACTGAGGGGTGGAGCACTGGCCCACCCTACTCTCCAAATACTCCACCCCAGGGACCCAGAAATAAATCACATATTTTCTCTATGTGGCAAACAAACATAACAATTCTTCCTGGGGTTGTCAGACCATACCCCGCACTGCAGCACTTTTGAGGGAATATAGACACCTTCCATTACTATGCCTTGGGTTCTGTCACACATCCTCCCCGCCAGCTCAGACCTAGTGGGGTGAGCGACCATGGCCAAAAGCGTATGCATACGGGAAAGGCCATCAGCATTACCCTGTTTACTTCCTGCCCTGTGTTCTACTGAGAAGAGATAGGGTTGCAAACTAAGGAACCAGCGTGTAACTCTACTATTATCATCCTTATTTTGACTCATCCATTTGAGAGGTGCATGATCAGTAACTAGTCTAAATTTTCAACAGTCCATTTAATTGCTAGACACTCCTTTTCAACAATTGAATAGTTCTTTTCTCTAGGTTGAAGTTTCCGGCTCAGGTATAGTATTGGGTGTTCTTCACTTTGAGTTTCCTGGGAAAGCACTGCTCCAAGCCCAACATCAGAGGCATCCGTCTGTAAAACAAACTCCTTTGAAAAATCAGGGGTGACTAACACTGGTTGTCTACAGATGGCTTCCTTGAGATTTTGAAATGCCTGTTCAGCTTCAGAGGACCATTTCACTATTACTGGAGCTTTTGCTTTAGTGAGGTCAGTTAAAGGACCCGCTATAGTAGCAAAGTTGGAGATAAACCTTCTGTAGTAGCCAACAAGCCCAAGAAATGTTCTGACCTGTTTCTTCGTCATAGGTCATGGCCAATTCCTTATGGCTTCAACTTTAGCAAGTTGTGGCTTTACTATTCCTCTTCCAATGGAATAGCCAAGATACTTGGCCTCCTCCAAGCCAATGGTACATTTACTGTCAGACCGGCATTTCTTATGGAATTAAGGACAGCTTGCACTTTTGCCAAGTGAGACTCCCATTCTTCGCTATGTATGACCACGTCATCTAAGTAAGCTGCAGCATAATGAGCATGTGGTCTTAAGATCCGGTCCATCATTCTTTGAAATGTTGCTGGAGCACCATGTAGGCCAAAAGGTAACACCTTGTCTTGGAAGAGCCCATCTGGAGTAGAGAAGGCAGTCTTTTCCTTTGCCCGTCCTGTAAGCGGCACTTGCCAATAACCCTTGGTCAAATCCAATGTGGTAAGGTACCTGGTTCTCCCGAGTCTCTCCACAAGTTCATCAACCCTTGGCATGGGGTATGCATCAAACTTGGATATTGCATTCAGCTTCCGGTAATCATTACAAAACCTGATTGTGCCATCAGGCTTTGGTACAAGCACAATTGGGCTACTCCAGTCACTTTGGGATTCTTCAATTACCCCAAGGTCCAGCATTTTCTTTACTTCCAATTTGATTGCTTCCCTCCGGGCTTCAGGTATTCTATATGGCTTTAGATTTATCCTTTTTCCGGTTCAGTGACAATGTCATGCTCTATTATCGTAGTTCTTCCTGGGACTGAGGAGAAAACATCTTTATTTAATCTGATGAAGTCTTTTACCTCCCTCTTCTGGTGGATAGTCAGGGTTTCTGAGATATTGACTACGGGTTCATTCTCCTCCATTGTAGGGAGGTCTGCTGTTTTTATAGCCACAAGTGTTTCTCTTTCTTTCCACGGTTTAAGTAAATTCACATGGTAAATCTGTACCTCCTTTCGCCTCCCAGGCTGTCTTACTTTGTAATTTACTTCCCCCACTCTGTCAATGACTTCATATGGCCCATGCCATGTTGCCAAAAATGTGTTCTCTACAGTGGGAACCAGGACTAGTACTCTGTCTCCTGGATTAAACACACGAACCCTGGCATTTCTATTATAGCTTTTCTGCTGGTGCTGTTGGGCATTTTCCATGTGTTCTCTAACTATGGGCATAATGGCTGTCATCCGATCCTGCATCTGAGTTATATGTTCAATCACACTTCTGTGAGGGGTTGACTCCTGTTCCCAAGTCTCCTTAGCAATGTCTAGCAACCCTCTGGGGTGTCTTCCATACCAAAGTTCAAAGGGCGAAAACTCAGTAGAAGCTTTAGAGACCTCTCGGATGGAAAACATTAAATAAGGCAAAAGGAAATCCCAGTTTTTCCCATCTTTATCAATTACTTTTTTGAGCATAGCCTTTAGTGTTTTATTAAATCGTTCTACCAGACCATCAGTTTGTGGGTGATATACGGATGTTTTCAGATGCTTTATATGAAGAAGATTACACAACTCCTTTGTAATTCTCGACATAAATGGAGTGCCTTGGTCTGTTAATATTTCTTTGGGAATCCCAACACGGCTGAACATTAACATTAACTCCTTAGCAATTGCTTTTGCTGAAGTAGTACGCATGGGTATTGCCTCAAGGTAACGTGTAGCATAGTCTACTATTACCAATATATACTGGTGCCCCCTTGCAGACTTTACAAGAGGACCCACAAAATCCATACCAATGCGTTCAAATGGGACCTCAATTATGGGTAAGGGCACCAAGGGGCTACGGTATGCTGTAAGAGGGGCAGTTAATTGGCATTCAGGACAAGAAGAACAATAGTTTGTGATAGATGCCATTACACCTGGCCAATAAAACTTGCCCATTCAGACGCAGGCCACCCTTCTCTTTCGGCTGTCCTTTCAAAAGCCATCAGGTAAGCCTCCACATCATCTGTAGCCACCATCTTTTGCAAATAGTTACTCACTCTCAGAGTCTTAGAACTGTGTGGAATTTCTGCAGCACACCTGCCCAGTCTTTCAGATAGGCCTCGAATCTCCTGCTGCATGGTACGTGTGATATTCTGCTGTTCCTCTCTTTGTGTTAATACCAGTTTTTGTAGCACTGCAATATTTTCTTGCTGGCTGGCAGTAGCTTGCTGCTGTGTGGCAGTGGCCTGTTGCTGTGATGCCGTAGCCTGTAGTAAAGCCTTTTACAACTTCCTCCATTTTAAGTGTGGTATTGTTTCCTTAACAGACTATTAGTGTGTTGCCCGCATTCTCCACCATATGTGACCTGGGATCTTGGAAACACACAGTCCTCAAAGCTGGAAACACCACACAAGGTTGTAGCTTTATAAAATACAGTCTGTTTATTATCAGGGCTTTCAAACTTTGTCCTTTAGAGATAATTCCTCTCAGGAGAGTGTTTGCAGTTTTCCTTTACTGCTGGCAAATCTACCTCTCAACCCCTGACTGGGGATTTTATTAGCACCTGCTGTTAATTACCACATGCAGGTGAGTAGCTAGCTGAGTCAGACAGAATTCCTGGACTGGACTTTTTGACATAATGTGCTACTTGCAAACTGTGGGGTGGAGCACTGGCCCACCCTACTCTCCAAATACTCCACCCCAGGGACCCAGAAATAAATCACATATTTTCTCTATGTGGCAAACAAACATAACAATTCTCCCTGGGGTTGTCAGACCATACCCCGCACTGCAGCACTTTTGAGGGAATATAGACACCTTCCATTACTATGCCTTGGGTTCTGTCACAATAGGTTCAAACGGAACCCCTTGAAGAGCATTAAGAACTAAATTCAAACTCCATGGTGGAGCAATTGGTCTAAACACAGGCTTGATCCTGGTCAAAGCCTGACAAAAAGACTGAACGTCTGGAACTTCTGCCAAATGTTTATGAAGTAAAATTGTCAAAGCAGAGATCTGTCCCTTTAAGGAACTTGCCGATAACCCTTTCTCCAATCCTTCTTGGAGAAAAGACAGAATCCTGGGAATTCTAACTCTATTCCATGAGTAGTTCTTGGATTCGCACCAATAAAGATATTTACGCCATATCTTATGGTAAATCTTTCTAGTCACAGGCTTACGTGCCTCAATCAGAGTATCAATGACTGAATCAGAAAACCCCCGTTTAGATAAAATCAAGAGTTCAAACTCCAAGCAGTCAGCTGCAGAGAAATCAGTTTAGGATGTTGGAAAGGACCTTGAATGAGAAGGTCCTGTCTCAGTGGGAGTTTCCACGGAGGCAGAGAGGACATGTCCACTAGATCTGCATACCAAGTCCTGCGTGGCCACGCAGGAGCTATTAGAATTACTGAAGCTCTCTCCTGCTTGATCCGAGCAATCACCGGGGGAAGGAGAGGAAACGGTGGAAACACATAAGCTAGGTTGAACGACCAAGGTACTGCTAAGACATCTATCAGTTCGGCCTGGGGATCCCTTGACCTGGATCCGTATCTTGGCAGCTTGGCATTCTGTCGAGATGCCATCAGATCCAATTCCGGGCTGCCCCATCGGAGAATCAGAGAGGCAAAAACCTCCGGATGGAGTTCCCACTCCCCCGGATGAAAAGTCTGTCAGCTTAAAAAGTCCGCTTCCCAGTTGTCCACTCCTGGGATGTAGATTGCTGACAGATAACAAGAGTGGGCCGCCGCCAACAAATTATCTTGGATACTTCTGTCATCGCCAAGGAACTTCTTGTTCCTCCCTGATGATTGATGTAAGCCACAGTCATGATGTGGTCCGACTGGAATCGGATGAATTTGGCCGAAACCAACTGAGGCCATGCCTTAAGCGCATTGAATATTGCTCTCAATATATTGATTGGAAGTAGAGACTCCACCCGAGTCCATACACCCTGAGCCCTCAGGGAATTCCCGACTGCAACCCAGCCTAGAAGACTGGCGTCCGTTGTCACTATCACCCACGAGGGTCTGCGGAAACACGTCCCCTGGGACAGATGATTCGGCAACAGCCACCAAAGAAGAGAGTCTCTGGTCTCCTGGTCCAGATTTATCTGAGGAGATAAATCTGCATAATCCCCATTCCACTGTCCGAGCATGCACAGTTGCAGTGGTCTGAAATGAAATCGAGCAAACGGAATGATGTCCATTGCCGCCACCATCAATCCAATTACCCCCATGCACTGAGCCACTGATGGCCGAGGATTGGACTGAAGGGCTCAGCATGTATTTAGAATCTTTGACTTTCTGACCTCCGTCAGAAAAATCTTCATGGATATAAAATCTATCAGAGTTCCCAAGAAAGGGACCTTTGTCTGTGGAATTAGTGAACTCTTTCCTAGATTCACCTTCCATCCGTGAGTTCTCAGAAAAGACAACACAGTGTCTGTATGAGATTTTGTTAGATGATAAGTTGCCGCCTGAATCAGGATATTGTCCAGATAAGGCGCCACTGCTATGCCCCGTGGCCTGAGAACTGCCAGAAGGGACCCTAGAACCTTTGTGAAGATCCTGGGTGCTGTGGCCAACCCGAAGGGAAGAGCCACAAACTGAAAATGTTTGTCCAGGAAGGCAAACCTTAGGTACTGATGATGATCCCTGTGGATAGGAATATGAAGATAAGCATCCTTCAAGTCCACGGTAGTCATATATTGACCCTCCTGGATCATTGGCAAAATTGCTCGAATGGTCTCCATCTTGAAAGATGGAACTCCGAGAAACTTGTTTAGACTCTTGAGATCTAAAATGGGTCTGAACGTTCCTTCTTTTTTCGGAACCACGAAAAGATTTGAGTAAAACCCCTGTCCCTGTTCCAGTCTTGGAATGGGACGAATTACTCCCATGGTATAGAGGTCTTTTACACAACGTAAGAACGCCTCTTTTTTTTATATCTGGTTTACAGACAATCGTGAAAGAAGAAATCTCCCCCTTGGAAGAAAACTTTTGAATTCCAGTTGATACCCATGGGTCACAATTTCCAGTGCCCAGGGGTCCTGAATATCTCTTGCCCAAGCCTGAGAAAAGAGAGAAAGTCTGCCCCCCACTAGATACGGTCCCGGATTGGGGGCCGCCCCTTCATGCTGTCTTGGTAGAAGCGGCGGGCTTCTTGGGTTGTTTACCCTTGTTCCAAGCCTGATTGGGTCTCCAGACAGGCTTGGCCTGAGCAAAATTCCCTTCTGGTTTAGTGGAAGAGGAAGAAGGGACTGCCCTGAAATTTCCGAATGGAACGAAAATTACTCTGTCTCCTCTGTTTGGACGTCTTATCCTGAGGGAGGAGATGACCCTTACCTACTGTAATGTCAGAAATTATATCTTTCAATACTGGCCCAAAAAGAGTCTTTTCTTTGAAAGGAATAGCTAAAAGTTTGGATTTAGAAGATACATCCGCAGACCATGACTTTAACCATAAGGCTCTGCGTGCCACAATGGCCAAACCTGCATTCTTGGCCGCCAATTTGGCAATTTGAAAGGCGGCGTCCGTAAGAAAGGAATTGGCCAGCTTAAGGGCCTTAATTCTATCCAATATCTCATCCAAAGGAGTCTCAGTCTTAAGAAATTCTTCTAGGGCATCAAACCAAAAGGCAGCCGCAGTTGTGACTGGAACAATGCAGGCCGTTGGTTGTAATAGAAACCCTTGATGAACAAATAACTTCTTCAGGAGACCCTCCAATTTTTTAACCATAGGTTCCTTTAAAGCAAAACTGTCCTCAATAGGAATAGTCGTACGTTTAGCTAGAGTAGAAATAGCCCCCTCCACCTTAGGATTTGTTTGCCAAACATCCCTAACAGTGTCAGGTAAAGGATACATCTTCTTAAATATAGGGGAAGGAGAGAACGGAATACCTGGCCTTTCCCATTCCTTATTAATAATTTCCGAAATTCTTTTAGGAATCAGAAAAACATCAGCATAAGTAGGGACCTCCAAATATCTGTCCATCTTACACAATTTCTCTGGAGGGACAACAATAGAGTCACAGTCATCCAGGGTTAACAAAACCTCTCGCAACAACAGGAGAAGATGTTCAAGCTTAAATCTGAAAGACAGCACGTCCGAATCTGTCTTGGGTAATGCACTACCTGAGTCAGACAGTTCTCCTTCTGATAAAACCTCCCTACTTCCTCTTTCAGAGTCCTGGGAGGGAAAATCAGAGATCGCCATCAATGCATCAGAATTTGCATGGACTACCTGGGTTTCTATTCTATTACGCTTAGTAGTAGTAGTACAGGCAACTTAGATAACACCTCTGTAAGGGTAGAGGACATAACTGTAGCCATATCCTGTAGAGTGAATGATGCAGACACTGATGAAGAACATGGCGTTGTTTGTGTGGGCGTTATGGGCTGAGACACAAGTTGAGAAGTACCCTGAACCTCATCATCCTGATTACAATCATTAGTATCATCAGATACAAAAATTTGATCCTTACACTCTAATGCCCTAGATATACATAAGGGACAAAGTGTAACAGGGGGTTCCACAATGGCATGTAAACACATGAGGCATGTACTAGGGTCATCCATCAGAATAAAGTATTGAGTACTGTATCTTTAAGACTAAAAGTACTATAAAACCCCCCTTTTTTTTTCTTTTTTATATATATATATATATATAGGAGAAGTTTCTTATAAATAAACCTTCCTTCAACACCGAGAATCTATGAATTGGTATCCACAATAAAAAGGCATAGACTATAAAGACCCTTATAAAAAATAAAAAATGTCTTTCCGATTTTTATTTTAAAAAAAACCTTGTCACTCCTGCCGCAGCTCTGCTGCGGCTCCTACCTGCACCTGAGACCGGAACAGAAAACTGTTAAATACGAATCCAGAAGAGCAGGCTATAGGTAGTAGACGATTACGCTACACAAACTGACTGCGCTGTGAAAATGCGTGAAGACTAGCTCCGCCCCTCATGGGCGTAAAAAATAACATGCATCCTGAACCCGGCAACCTCTGGAAAAATAACACGTATGCACTCCGGAATAAACAAAATAATATAAAACTTGTCTATCCGGAATTCCTATGTATCTATACAGAGTGTCTCAACATAAAACCCCCACACAAGTCCCTGGCGCTTCAAAGGCAAACATGTCTGAATGTCCAGCAAGCCCATACACAAAATTCCCCAGATTCTCCCCTAATAAACTTAAAGCAGAACACTAGGTCTTATGATATTTTGCATAAGTACACCAGCACTTCTAGATCAAAATTTCTAGAATGTCTGGTTCAGTCTTTACTGTATTTACATACCATTCCCCAGCAGAAGTAAAACACAGTCCATCTGATTCTGTCTTCTTAAGAATAAAAGAACTGTCTTACCTTTATGCTGAGTCTTCACAGTGTCAAGAGGTGCTTTTTCATATCCTCCTGAGGTCCTGTGAAGAAAAAAGTCTTAGTTAAGTGATTCTAAGACTTTGTACAGAAATAAAGCACCCTTCTGGGAGGCACAGTGGAGACAAAAATCCACCAGTCCCCACAGTCTTAAAAGGCTACTTGAAGCTGCTCTTTAAGAAAATAGTACACATCGGCACCATTTAAAACATAAAATTCTTGATTGAAGAATCTAAACTAAACACCTCACTTTACCTCTTCCTTTCACTAACACAGGCAAAGAGAATGACTGAAGGTGGAGGGAAGGGAGGAGCTATATATACAGCTCTGCTGTGGTGCTCTTTGCCACTTCCTGTTAGCAGGAGGATAAATCACACAAGGATGAAATCCGTGGACTCGTCGTATCTTTGTAAAAGAAATTAAAAGACTGTGCAAACTTAAACAGGCTTTCTGAAAAGGGCAGCAATCAATCAAATTGGGAGGCACAGAAGGGATTATACCCCACAAGTTCCCAAATGCTTAAAAGCCACCAATGCTCTACTGAAGAGACTGAAATGGACTACGGCTAAACCCTTAGCAAGGATTGGAACATCTTGTCCTGCTTTGAAAATAAACTCTTGATTGTAGAATCTTACAGACACCTAACTTAACCACCTCCTTGCAACTACTACAGGCAAAGAGAATGACTGGGGATTGTGGGTAAGGGGAGTGGTATTTAACAGTTTTTGCTGTGTTGCTCTTTGCCGCCTCCTGCTGGTCAGGAGAAATATTCCCACTAGTAATTGAAGATTCCATGGACTCACCATATCTTAGGAAAGAAAGATGTCCAGAAAGAAGATATTGGGAAGTCTGCACACGTAGACAAATACCACCACCCTCAGCTTGGGGATATGTCTGGAGTTGTGCAGCAAAACAACCCATAAATAAAACCCTTTGTAACTAAGTGGCACAAGAGACCTGTCATTGGAAAGAAAGTTCCACTTGCAAATGCACTGTCAAACCCCCCTGTTCATGGCCATTTGTTAACATTATAGACAAATTAAAATGAATAAGGCATCAATTCTGTAACTATCTCCCTCCCTGATAAAAAAAATGCACATATCCAAGATAGTCCTCTTAAAAAAAAAACTGCTCTGAGAATTACATTGCTAATGTATAATCCATCCTGCCCCAAAAAGACTCACACTGATAAGTGATGCTACATGTGAAAAATTGTATTCTTTAAGGTTAGAGGTGCAGGTATAGGTGTTTGTACAATATAAACATAATAGTGATTTAAACTTGTTCATTGCCAGCATCAAAACGCAGCAGTGATTTAACCCCTTGATTATCCAGAAAGCACAAAGGTGCCTGCTACCACATATTTCCTCAGAGATTAAAAACAAAAGAGGGTGCCTCATAGTGTGGTATGTCCTTAGTAATAAAGTGGATGTAATGGTCAAAAATGCTTACCTGAACTAATGGCACTGTACTATGACCAGTGCTAACGAACGGACTGACACTTTCAGCGGCCAGTACACTGGTCCCGGATCTCCCACACAGGATCGGATCTTCAGAGCAATGTCTCAGAGTGAGAGAACAGACCAGCAGTGTAGTGCTAGCAACGGCAAGTGTGTCTGTGCCCAGGAGTATTTCTCGGGAATAATTCACAACACAAGCAGTGCCTCAGGATAGACGCCGGAGATCACCGGTGTAAGTAAAAAATCGGCTGACAACTTCAATAATTTTAAAAATTAAAAGGCAACGCTTTATTACAATCACAACGCGTTTCTCGACCACAAACTGGTCGTTTCATCAGGTGAAAAAAAGCGGATGCAATACATGGTAATCAATACATTTAAATACAGGTAAAAAAAGGAAGTTGTCGGACCTGAAGGTAACCAATGGGCATAGCTGACACAAATGCACAGGTACTTCAGGTGAAAAGGTTCGCAATTATTAAAACCCACAGGATAAAAGATACAAATGTGAACTTTATAGCATGGTTAATCTGTGTCAATCTACGTACTCATATTAAACTAAAATAAACAGAACATTTGAAAAAAGAAAATCTGAAAAAATAAATGTATATATGTATTTTTCTTAAAAAGATTGGCAATTATTCATAAAGAATAAAAAATCACAAAATCTGATGAATGAAATGACAAATCTGATGAATGAATGCATACACTGTTTTGTCGATATCGATGATGTTCTTATTTTTCTTTCTATTTTGAAACTTTACCAATCAGTGTTAACTGCTGGTCTGTTCTCTCACTCTGAGACATTGCTCTGAAGATCCGATCCTGTGTGGGAGATCCGGGACCAGTGTACTGGCCGCTGAAAGTGTCAGTCCGTTTGTTAGCACTGGTCATAGTACAGTGCCATTAGTTCTGGTAAGCATTTTTGACCATTACATCCATTACAACACTTTATTACTAAAGACATACCACACTATGAGGCACCCTCTTTTGTTTTTAATCTTGTAGAGTTTCCTTGCACCGGGTCAAGAGGAGCAGCCTTATCCGTATTGACATCACAGTTTGAAAATTCCTGATACACTGACAATTGTGGAATCATCTACCATTGGACAAGTTAACTTAAAACAAGTTGGTTTAATACAAGAACTTTTTCACTATCTGCTTAGTGCACATGTTGAATCAATTGTTGATTATACCGTATTTTGTGTAGTTTCATACTGAGCGCTCCTCTATGAGATCACCGGTTCCGGGATCTGTAGTTATATTTCCTCAGAGGCCTGGTTTAAAAGCCACAGCAAAAGCGGCTGCCAGGGTTAAGCATGTGTTTGTTAACTTTAACAGTACATTTCTTTGTGACTTGCATGGGCACTGCTGCAAAATAAACAATATCTACCTGGTTGCTAAGTCAGTAGGGAAGCCAGGATAAGTGTGTACACTGCTTATAATACTGTACTAATTGCCCAGTGCAACACTAAAAGATATTCTACATATAGAGAATCTGTACTTCATGTTCAACCAAGTGTATAACTGCTGCATTAAAGAGATACTATGGTCATTTTTCTCTTTGCATCTAATTGAAGTCATTTTAACATATATTAGTTTTTATTTCTGAAAACTGGATAATCCTGACTTTAACATAGTTTTAGTTTTAAATGTCCCTCTCTATCAGCAATGATGTAGGAATTGTCTTTATCAAACAGTGATCAATTATTCACAAACATGCATAGTGAGAATCTCACTGTAAAAAGCTTCAATAAAAAACGTATTTTAGAGGAACATTTGAGTTAAATGTGAAATCTCTAGATAATATTTTAAAGATTAAAATAATTTCTATGAATACTTATTTGTAATATACTGTTACAAGTTTTGATGAAAAAAAAAACGTTACAGGTAAATGAATCCAAGAAAGTGGGAAGCAAATAAAAAAAGGCGCCGATTAACAAAAGGAAACATACCAAATCGGTCTAATACTTACAGGACCTACAAATCCTAATAAACCAGTTCTGGTGAAAGGAGTGTCCCCAACAGGAGCCCCAGATGCATTCACTGGCATGACCTAGAATAAGCAAGACAAACTGTAAAACTGGCACTATATTCTTGAAGAAAACTATTCATTTCTAATTCAGACAAGTAGTGATGTGTCTCAACTTTTTTATATGAGGGGAATAACTATTATCTTGACTGGTCAGTGCACAAAATCCCATAAAAACTTGTAATCAAAACAAACGTTTTGTTCTTAGCTGCAAAACAGCAACTAAGCCACCTTTATACCCACTTAAAGGGATAGTAGAGTCCAAGTTAAACTTTCATGATTCAGAATGGGCATGTCATTTTAAACAACTTTCTAATTTCTTTTATCATCAAATTTCATCAAAAGTTCTCTTGCAATTCTTAGTTGAAAGCTAAACCTAGGTAGGCTCATATGCTAATTTCTAAGCCCTTGAAGGCCGCCTCTGCATTTGACAGTTTTTAACAGCTCGAGGGCATTAGTTCATGTGTTTCAAATAGATAATATTGTGCTCATGCACGTGAAGTTATTTAAAGTGAAGGTCAATTTTGACGAATTAGTGCCTGGTTTTTTAATAATCCTATTAAAAACAAGGGCACTTTAATTCATCAAAATTGACATTTCAAGCGTTTTCTTCAAAAATCTACCTTTTAATCCTGAGAGCCGCAGCAGCGCTTTCTCTGCCCGCCGCAAGTCCTCTTTGCGGGTCCAAAATGACAAATCCGGCATCATCCAATCACGGCATTCCCTCAGGCCATGATCCCCCCCGGGGAGAACACCGTGATTGGAGGAAGCCGGATTTGTCATTTTGGCTTCCGACGGCCGGGGCAATCGATGGAGCAGCTTTCAGGATTAAAAGGTAAGTTTTTGAAGAAAACGCTTGAAATGTCAATTTTGATGAATTAAAGTGACCTTGTTTTTAATAGGATTATTAAAACCGGGCACTAATTCGTCAAAATTGACCTTCACTTTAAGAGTCAGCACTAATTGCCTGAGATGCAAGTCTGTCAAAAGATCTGAGATAAGGAGGCAGTTAGCCGAAGTAATTACAGAGGTAAAAAGTATATTAATATAACCGTGATGTTTATACAAAACTGGGGAATGGTAAATAAAGGGATTATATATCTTTTTAAACAATAACATTTTTATTTTTTACTATCCCTTTAATCCTGAGTCTAGTCTTAAATCAACATTAAATATTTTAAGCGTTGCTCTTTAAATGTGTATCCTTTTCATAATCCTTAAGAAAAAAAAAAAATTCCCTAAATTGTTAATTCATGTTCCTTTATGCATTACTTAAAGTGATGGTAAATGTCAGGCCTTAAGAATATTGCAATGAAAAAAATATTAGTGTACAAGCAAAACCACATAATTCTTTTTTTTTTTTTTTGAAGTGTATATATATTTTATAACACAAGATTAATAATTCTACTTGGTATCTTCCGTTCCTCTGCCCCTCTTCATTTACTCTTTTGACAGGGCTGTGACATAGGTAACAGTCCCATCCACTCTCTACATAGGCTTCCTAAGGGCTTTCAAAGGGCTGAAAAAAGAGTGTCATGCGACACACACAATGATTGGATGCTCAGTAGAAATGCCATTAAAAAAAACTTCATCCCAGCGGGCTAGCATAACATTGTAATAGAAACATTACTATAGGAATGGATTTAACCCTTTTCACAGATAGATTAAAAAAAAAAAAGTACACATACTTTTTTAATGGCAAATATTACAAATATGGTATTTGATTAGTTAGTTTACCATCGCTTTAAGTGATACCCCTTGCATTCATGAACATATCTACTTCTAGCAGGTACATTAAAGTAAATAACAGGCTAATATTATCTACATCATAACTGGATTCTACAATTTTAGTCACAGCATAAAACAAAGTTTATACCATATATTATTCTCAACATCAAATACCTCAAAAGTGTTTTTTGTCACTCCAGTTAACCCATAATATGCTACACCGCCACCTCTGCAGCTCACGCATATTTCTCCGATCTCATCTGTTTTGCATAGCTGTGGTAAACCATCTGTTTTCACAATACACATCACACCTGAAAATAAAGATCATATTTGGATCCATTTTAACATTTTGCTTAACGTGTATTTGTACAGTCACATTCCACTTGAGCTAAATTTCATTTTAGGATACATTTGTATACTCCTTAAAAACTTGCATCTAAACTCTATCCAAAACTAGGTGCCCTGTGCAGAAACAAATCCTGCCTCAGCCCTACAGTAAAGGAAAAGATTGTACAGCAAATGCTGATGCCAATCATTGATTATGGAGATGTAGTATACGCACCTGCACCGCAAACTTACCTTAATAAACTTAATACACTGTATAACTCGTTCTGCCGCTTTGTGCTACAATGTAACTACAGGACCCACCATTGTGACATGCTAAAAGAACTAAACTGGCTATCGCTGGAATCCAGACGCACCCTCCATCTTTCCTGCCTTGTGTTTAAGAGCTTTTCTGAGAAGCTCCCACCCTACCTGAGCAGAATGCTCTCCCCGGCTATTCCCACCTCCTATAACCTCCGATCCAGTACCAGCACATTATTTAGCTTGCCTCCATACAAAAAGAAAGCAGCTCGATCCTCCTTTTCTTACAGAGCAACACAATTATAGAACAACCTCCCGTACACTTTAAAACCTTCCCCAAGTCTAAAATCCTTTATTAGATCCCTCTCTACAGATCTCAAAACAGAATGCACCAGTTATGGTTGATTATATATTTCCTACCTGTTCTATGTTAATGTTTGCATATATTATGTATTATTATTGTTTTTGTATTTTATTGTACCCTATTGTATCAATGCAATGTTTTGTGGACCCAGGACATACTTGAAAATGAGAGAAATCTCAATGTATCCTTCCTGGTAAAATATTTTATAAATAATATGAAACCCTACATTTTCTTTTGTGACAGAGCATACAATTTTAACAAAAATGTCCAATTTACTTCTATTGTCAAATTTTCTTTGTTGAAGAGATACCTAGGTAGGTATTTGGAGCGTTACATGACAGTAAATAGTGCTGCTATCTAGTGCTCTTGCAAAGGGATAACATTTTTGCAAAACTGCTGCCATATAGTGCTCCAGACACGTGTACACTCCTGAGCTTACCTCCCTGCTTTTTCAACAAAAAATACAAAGAGAACGAAGAAAAATTGATAATAGAAGTAAATTTGTTGTTTAAAATTGTATGGTCTATCTAAATCATGAAAGAACATTTTTAGTCAATAATTTTATGGAACTGTGCAGGAAAGTGTTCTCATTGCTACATGAATGTGAAACGTGTGCAGGAAATATTAACTACATTAAGTTTTCCCTTAAATCATGTATAGTCTGATCAGCTTCATGCTTAAAAAAAGAAAAAAAAAAACAGAAAAAAAACACATTACGACGCTATATAAAATAATTTATGAAAAAAATGAGGAAAATATGAAGCAGAAAATAATCACACTATAATTAAAATGTACAGGTGGCCCTCGTTTTACAACGGTTCCATTTACACCGTTTCAGAATAACAACCTTTTTTTCCAGGCATGTGACTGCTATTGAAAAGCATTGAGAAGCAGTGCATTTATTAAAATAGCCAGTAGGTGGAGCTGTTCGCTTGTGTTGCAGCAAAATCAAGCAAGCTGAAATTAATCAGTTTAACTAGAGCTATCGAGCAGATTTCAAAGGAACAAGATCTTACTGTCTATAAATCAGTCCAGATTGGAATGCATAAAAAGAACTGTTTGCAGAAAAATGTAAGTGAAGTCTGTATTGTGTGATTATTTTATTAGGTTTATAATGCTATTTAGCAAATGTTTTTGTTCATTTAACTTAGTTTAATTATATATTCTATGTTGTGTGATTATTTTATTAGGTTTATAATGCTGTTTAGCATTTAAAGTCTTCATTTCCAAGCTTTAAAAATAATGTATTAGGTGTTACTTATGACAATTTTGAGAGGGTCCTGGAACCTATCTCCCTCACTTCCCATTGACTTACATTATAAACTGGGTTTCGATTTACAACCATTCCTTCTGGAACCTAACCCCGGCATAAACTGAGGGCTACCTGTATTGTGTTTAGTGTGTGTTTGTTATTTATGATGTAAACACAAAAAGATATGTTATTAAAAACTTTAAAGATCATGGAAATTTCTGGCTTCATGAATTAAAAAAACATCTCATTATTCGCCTGTTCATTTAGCATAAACAGACGGCGGTAGAGTTTAAGCTGAGAATTTTTATGATGTATAAAGCCAGGAATTTAGTAGATTTTGTTCTTCTTTTAATTCTGCAAAATGAACTTAAAACACAATGTGATTTCAAAATGATTGTGTAGTAATTACAAGAAAAGGGGCAAAATAAATAAAAAAATGTATTATGCATAATTATCCATTTTTTATTACAATTGCAAACGGTTTCACGTTCCTTTAAATATGATCAATAATTGAAGAAAATATTTTTGTCTTTGAATTTCCATATTTTACAACATATAAAAACATTAAAAGAAATCCCATCTTTAAAAACATAAATTATGCTTCCCTGATAATTTTCTTTTCTTCAGATGGAAAGAGTCCACAGCTGCATTCATTACTTTTGGGAAATAAGAACCTGGCCACCAGGAGGAGGCAAAGACACCCCAGCCAAAGGCTTAAATACTCCTCCCACTCCCCTCAACCCCCAGTCATTCTGCCGAGGAACAAGGAACAGTAGAAGAAATATCAGGGTGAAAGGTGCCAGAAAAATATAAGGATGCCCCACATAAAATTACGAGTGGTGTGCTGTGGACTCTTTCCATCAGAAGAAAAGGAAATTATAAGGTAAAAATAATTTATTTTTTTCTTCTTAAATGGAAAGCGTCCACAGCTGCATTCATTACTTTTGGAAAAACAATACCCAAGCTATAGAGGACACTGAATGCCAAGATGGGAGGGTACAATAGGCGGCCCATACTGAGGGCACCAGGCCTGAACCTCTACCCAATAAAAACCCAGCTTCATCCGAAGCCGAGAAAAACTTTTAAGGAAAAGCCCCAAGGACACTGAGACAGAACAGACGTCTCTCCAACATCCTGCAAGCACAAAATGCAACTGAAGAAGCAAAGTCCTCCCAGTGTCTGTCCATAGAAGATCAAAGCACTCGACCATGAAAAAGTGTGCAATACACCCAGGTGAAAAAAAAACAAGTTTGAGAACACAGAGTCCATAACAGGCTGACAAAGGGTACTTGCGAGGAGGAAGAAGAAGCAGTCAAGCAAGAAACAGACCGCAAAAGAAACCCCCGGACAGAGGGCACGCTCCAGGCAACCTAAGTCACCTGACCTACACACAGGTCCCTAAAAAAGGGAACACAAAACCTCAATCGAGGCCCCCCGTGAAGGACGGGATACCCTCAGAACCAAAAGGAAGAGTAAACCCTCTCCTGAAAACAATGGAGCAAGTTGAAAGGAAAATCTATACCCTAGCAGACTGAGCTAACAGGATAGACTCAACAAAGCTCACACATCCAGAGGAGACTGCGACTCAAACGCAGCGCCCTATACCGCTCAGCCATCCTGACCTGCAGACCCACACCCAGCTGGACCAACCCAGCCTCAGGGATCCAAGACAGGGGAACAAAAAAACCCGAAAACAGGTACAAGAACTAGTGTAAGGATAGCACAGCCATCCCCACAGAGCACAAGCACAACCCGACTCTGAAAACAGACAACAAGGCCATAGACCTAAGGATCTATCAAAATAAAGGCCCAAAAAGTCTGACTTGGGGCCAGCAAGACCCCAGGGGGAACCAATCCCAACCTTGCCACCTCCCTCCAGGAGAAGCCCCAAGCAAGGACTCTGTCTCCATAGGGAGGAAAATATCCGTTAAAGAAAAGGGATGATGCCGGAAGGGCAAAAACTGTCATCAAGGCCCGAAGCCACCGGCTAATGGGAAGATAAATTCCCAACACAGATGTCCTAGAAAAGGACCCCATACAAGTAGCCTGTCAAGCAGAGGCACAGCCAACCCATTCACCTGCAGAGCAGGGAATCCACGGGAACACTGGCAAGCTGAAAAGCACCAGAAAATGGACATCCAGCGCCAGCAGCTGGATATGAACCAACAACCCTTGAGGTGCAAGCCACACAGCTAACCACCAGATGACATGGGATACTCTGTGGCAGAGTAAAAAATACCAGGTCAGGTAGATGAAGCAAGGACTTAGCCCAGGTTCCACTAACATGGAACACCTCGAACAGCCCTGAGATCCAAGATTCTAAAACCACCCAAAACTGGGTCAGGAAAAAGGCCAATCGAAGCTTCAGCAACTGGAAGTCTCAGGGAGAAAAACAGGCCCGGGCACCTAATAGTTCAGGCAAACCTTACCCTAGAACTAAATACCCCAACTGGCCAAAAAGCCAGACACAAGGGATATGGATGCATATTCAGAGAATCCGGATAGCAGGAACTTGAGAGCCCCGCCAAAGGAAGGAACAATCCCTAGCTAAGGTCCAACGCTCCAAGGAGCAAGGCTAGAAGTCGTTTGAAGATACTTCTCAAAGCCTCAGGACAACCAAGGGATACCTCAAGGTCAAAAAGATCCTACTAGCAGGACTAGTCTCTCTATCACCTCCGCACAAGCAGAGGACACAAGGAAGAGAAAGGCACTAAGCCTACCCAGCTCCGGAAAACCCCAAGCTAAACAAGGTCCCCGCAGGGAACATGCATCACCCAGAAACACAGATCCCTAAAAGGAGATCCAACTCACCCGGAAACAATGGAAGAAGGTCTCTTATAACTCAGACAGACAGTGCACATCAAAGAATAAGAGCTGCATCTAGATACACTATAAACAGCTTACACGTACACCTGCAAGGTGTCAAAAGCTGCAACTGGTTTCAAACTGCAAACCTTTCGCATGCTAGACAGCTTGTACAAGCTGTTGGATCAAGCCCAAAAGGACAAATCCAGAGGCCTAAAAATAAAGGCCAAACCGCTCAACTGCAGTAAGGGGTGCTAAGCCCTCCACCACATGGGGGAGGCTAAGTTCTGATTAAATCAGATGCCATATAGAGTGACACAGTGGAAAAACTCCCCTGCCCGGCCATCTGATTGAAGGCTATAAGGACTGAAACAATCCTACCCACCTCACAGACCCACAGGTTCCCTTGAATGCTAAGTTGAACATGAAAAACAATGAGAACCTGAGCACTCGGCACTTCTACCGAACCAGCTGAGCAGTACAGCGCCGCGTGTCTGAACAGCCGCAAGACCGAACAAACCCGACAGGACCAGCCTGCACCTAGGGTCCTAACCGGCAAGCTGCATAAATTCTCCCTCATAGGGGAAAAAACAGAAAACAGACATTTTTAACATAGGACTAACATGTCCAAAACAACTTCCGAAGAAGTAATAAAGAGTATCAATCCCAGAAGGTTCCTGAAGGAAACAAAAACAAATAAAAGACATCCCATCGGATCTAAATAAAATATAAGGCAACCCGGAGGTTAACGCCCAAAAAGACACAGGCCTACCCGCAGGACCAGCAGAACAGAGCCCCATCTTTCAAAAACTGGAAAAGATCTCAAAAAAATGACAATAAGGAGATTACTTCATCTTCATGTCTAATGAGGTGCATCATTCAAATTAGCAGACTGAAAATCCCTGTATCTAGGGTCATGCAATAACTGAAAAACAAGTCTGAGCAATATGCGAAGGTGCGCAATCCTGTAACGAACGGCACAACACTTGGGGACAGTAACACCCGCGGGGAACTGTAGAGGCCCTCCCCAAGGCGGAAGGCCCGGGACAATAGGGCACAAGCACATTCTCAAATAAACGTCTGGACTCTGCAGACTAACAATCACCAACATTATGTGGAAGCGAAAACGTGCTGCAACCTCCGGGAGGAACACGGCACCCTGCATGGAGGCATCAGAAACTGGGTTACCCTCATGTGTAGAAGTATGAATTGGTAGGGAACTTGCCCCTCTGAGGACAGGACCCACAGAGGCGGATGGCTCAGCAGTCTATTGATTCCCCGAGCCCGAGGAACAAGGCGCTCTGAAATGGCATACAGAACAAAACTGGTTGATATGTGTCAACAAGGCCAATACGGATTGGTCACCGGACACAGAATCTCAAATCAAGATAGTCTCAGTATCCTCCGTAACTAAATATGAAATTAGCACAGTCTCAGCATCAGAATCCTCCATAACTGGATAGAGGATATATAAATATGGCCTAAAGTAGTAAAAACAAAAACGGCACCTGACACCCCCAATGGCTATGACCAGACCCCTGCGGACTAAACAATTTCCTTTGCCACATGGTCGGGAATGCGGAAATGGAAAACGGAACGTAACCACGCCCGAACACAAGGTGAATCGTAAAGGCCAAAAAAATTGGGCCCAACCAAAAAGGCCACGTCACTTCCAAAGGCCTCAATGTTCCAAACCACAAGTCTATAAACATCACACATAAGCAGGTTGAATCACATAACAAACATGATTATAAACCCCACTGTTCAAACCCCCCCCTCAGATGATATTAACCCTCGATTCCAAGATACTACAAGAGACTCACTGAGACCCTTATGATAAGATAGACTCGCACGGTGGTAGCCTCTCTGGAACACATTCACATTACAGTACATTGATGAATAAAGTAAAATGAAACGATATTACCGGAATCTACTCCCTGGAACAGGAACACGGCCTTTCAAGTGCTACGGATAGTAGCATAGACTCTACCATGGACTTGAGAGAAGAAAGCAGGCAGTGGAGCGAAGTTCGACAACGCTGATTGAGGAGCTGTTAATCTGAGTCGGGATGGTTTCACAGAAAGACTCTCCCTGCATCTCCAAACTCTAACTTTCATCCAAGCCCACACTGAGAGACTGACAGGACTAATCAAAACTTCTGTCCCATAAAGAAGAGTACTACCCTCCATAAGAGACAAAAAACATAATTTATGTAAGAACTTACTTGATAAATTCATTTCTTTCATATTGGCAAGAGTCCATGAGCTAGTGACATATGGGATATGCAATCCTACCAGGAGAGGCAAAGTTTCCCAAACCTCAAAATGCATATAAATACATCCCTCACCACACCAACAATTCAGTTTAACGAATAGCCAAGTAGTGGGGTGAAAAAGAAAGGAGTAAAAAGCATCAACAAAAGAATTTGGAAATAATTGTGCTTTATACAAAAAAAATCATAACCACCATAAAAAGGGTGGGTCTCATGGACTCATGCCAATATGAAAGAAATGAATTTATCAGGTAAGTTCTTAAATAAATTATGTTTTATTTCATGTAATTGGCAAGAGTCCATGAGCTAGTGACGTATGGGATAGAAATACCCAAGATGTGGAACTCCACACAAGAGTCACTAGAGAGGGTGGGATAAAATAAAAGCAGCCATTTTCCACTGAGAAAATGAAATACACAAACAAAAATATAAGTTTTTCTCACAAATGAAAGAAAAAAACTTAAAACGTAAGCAGAGGAATCAAACTGAAAAAGCTGACCGAAGAACTTTTCTACCAAAAACTGCTTCCGAAGAAGCAAATACATCAAAATGGTAGAATTAAGTAAATGTATGCAAAGAAGACCAAGTTGCTGCTTTGCAAATCTGATTAACTGAAGCTTCATTCTTAAAAGCCCATGACGGATCTAGGAGAATGAGTTGTAATTCTCTGAGGCGGGGCCTGACCCGACTCCAAATAAACCTGATGAATCAATAGCTTTAACCAAGATGCCAATGAAATGGCAGAAGCCTTCTGACCTTTCCTAGAACCAGAAAAGATAACACATAGACTAGAAGTCTTCCTGAAATCTTTAGTAGCTTCAACATAATATTTCAAAGCTCTTACCACATCCAAAGAATGCAAGGATTTCTCTAAAGAATTCTTAGGATTAGGACACAAAGAAGGGATAACAATTTCTCTATTAATGTTGTTAGAATTCACAACCTTAGGTAAGAATTTAAATGAAGTCCACAAAACTGCCTTATCCTGATGCAAAATAAGAAAAGGAGATTCACAAGAAAGAGCAGATAATTCAGAAACTCTTCTAGCAGATGGCCAAAAGGAACATCAATTTCCAAGAAAGTAGTTTAATGTCCAAAGAATGCATAGGCTCAAAAGGAGGAGCCTGTAAGGCCTTCAAAACCAAATTAAGATTTCAAGGAGGAGAGATTGATTTAATGAAAGGCTTGATATGGACCAAAGCCTGTACAAAACAGTGCATATCAGGAAGCTTAGCAACCTTTCTGTGAAATAAAATAGAAAGAGCAGAGATTTGTCCCTTTAAGGAACTTGCAGACAAACCTTTATCCAAACCATCCTGAAGAAACTGTAAAATTCTAGGAATTCTAAAAGAATGCCAGGAGAATTTATGAGAACACCATCGTGAAATATAAGTCTTCCAAACTTGATAATAAATCTTCCTAGAAACAGATTTACGAGCCTGTAACATAGTATTAATCACTGAGTCAGAGAAACCTCTATGACTAAGCACTAGGCGTTCAATTGCCATACCTTCAAATTTAATGATTTGAGATCCTGATGGAAAAATGGACCTTGAGACAAAAGGTCTAGCCTTAATGGAAGTGGCCAAGGTTGGCAGCTGGACATCCAAACAAGATCCGCATACCAAAACCTGTGAGGCCATGCTGGAGCTACCAGCAACACAAACGATTGTTCCATGATGATTTTGGAAATCACTTTTGGAAGAAGAACTAGAGGTGAGAAGATATAAGCAGGTTGGTAACACCAAAGAACTGCTAACGCATCCACTGCTTCCGCCTGAGGATCCCTGGACCTGGACAGGTACCTGGGAAGTTTCTTGTTTAGATGAAAAGCTATCAGATCTATTTCTGGAAGACCCCATATCTGAACAATCTGAGAAAACACATCTGGATGGAGCGACCACTCCCCCGGATGTAAAGTCTGACGGTTGAGATAACCGCTTCCCAATTGTCTATACCTGGGATATGAACCGCAGAAATTAGACAGGAGCTGGATTCCACCCAAACAAGTATCCAAGACACTTCTTTCATGGCTTGGGGACTGCGAGTCCCACCCTGATGATTGACATATGCCACAGTTGTGATATTGTCTGTCTGAAAACAAATTAACGGTTCTCTCTTCAACAGAGGCCAAATCTGAAGAGCCCTGAAAATCGCACGGAGTTCCAAAATAATGATTGGTAACCTCGCCTCTTGAGGTTTCCAAACCCCTTGTGCTGTCAGAGATCCCCAGACAGCTCTCCAACCTGAAAGACTTGCATCTGTTGTGATCACAGTCCAGGTTGGACGAACAAAAGAGGCCCCTTGAACTATACAATGGTAATCTAACCACCAAGTAAGAGAGAGTTGAACATTGGGATTTAAGGATATTAATTGTGATATCTTTGTATAATCCCTGCACCATTGGTTCAGTATACTACGCTGGAGAGGTCTCATATGAAAACGAGCAAAGTGACTCTTGTCTGAGGAATCAAAGAAATTTTTGGTAAATTGATCCTCCAAACATGTCTTTGAAGAAAACACTAGTTGATGTGTGAGATCCTGCAGAATGTAAAGACTGAGCTAGTACCAAGATATCGTCCAAATAAGGAAATACCGCAATACCTCGTTCTCTGATTACAGAGACTAGGGCACCGAGAACCTTCTAAAGTATTCTTGGAGCTATCGTTAGGCCAAACGGAAGAGCGACAAATTGGTAATGCTTGTCTAGAAAAGAGAATCTCAGAAACTGATAATGGTCTGGATGAATCGGAATATGAAGATAAGCATCCTGTAAGTCTATTGTGGACATATAATGCCCTTGCTGAACAAAAGGCAGAATAGTCCTTAGAGTCACCATTTTGAAAGTTGGCACTAAATAACGATTCAAAATTTTTAGATCCAGAACCGGCCTGAAAGAATTTTCTTTCTTTGGGACAATGAATAGATTTGAATAAAACCCCAGACCCTGTTCCTTAAACGGAACTGATATGATTACCCCTGAAAGCTCCAGGTCTGAAACACACTTCAGAAAAGCTTGAGCCTTTACTGGATTTACTGGGATGCGTGAGAGAAAAAAACCTTCTCACAGGAGGTCTTACTCTGAATCCTATTTGGTACCCTTGAGAGACAATACTCTGAAACCAAAGATTTTGGACAGAATCTGCCCAAATGTTTTGGAAGAATCGTAATCTGCCCCCTACCAGCTGAGCTGGAATGAGGGCCGCACCTTCATGCACACTTGGGGGCTGGCTTTGGTTTCTTAAACGGTTTGGATTTACTCCAACTTGAAGAAGGTTTCCAATTGGAACCAGATTCTTTGGAGGAAGGATTAGGTTTCTGTTCCTTATTTTGTCGAAAGGAACGAAAGTGGTTAGAAGCTTTAGATTTACCCTTAGGTTTTTATCCTGAGGCAAAAAAACTCCCTTCCCCCCAGAGACAGTTGAAATAATCTAATCCAACTGAGAACCAAATAACTTATTACCTTGGAAAGAAATAGATAGTAATCTAGACTTAGATACCATGTCAGCATTCCAATATTTAAGCCACAAAGCTCTTCTAGCTAAAATAGCTAAAGACATAGATTTAACATCAATTTTGATGATATAAAAAATGGCATCACAAATAAAATGATTAGCATGTTGAAGCAAGCGAATAACAATGCTAGACAAATCAGGATCCGGTTCCTGTTGCGCTAAACTTTCCAATCAAAAAGTTGATGCAGCTGCAACATCAGCCATAGAAATGGCAGGCCTGAGGAGATGACCTGAATATAAATAAGCTTTCCTTAGATAAGATTAAAGTTTCCTATCTAAAGGGTCTTTACAAGAAGTACTATCTTCCATAGGAATAGTAGTATGTTTAGCAAGAGTAGAAATAGCCCCATTAACTTTGGGGATCTTTTCCCAAAACTCCAATCTAACTGCTGGCAAAGGATACGATTTTTTAAACCTTGAAGAAGGAATAAAAGAAGTACCAGGCCTATTCCATTCCTTAGAAATCATATCAGAAATAGCATCAGGAACTGGAAAAACCTCTGGAGTAACCACAGTAGGTTTACTAGTTTTAATATCAAGAGGACTAGTTTCTTCAATATCCAATGTAATCAACACCTCTTTTAACAAGGAACGAATATACTCCATTTTAAATAAATAAATAGATTTGTCAGTGTCAATATCTGAGGAAGGATCTTCTGAATCAGATAGATCCTCATCAGATGAGGATAATTCAGTATGTTGTCGGTCATTAGAAATTTCATCAACTTTATGAGAAGTTTTAAAAGACCTTTTACATTTATTAGAAGGCGGGATGGCAGACAAAGCCTTCTCAATCGCATCAGCAATAAAATCTTTTATATTCAGAAGTATATCTTGTACATTAGATGTTGAAGGAACAACAGGCATAGTACTATTACTGATCATGACAACTATTACATACCACAGCTGGAGATATAATCTCCAGAAATTTACAACAAATGCACTTAGCTTTGGTAGAACTGTTATCAGGCAGCAGGGTTCCAACAGTGGTTTCTGAGACAGGATCAGATTGAAACATCTTGCAAATGTAAGAGAAAAAAACATAATTTATGTAAGAACTTACCTGAAAAATTCATTTCTTTCATATTAGCAAGAGTCCATGAGCTAGTGACGTATGGGATATACATTCCTACCAGGAGGGGCAAAGTTTCCCAAACCTCAAAATGCCTATAAATACACCCCTCACCACACCCACAATTCAGTTTAACGAATAGCCAAGAAGTGGGGTGATAAAAAAGTGCGAAAGCATATAAAATAAGGAATTGGAATAATTGTGCTTTATACAAAAATCATAACCACCACAAAAAAAGGGCGGGCCTCATGGACTCTTGCTAATATGAAAGAAATGAATTTATCAGGTAAGTTCTTACATAAATTATGTTTTCTTTCATGTAATTAGCAAGAGTCCATGAGCTAGTGACGTATGGGATAATGACTACCCAAGATGTGGATCTTTCCACACAAGAGTCACTAGAGAGGGAGGGATAAAATAAAGACAGCCAATTCCTGCTGAAAATAATCCACACCCAAAAATAAAGTTTAACGAAAAACATAAGCAGAAGATTCAAACTGAAACAGCTGCCTGAAGTACTTTTCTACCAAAAACTGCTTCAGAAGAAGAAAATACATCAAAATGGTAGAATTTAGTAAAAGTATGCAAAGAGGACCAAGTTGCTGCTTTGCAAATCTGGTCAACCGAAGCTTCATTCCTAAACGCCCAGGAAGTAGAAACTGACCTAGTAGAATGAGCTGTAATTCTTTGAGGCAGAGTTTTACCCGACTCAACATAGGCAAGATGAATTAAAGATTTCAACCAAGATGCCAAAGAAATGGCAGAAGCTTTCTGGCCTTTTCTAGAACCGGAAAAGATAACAAATAAACTAGAAGTCTTACGGAAAGATTTCGTAGCTTCAACATAATATTTCAAAGCTCTAACAACATCCAAAGAATGCAACGATTTCTCCTTAGAATTCTTAGGATTAGGACATAATGAAGGAACCACAATTTCTCTACTAATGTTGTTGGAATTCACAACTTTAGGTAAAAATTCAAAAGAAGTTCGCAACACCGCCTTATCCTGATGAAAAATCAGAAAAGGAGACTCACAAGAAAGAGCAGATAATTCAGAAACTCTTCTGGCAGAAGAGATGGCCAAAAGGAACAAAACTTTCCAAGAAAGTAATTTAATGTCCAATGAATGCATAGGTTCAAACGGAGGAGCTTGAAGAGCTCCCAGAACCAAATTCAAACTCCAAGGAGGAGAAATTGACTTAATAACAGGTTTTATACGAACCAAAGCTTGTACAAAACAATGAATATCAGGAAGAATAGCAATCTTTCTGTGAAAAAGAACAGAAAGAGCAGAGATTTGTCCTTTCAAAGAACTTGCGGACAAACCCTTATCTAAACCATCCTGAAGAAACTGTAAAATTCTCGGTATTCTAAAAGAATGCCAAGAAAAATGATGAGAAAGACACCAAGAAATATAAGTCTTCCAGACTCTATAATATATCTCTCGAGATACAGATTTACGAGCCTGTAACATAGTATTAATCCCAGAGTCAGAGAAACCTCTTTGACCAAGAATCAAGCGTTCAATCTCCATACCTTTAAATTTAAGGATTTCAGATCCTGATGGAAAAAAGGACCTTGTGACAGAAGGTCTGGTCTTAACGGAAGAGTCCACGGTTGGCAAGAGGCCATCCGGACAAGATCCGCATACCAAAACCTGTGAGGCCATGCCGGAGCTACCAGCAGAACAAACGAGCATTCCTTCAGAATCTTGGAGATTACTCTTGGAAGAAGAACTAGAGGCGGAAAGATATAGGCAGGATGATACTTCCAAGGAAGTGATAATGCATCCACTGCCTCCGCCTGAGGATCCCGGGATCTGGACAGATACCTGGGAAGTTTCTTGTTTAGATGGGACGCCATCAGATCTATTTCTGGAAGTTCCCACATTTGAACAATCTGAAGAAATACCTCTGGGTGAAGAGACCATTCGCCCGGATGCAACGTTTGGCGACTGAGATAATCCGCTTCCCAATTGTCTATACCTGGGATATGAACCGCAGAGATTAGACAGGAGCTGGATTCCGCCCAAACCAAAATTCGAGATACTTCTTTCATAGCCAGAGGACTGTGAGTCCCTCCTTGATGATTGATGTATGCCACAGTTGTGACATTGTCTGTCTGAAAACAAATGAACGATTCTCTCTTCAGAAGAGGCCAAAACTGAAGAGCTCTGAAAATTGCACGGAGTTCCAAAATATTGATCGGTAATCTCACCTCCTGAGATTCCCAAACTCCTTGTGCCGTCAGAGATCCCCACACAGCTCCCCAACCTGTGAGACTTGCATCTGTTGAAATTACAGTCCAGGTCGGAAGCACAAAAGAAGCCCCCTGAATTAAACGATGGTGATCTGTCCACCATGTTAGAGAGTGTTGAACAATCGGTTTTAAAGATATTAATTGAGATATCTTCGTGTAATCCTTGCACCATTGCTTCAGCATACAGAGCTGAAGAGGTCGCATGTGAAAACGAGCAAAGGGGATCGCGTCCGATGCAGCAGTCATAAGACCTAGAATTTCCATGCATAAGGCTACCGAAGGGAATGATTGTGACTGAAGGTTTCGACAAGCTGCAATCAATTTTAGACGTCTCTTGTCTGTTAAAGACAGAGTCATGGACACTGAATCCATCTGGAAACCCAGAAAGGTTACCCTTGTCTGAGGAATCAAAGAACTTTTTGGTAAATTGATCCTCCAACCATGATCTTGAAGAAACAACACAAGTCGATTCGTATGAGATTCTGCTAAATGTAAAGACTGAGCAAGTACCAAGATATCGTCCAAATAAGGAAATACCACAATACCCTGTTCTCTGATTACAGACAGAAGGGCACCGAGAACCTTTGTAAAAATTCTTGGAGCTGTAGCTAGGCCAAACAGCAGAGCCACAAACTGGTAATGCTTGTCCAGAAAAGAGAATCTCAGGAACTGATAATGATCTGGATGAATCGGAATATGCAGATATGCATCCTGTAAATCTATTGTGGACATATAATTCCCTTGCTGAACAAAAGGCAAGATAGTCCTTACAGTTACCATTTTGAATGTTGGTATCCTTACATAACGATTCAATATTTTTAGATCCAGAACTGGTCTGAAGGAATTCTCCTTCTTTGGTACAATGAAGAGATTTGAATAAAACCCCATCCCCTGTCCTGGAACTGGCATAATTACTCCAGTCAACTCTAGATCTGAAACACATTTCAGAAATGCTTGAGCTTTTACTGGATTTACTGGGACACGGGAAAGAAAAAATCTCTTTGCAGGAGGTCTCATCTTGAAACCAATTCTGTACCCTTCTGAAACAATGCTCTGAATCCAAAGATTGTGAACAGAATTGATCCAAATTTCCTTGAAAAAACGTAACCTGCCCCCTACCAGCTGAGCTGGAATGAGGGCCGCACCTTCATGTGGACTTAGAAGCAGGCTTTGCCTTTCTAGCTGGCTTGGATTTATTCCAGACTGGAGATGGTTTCCAAACTGAAACTGCTCCTGAGGATGAAGGATCAGGCTTTTGTTCTTTGTTGAAACGAAAGGAACGAAAACGATTATTAGCCCTGCTTTTACCTTTAGATTTTTTATCCTGTGGTAAAAAAGTTCCTTTCCCACCAGTAACAGTTGAAATAATGGAATCCAACTGAGAACCAAATAATTTGTTACCCTGGAAAGAAATGGAAAGTAAAGTTGATTTAGAAGCCATATCAGCATTCCAAGTTTTAAGCCATAGAGCTCTTCTAGCTAAAATAGCTAGAGACATAAACCTGACATCAACTCTGATAATATCAAAAATGGCATCACAGATAAAATTATTAGCATGCTGTAGAAGAATAATAATATCATGAGAATCATGATGTGTTACTTGTTGCGCTAAAGTTTCCAACCAGAAAGTTGAAGCTGCAGCAACATCAGCCAAAGATATAGCAGGTCTAAGAAGATTACCTGAACACAGATAAGCTTTTCTTAGAAAGGATTCAATTTTCCTATCTAAAGGATCCTTAAACGAAGTACCATCTGACGTAGGAATAGTAGTACGTTTAGCAAGGGTAGAAATAGCCCCATCAACTTTAGGGATTTTGTCCCAAAATTCTAATCTGTCAGACGGCACAGGATATAATCGCTTAAAACGTTTAGAAGGAGTAAATGAATTACCCAATTTATCCCATTCTTTGGAAATTACTGCAGAAATAGCATTAGGAACAGGAAAAACTTCTGGAATAACCACAGGAGCTTTAAATACCTTATCCAAACGTTTAGAATTAGTATCAAGAGGACCAGAATCCTCTATTTCTAAAGCAATTAGTACTTCTTTAAGTAAAGAACGAATAAATTCCATTTTAAATAAATATGAAGATTTATCAGCATCAACCTCTGAGACAGAATCCTCTGAACCAGAAGAGTCATCAGAATCAGAATGATGATGTTCATTTAAAAATTCATCTGTAGGGAGAGAAGTTTTAAAAGATTTTTTACGTTTACTAGAAGGAGAAATAACAGACATAGCCTTCTTTATGGATTCAGAAACAAAATCTCTTATATTATCAGGAACATTCTGCACCTTAGATGTTGAAGGAACTGCAACAGGCAATGGTACTTTACTAAAGGAAATATTATCTGCTTTAACAAGTTTGTCATGACAATCAATACAAACAACAGCTGGAGGAATAGCTACCAAAAGTTTACAGCAGATACACTTAGCTTTGGTAGATCCAGCACTAGACAGCGATTTTCCTGTAGTATCTTCTGACTCAGATGCAACGTGAGACATCTTGCAATATGTAAGAGAAAAAACAACATATATATAAAGCAAAATTGATCAAATTCCTTAAATGACAGTTTCAGGAATGGGAAAAAATGCCAAAGAACAAGCTTCTAGCAACCAGAAGCAATGAAAAATGAGACTTAAATAATGTGGAGACAAAAGCGACGCCCATATTTTTCGCGCCAATAAGACGCCCACATTATTTGGCGCCTAAATGCTTTTTGGCGCCAAAATGACGCCACATCCGGAACGCCGACATTTTTGGCGCAAAATAACGTCAAAAAAATGACGCAACTTCCGGCGACACGTATGACGCCGGAAACGGAAACAAATTTTTTGCGCCAAAAAAGTCTGCGCCAAGAATGACGCAATAAAATGAAGCATTTTCAGCCCCCGCGAGCCTAACAGCCCACAGGGAAGAGTCAAATTTTTGAAGGTAAGAAAAAATGATTAAATCAAATGCATTATCCCAAATATGAAACTGACTGTCTGAAAATAAGGAAAGTTGAACATTCTGAGTCAAGGCAAATAAATGTTTGAATACATATATTTAGAACTTTATAAACAAAGTGCCCAACCATAGCTTAGAGTGTCACAGAAAATAAGATTTACTTACCCCAGGACACTCATCTACATGTTTGTAGAAAGCCAAACCATTACTGAAACGAGAATCAGCAGAGGTAATGGTATATATAAGAGTATATCGTCGATCTGAAAAGGGAGGTAAGAGATGAATCTCTACGACCGATAACAGAGAACCTATGAAATAGACCCCGTAGAAGGAGATCACTGCATTCAAATAGGCAATACTCTCCTCACATCCCTCTGACATTCACTGCACGCTGAGAGGAAAACCGGGCTCCAACTTGCTGCGGAGCGCATATCAACTTAGAATCTAGCACAAACTTACTTCACCACCTCCATCGGAGGCAAAGTTTGTAAAACTGAATTGTGGGTGTGGTGAGGGGTGTATTTATAGGCATTTTGAGGTTTGGGAAACTTTGCCCCTCCTGGTAGGAATGTATATCCCATACGTCACTAGCTCATGGACTCTTGCTAATTACATGAAAGAAATAACATATAAAGCAAAAACATAATTTATGTAAGAACTTACCTGATAAATTCATTTCTTTCATATTAGCAAGAGTCCATGAGCTAGTGACGTATGGGATATACATTCCTACCAGGAGGGGCAAAGTTTCCCAAACCTTAAAATGCCTATAAATACACCCCTCACCACACCCACAATTCAGTTTAACGAATAGCCAAGAAGTGGGGTGATAAGAAAAAAGTGCGAAAGCATATAAAATAAGGAATTGGAATAATTGTGCTTTATACAAAAAAATCATAACCACCACAAAAAAGGGCGGGCCTCATGGACTCTTGCTAATATGAAAGAAATGAATTTATCAGGTAAGTTCTTACATAAATTATGTTTTCTTTCATGTAATTAGCAAGAGTCCATGAGCTAGTGACGTATGGGATAATGACTACCCAAGATGTGGATCTTTCCACACAAGAGTCACTAGAGAGGGAGGGATAAAATAAAGACAGCCAATTCCTGCTGAAAATAATCCACACCCAAAATAAAGTTTAATGAAAAACATAAGCAGAAGATTCAAACTGAAACCGCTGCCTGAAGTACTTTTCTACCAAAAACTGCTTCAGAAGAAGAAAATACAACAAAATGGTAGAATTTGGTAAAAGTATGCAAAGAGAACCAAGTTGCCACTTTGCAAATCTGATCAACCGAAGCTTCATTCCTAAACGCCCAGGAAGTAGAAACTGACCTAGTAGAATGAGCTGTAATCCTATGAGGCGGAGTCTTACCCGACTCAAAATAGGCAAGATGAAATAAAGATTTCAACCAAGATGCCAAAGAAATGGCAGAAGTTTTCTGGCCTTTCTAAAACCGGAAAAGATAACAAATAAACCAGAAGTCTTTCGGAAAGACTTAATAGCTTCAACATAATATTTCAAAGCTCTAATAACATCCAAAGAATGCAACGATTTCTCCTTAGAATTCTTAGGATTAGGACATAATGAAGGAACCACAATGTCTCTACTAATGTTGTTGGAATTCACAACTTAGGTAAAAATTCAAAAGAAGTTCGCAACACCGCCTTATCCTGATGAAAAATCAGAAAAGGAGACTCACAAGAAAGAGCAGATAATTCAGAAACTCTTCTGGCAGAAGAGATGGCCAAAAAGAAACAAAACTTTCCAAGAAAGTAATTTAATATCCAATGAATGCATAGGTTCAAATGGAGGAGCTTGAAGAGCCCCCAGAACCAAATTCAAACTCCAAGGAGGAGAAATTGACTTAATGACAGGCTTTATACGAACCAAAGCTTGTACAAAACAATGAATATCAGGAAGAATAGCAATCTTTCTGTGAAAAAGAACAGAAAGAGCAGAGATTTGACCTTTCAAGGAACTTGCGGACAAACCCTTATCTAAACCATCCTGAAGAAATTGTAATATTCTCGGTATTCTAAAAGAATGCCAAGAAAAATGATGAGAAAGACACCAAGAAATATAAGTCTTCCAGACTCTATAATATATCTCTCTGGATACAGATTTACGAGCCTGTAACATAGTATTAATCACAGAGTCAGAGAAACCTCTTTGACCAAGAATCAAGCGTTCAATCTCCATACCTTTAAATTTAAGGATTTCAGATCCTGATGGAAAAAAGGACCTTGAGACAAAAGGTCTGGTCTTAACGGAAGAGTCCACGGTTGGCAAGAGGCCATCCGGACAAGATCCTCATACCAAAACCTGTGAGGCCATGCCGGAGCTACCAGCAGAACAAACGAGCATTCCTTCAGAATCTTGGAGATTACTCTTGGAAGAAGAACTAGAGGCGGAAAGATATAGGCAGGATGATACTTCCAAGGAAGTGAAAATGCATCCACTGCCTCCGCCTGAGGATCCCGGGATCTGGACAGATACCTGGGAAGTTTCTTGTTTAGATGAGAAGCCATCAGATCTATTTCTGGAAGTTCCCACATTTGAACAATCTGAAGAAATACCTCTGGGTGAAGAGACCATTCGCCCGGATGCAACGTTTGGCGACTGAGATAATCCGCTTTCCAATTGTCCATACCTGGGATATAAACCGCAGAGATTAGACAGGAGCTGGATTCCGCCCAAACCAAAATTCGAGATACTTCTTTCATAGCCAGAGGACTGTGAGTCCCTCCTTGATGATTGATGTATGCCACAGTTGTGACATTGTCTTATCTGAAAACAAATGAACAACTCTCTCTTCGGAAGAGGCCAAGACTGAAGAGCTCTGAAAATTGCACGGAGTTCCAAAATATTGATCGGAAATCTCACCTCCTGAGATTCCCAAACCCCTTGTGCCGTCAGATACCCCCACACAGCTCCCCAACCTGTAAAACTAGCATCTGTTGAGATTATAGTCCAGGTCGGAAGAACAAAGAAGCCCCCTGAACTAAACGATGGTGATCTGTCCACCATGTCAGAGAGTGTCGAAAAATCGGTTTAAAGATATTAATTGAGATATCTTTGAGTAATCCCTGCACCATTGGTTCAGCATACAGAGCTGAAGAGGTCGCATGTGAAAACGAGCAAAGGAGATCGCATCTGATGCGGCAGTCCTAAGACCCAACATTTCCATGCATAAGGCTACCAAAGGGAATGATTGTGACTGAAGGCTTTGACAAGCTGATATCAATGTTAAACTTCTCTTGTCTGACAAGGACAGAGTCATGGACACTGAATTTATCTAGAAACCTAAAAAGGTTACCCTTGTCTGAGGAATCAATGAACTGATTGGTAAATTGATCCTCCAACCATGAACTTGAAGAAACAACACAAGTCGATTCGTATGAGATTCTACGAAAATGAGAAGACTGAGCAAGTACCAAGATATCGTCCAAATAAGGAAATACCAAAACCCTATTCTCTGATTACAGAAAGAAGGGCACCGAGAACCTTTGAAAAAAATTCTTGGAACTGAGGCTAGGCCAAACGGTAGAGCCACAAAACTGGTAATGCTTGTCTAAAAAGAGAATCTCAGACACTAAAAGTAATCTGGATGAATCGGAATATGCAGATACACATCCTGTAAATCTATTGTAGACATATAATGCCCTTGCTAAACAAAAGGCAGGATAGTCCTACAGTAACCATCTTGAATGTTGGTATCCTAACATAACGATTCAATAATGATAGATCCAGAACTGGTCTGAAGGAATTGACCTTCTTTGGTACAATGAAGAGATAAAATAAAACCCCAGCCCCTGTTCCAGAACTGGAACTGGCATAAATACTCCAGCCAACTCTAGATCTGAAACACATTTCAGAAATGCTGAGCCTTGCTGTGTTAACTGGGACACGGGAAAGAAAAGAATCTCTTAGCAGGAGGCCTTAACTTGAAGCCAATTCTGTACCTTTCTGAAACAATGTTTCTGAAACCAGAGATTAAGAACGGAATTGATCCAAATTTCTTTGAAGAAAACGTAATCTGCCCCATACCAGCTGAGCTGGAATAAGGGCCGCACCTTCATAGGTACTTAGGAGCTGGCTATAGGTTTCTATAAAGCTCGGATATATTCCAAACTGGAAATAGTTTCCAAACTGATACCGCTCCTGAGGATGAAGGATCAGGCTTTTGTTCCTTGTTGTGAGGAAAGGAACGAAATGATTATTTACCCTGGAAAGAAAGGGAAAGCAAAGTTGACTTAGAAGACATGTCAGCATTCCAAGTTTAATCCATAAAGCTTTTCTAGCTAAAATAGCTAGAGACATATACCTGACATCAACTCTAATGATATCAAAAGATGGTATCACCAATAAAATTATTAGCATGTTATAGAATAATAATAATGCTATAAAATTATGATCTGTTACTTGTTGCGCTAAAGCTTCTAACCAAAAAGTTGAAGCTGCAGCAACATCCGCTAAAAATATAGCAGGTCTAAGAAGATTACCTGAACATAAGTAAGCTTTTCTTAGAAAGGATTCAATTTTCCTATCTAAAGGATCCTTAAATGAAGTACTATCTGCCATAGGAATAGTAGTACATTAGCAGGAGTAGAGACAGCCCCATAACCTTAGGGATTTTTGTCCCAAAAAACTCTAATCTGTCAGATGGCACAGGATATAATTTGCTTAAACGTCTAGAAGGAGTAAATAAATTACCCAAATTATTCCATTCCCTGGAAATTACTTCAGAAATAGCATCAGGGAGATAAAACACTTCTGGAATAACTACCTTATTTAAACGTTTACATTTAGTATCAAGAGGACCAGAATCCTCTATTTCTAATGCAAATAACACTTCTTTAAGTAAAGAACGAATAAATTCCATCTTGAACAAATACAAAGATTTATCAGCATCAAAATGATGATGTTCATTTAAAAATTCATCTGAAAAAAAAGAGAAGTTTTAAAAGACTTTTATGTATACTAGAAGGAGAAATAACAGACATAGCCTTCTTAATGGATTTAAAATAAATAAAATCTCTTATGTTATCAGGAACACTCTGAAAATTAGATGTTGACGGAACAGCAACAGGTAATGTAACAGTACTAAAGGAAATTTTATCTGCATTAATAAGTTTGACATGACATGCAATACAAATAACAGCTGGAGAAACAGATACCAAAAGTTTATAGCAGACTTAGCTTGGTAGCTCCAGCACTGTGCAGTGATTTTCCTGTAGTAACTTCTGACTCAGTTGCAACGTGGAACATCTTGCAATATGTAAAAGAAAAAAACAACATATAAAGCAAAATTGATCAAATTCCTTAAATGACAGTTTCAGGAATGGGAAAAAAATGCCAGTGAACAAGCTTCTAGCAACCAGAAGCAATAAATAATGAGACTTAAATAATGTGGAGACAAAAATGACGCCCATATTTTTTAGCGCCAAAAAAGACGCCCACATTATTTGGCGCCTAAATGCTTTTGGCGCCAAAAATGACGCCACATCCGGAACGCCGACATCTTTGGCGCAAAATAACGTCAAAGAATGACGCAACTTCCGGTGACACGTATGACGCCGGAAACGGAAATAGAATTTTTGCGCCAAAAAAGTCCGCGCCAAGAATGACGCAATAAAATGAAGCATTTTCAGCCCCCGCGAGCCTAACAGCCCACAGGGAAAAAGTCAAATTTTAAGGTAAAATATGTTAAATTAAAATGCATTATCCCAAATATGAAACTGACTGTCTGAAAATAAGGAAAGTTGAACATTCTGAGTCAAGGCAAATAAATGTTTGAATACATATATTTAGAACTTTATAAACAAAGTGCCCAACCATAGCTAGGAGTGTCACAGAAAATAAGACTTACTTACCCCAGGACACTCATCTACATATAGCAGATAGCCAAACCAGTACTGAAACGAGAATCAGCAGAGGTAATGGTATATATAAGAGTATATCGTCGATCTGAAAAGGGAGGTAAGAGATGAATCTCTACGACCGATAACAGAGAACCTATGAAATAGACCCCTTAGAAGGAGATCACTGCATTCAAATAGGCAATACTCTCCTCACATCCCTCTGACATTCACTGCACGCTGAGAGGAAAACCGGGCTCCAACTTGCTGCGGAGCGCATATCAACGTAGAATCTAGCACAAACTTACTTCACCACCTCCATCGGAGGCAAAGTTTGTAAAACTGAATTGTGGGTGTGGTGAGGGGTGTATTTATAGGCATTTTAAGGTTTGGGAAACTTTGCCCCTCCTGGTAGGAATGTATATCCCATACGTCACTAGCTCATGGACTCTTGCTAATTACATGAAAGAAATTATCAATTTCCTTATATGGCAGTTTCAGGAATGGGAAAAAAATGCAAACAGCAAACCCTCTAACATAGAAAAAGGCAAGAGGCACATAGCAATTGGGTTTTAAATAATGAAATTATTTGGCGCCAAGTATGACGCACAACGTAACTGAACATTTTTTGGCGCTAACAACATCCGGAAATGACACACGTCATTGACAACGCAACCTTGAGCAAGGAACTCGGTGTCAACTAAGACGCCAGAAATGACGAATTTGCGTAATCGGAAGTAACTTCGCGCCAAAAAATTCTTGCGCCAAGAATGTCACAATAAACTTTGTCACTTTGCGCCCTCGCAAGCCTAATTTTGCCAGCGAAATTTAAAGAGAAAACAGTCAATAGAAAAAAAGACTATACCCCAGGTAAGAAAAAATATTTTCCTAAATATGCTTTTCCCAAATATGAAACTGACAGTCTGCAAAAGGAAATATACATAAAAGTGACTTATGGCAAATATAAGTACAATACATATATTTATAACTTTATATTAATACATAAAGTGCCAAACCATAGCTGAGAGTGTCTTAAGTAATGAAAACATGCTTACCGAAAGACACCGATCCACATATAGCAGATAGCCAAACCAGTACTGAAACAGTTATCAGTAGAGGTAATGGAATATGAGAGTATATGGTCGATCTGAATAAGGGAGGTAGGAGATGAATCTCTATGACTGATAACAGAGAACCTATGAAATAGATCTCCCATGAGGAAAACCATTGCATTCAATAGGTGATACTCCCTTCACAACCCTCTGACATTCGCTGTACTCTGAGAAGAATCGGGATTCAAAATGCTGAGAAGTGCATATCAACGTAGAATATAAGCACAAACTTACTTCACCAAGTTTGTAAAACTGAATTGTGGGTGTGGTGAGGGATGTATTTATAGGCATTTTGAGGTTTGGGAAACTTTGCCCCTCCTGGTAGGATTGTATATCCCATACGTCACTAGCTCATGGACTCTTGCCAATTACATGAAAGAAATTAAAAAATTTGACACTTTTCTGCCAGCCTCCTGGGACAAAAGGCAAAGAATGACTGGCGGAGTGGGAGGAGTATTTAAGCCTTTGGCTGGGGTGTCTTTGCCTCCTCCTGGTGGCCAGGTTCTTATTTCCCAAAAGTAATGAATGCAGCTGTGGACTCTTTCAATTTAAGAAGAAAAATCACATTATAATTCAAATGATAAAAAAAAGTAATCATTTGTGAAAATTTAGTTTAATTATTTCAAAATCATAATTCTACACTTTCACTTTATTTCTGACAAGACCATTAGGTATTTATACAGTTAAAACATGACCAACCAACCTCCAGGCATAACGTGCCCCACATCTTGCACTGTGAGCGCCGAGTTCTTGTCTTCAGTATTCACCCGGATAACACCAAAGCTTAACCCATTCATAGACAGAATAGCACGACCTGGAAGAGGTGCTCCTGGTATTCCAGGTCTAAAACAAAAACAGCACAAATAATGAATAAAAAAAACAATATATCCCCAGTAAGGGAATATATTTTTTATTTTTTTTTTGTAATTAAACATACATTTCTTATGCACACTATACATTAGCAATCAATTACAAACTTGCAAAGGAGCTACATACAAAACCGATCCTTTAAGAAACAATTAACTGATACAGAATTAATGATTTGCAAAACTCACACTTTACTAACAGTATTTAAAAACCCTGATTAGCAATTGTTTTGCTTTTATCTCTCTTGATTGTGGTAAATTAGGGTTAGCTATAAATTAGCTTGGTCACTGCTGTAAGTAATCACTGTGATGTATGTAGCTGGTTTGTGTAACCGGCAGTATTTTGCAGCATACTTAGGGTTAAAGACTTTGAATTCCAGAATCACTCGGAGTGTGGGAAAGGAATAGAGTTGCAGTAGTTTGTGGAAGGTAATGATGTTACTTATAAAGTAGAAGCAGCAGGAACTAATCAATGAATCAATGTGAGGAATAAAAAAGAAAATCTGAAATTAAATGTGAACGCAAAGCAGTGTGGGGCACAAGGGTTGAGGGAAAAGAGAAGGGGTTCAGTTTTGGAGATGTTGAACATTTAAACAATGAGATACAGGATCAACAGCTGGTGATATAAATGAACAAGGAAGAGGATATGTCTGTTGCAGATAGGTAGATTTGGGTGTCATCAGCCTACAAGAGATACTAAAACCCACAGGACTGTATTAACGAACCTGAGGGTGATGTGCAGACAAAAAAGAGAAGAGGACATAGAAATTAACCTTGTGTCAATCCTCAAGAGAGATCTGTAAAGAGGCAGAGGATGCGCTAGAGAATGATACACTGAAGTCACGAGAACCATCGGAGGATGCCCAGGACGAGTGACAGGAGGATGACAAGTCAGGTTTTTGCTTCTACTCTTGAGGGAGATAGCCAATAGTCTATCTACCTTCACACAAACATATATCTAAACACACACATATATCTGCTGTACTATGCCTGCAGCACCTGACTAAATAATCTGCTTCTTCCAGGGAAAGTAAACCTATGTTGTGCGAAAGAAACACTGTAGCATGAGAAGTGTGTCCTCTAGTGGCAGCATTATGTAATGCAACAATCGCTAGAGGATTCCTTCAACTGCTGTTTAAAGCCTGGAGCTGTGCTGCTGTAGAAAGAAATTGGCATCCAAACCTGGTCTAAAACAAACATAAGAATTTATAAAGTGCAACAGAAAATTGTGGAGCCCCAGGAAGTGTAAGGTATATAAAGCCACTTGTAATTCATATGGATGGAACAGAGAGATCACAATAAAATAGGAAGCAATCTAGTATGAAGAAGACAGAAGGACAGAGCCCCAAGGAAAATAACCTTTACCAAGCTCTATTTAAAAAAGAAAGGGGTATGATATAGAAAGGGGTGCAGTAGGCTATTGCAGCTTAATCTAAGGTAAAACTGGAGTAGACTGTCCCTTTCATTCCAAAATTCAAAGGAAATTTTTTTTGCAAGTCATGAAAAAGTACCACTAACATTTTTTAAATAATCCCCAATCCCAGCTATTATTAATCTCTGTACCTTCGAATTGCTACAGTCATGGCTTCTAGAGATGTGGCACAAGGGCAAATTGCTTCAGGCTTAAGCCCATAATTTTGAAATAAATTCAGGAAAGCATCACATGAAGATACAGACCCTGTACAAAATAACAAAAAGTACATATTAACATTTACAATATTGCAAAAAGCTAAACAGTCATGTTTCAGGACTACAAACCCAGTGAGTGCGGAATGTGCTCATTCATTATATAAATATTTTTGTTCCTGACAAAATGATTGTAGTTTGCCTTTGGATGCAAGTGCCGACCCCTTTTAAACTTGCTAAACACAATTTATTTATTTATAATAAATGTTATGTATTCACATTTACACTTTGTTGCAAACTGTACTTTGTATTTTACACCTTTAAAGTGAATGTAAATTTTGATGCTAAAGTGCCCGGTTTTTAAAAAACAAAATTTATGCTTACCTGATAAATTCCTTTCTCCTGTAGTGTGGTCAGTCCACGGGTCATCATTACTTCTGGGATATTAACTCCTCCCCAACAGGAAGTGCAAGAGGATCACCCAGCAGAGCTGCTATATAGCTCCTCCCCTCTAAGTCACACCCAGTCATTCGACCGAGAACCAACGAGAAAGGAGAAGCCAAAGGGTGCAGTGGTGACTGGAGTATAATTTAAAAATTTAGACCTGCCATAAAAACAGGGCGGGCCGTGGACTGACCACACTACAGGAGAAAGGAATTTATCAGGTAAGCATAAATTTTGTTTTCTCCTGTTAAGTGTGGTCAGTCCACGGGTCATCATTACTTCTGGGATACCAATACCAAAGCTAAAGTACACGGATGACGGGAGGGACAGGCAGGCTCTTTATACGGAAGGAACCACTGCCTGAAGAACCTTTCTCCCAAAAACAGCCTCCGAAGAAGCAAAAGTGTCAAATTTGTAAAATTTGGAAAAAGTATGAAGAGAAGACCAAGTTGCAGCCTTGCAAATCTGTTAAACAGAAGCCTCATTCTTAAAGGCCCAAGTGGAAGCCACAGCTCTAGTAGAATGAGCTGTAATTCTTTCAGGAGGCTGCTGTCCAGCAGTCTCATAGGCTAAACGTATTATGCTACGAAGCCAAAAAGAGAGAGAGGTAGCAGAAGCTTTTTGACCTCTCCTCTGACCAGAATAAACGACAAACAGGGAAGAAGTTTGTCGAAAATCCTTAGTTGCCTGTAGATAAAATTTCAGGGCACGGACTACATCTAGATTGTGTAGAAGACGTTCCTTCTTCGAAGAAGGATTAGGACACAAAGATGGAACAACAATCTCCTGATTGATATTCCTGTTAGTGACCACCTTAGGTAAGAACCCAGGTTTAGTACGCAGAACTACCTTGTCTGAATGAAAAATCAGATAAGGAGAATCACAATGTAAAGCAGATAACTCAGAGACTCTTCGAGCCGAGGAAATAGCCATTAAAAACAGAACTTTCCAAGATAACAATTTGATATCAATGGAATGAAGGGGTTCAAACGGAACACCCTGTAAAACATTAAGAACTAAGTTCAAACTCCATGGTGGAGCAACAGTTTTAAACACAGGCTTAATCCTGGCCAAAGCCTGACAAAAAGCCTGAACGTCTGGAACCTCTGACAGACGTTTGTGTAAAAGAATGGACAGAGCTGAAATCTGTCCCTTTAAGGAACTAGCGGATAAACCCTTTTCTAAACCTTCTTGTAGAAAAGACAATATCCTAGGAATCCTAACCTTACTCCATGAGTAACTCTTGGATTCGCACCAATATAAGTATTTACGCCATATTTTATGGTAAATCTTTCTGGTAACAGGCTTCCTAGCCTGTATTAAGGTATCAATTACTGACTCAGAAAAACCACGTTTTGATAAAATCAAGCGTTCAATTTCCAAGCAGTCAGCTTCAGAGAAATTAGATTTTGATGTTTGAAGGGACCCTGGATCAGAAGGTCCTGTCTCAGAGGCAGAGACCAGGGTGGACAGGATGACATGTCCACTAGATCTGCATACCAAGTCCTGCGTGGCCACGCAGGCGCTATAAGAATCACCGATGCTCTCTCCTGTTTGATTCTGGCAATCAATCGAGGAAGCATCGGGAAGGGTGGAAACACATAAGCCATCCCGAAGGTCCAAGGTGCAGTCAAGGCATCTATCAGGACCGCTCCCGGATCCCTGGATCTGGACCCGTAACAAGGAAGCTTGGCGTTCTGTCGAGACGCCATGAGATCTATCTCTGGTTTGCCCCAACGTCGAAGTATTTGGGCAAAGACCTCCGGATGAAGTTCCCACTCCCCCGGATGAAAAGTCTGACGACTTAGGAAATCCGCCTCCCAGTTCTCCACTCCCGGGATGTGGATTGCTGACAGGTGGCAAGAGTGAGACTCTGCCCAGTGAATTATCTTTGATACTTCCATCATCGCTAGGGAGCTTCTTGTCCCTCCTTGATGGTTGATGTAAGCTACAGTCGTGATGTTGTCCGACTGAAACCTGATGAACCCCCGAGTTGTTAACTGGGGCCAAGCCAGAAGGGCATTGAGAACTGCTCTCAATTCCAGAATGTTTATTGGCAGGAGACTCTCCTCCTGAGTCCATGATCCCTGAGCCTTCAGAGAATTCCAGACAGCGCCCCAGCCTAGTAGGCTGGCGTCTGTTGTTACAATTGTCCAATCTGGTCTGCTGAATGGCATCCCCCTGGACAGATGTAGCTGAGAAAGCCACCATAGAAGAGAATTTCTGGTCTCTTGATCCAGATTCAGAGTAGGGGACAAATCTGAGTAATCCCAATTCCACTGACTTAGCATGCACAATTGCAGCGGTCTGAGATGTAGGCGTGCAAAGGGTACTATGTCCATTGCCGCTACCATTAAGCCGATCACCTCCATGCATTGAGCCACTGACGGGAGTTGAATGGAATGAAGGACACGGCATGCATTTTGAAGCTTTGTTAACCTGTCTTCTGTCAGGTAGATCTTCATTTCTACAGAATCTATAAGAGTCCCTAAGAAGGGAACTCTTGTGAGTGGAAAGAGAGAACTCTTCTTTTCGTTCACCTTCCATCCATGCGACCTTAGAAATGCCAGTACTAACTCTGTATGAGACTTGGCAGTTTGAAAGCTTGAAGCTTGTATCAGAATGTCGTCTAGGTACGGAGCTACCGAAATTCCTTGCGGTCTTAGTACCGCCAGAAGAGCACCCAGAACCTTTGTGAAGATTCTTGGAGCCGTAGCCAATCCGAATGGAAGAGCTACAAACTGGTAATGCCTGTCTAGGAAGGCAAACCTTAGATACCGGTAATGATTTTTGTGAATCGGTATGTGAAGGTAAGCATCCTTTAAATCCACTGTGGTCATGTACTGACCCTTTTGGATCATGGGTAGGATTGTCCGAATAGTTTCCATTTTGAACGATGGAACTCTTAGGAATTTGTTTAGGATCTTTAAATCCAAGATTGGCCTGAAGGTTCCCTCTTTTTTGGGAACCACAAACAGATTTGAGTAAAACCCCTGTCCATGTTCCGACCGCGGAACCGGATGGATCACTCCCATTAGTAAAAGATCTTGTACACAGCGTAGAAACGCCTCTTTCTTTATTTGGTTTGTTGACAACCTTGACAGATGAAATCTCCCTTTTGGGGGAGAGGATTTGAAGTCCAGAAGATATCCCTGAGATATGATCTCTAACGCCCAGGGATCCTGGACATCTCTTGCCCAAGCCTGGGCGAAGAGAGAAAGTCTGCCCCCCCACTAGATCCGTTCCCGGATCGGGGGCCCTCAATTCATGCTGTCTTAGGGGCAGCAGCAGGTTTTCTGGCCTGCTTGCCCTTGTTCCAGGACTGGTTAGGTCTCCAACCTTGTCTGTAGCGAGCAACAGCTCCTTCCTGTTTTGGAGCAGAGGAAGTTGATGCTGCTCCCGCCTTGAAATTACGAAAGGAACGAAAATTAGACTGTCTAGCCTTAGGTTTGGCTCTGTCTTGAGGCAGGGCATGGCCTTTACCTCCTGTAATGTCAGCGATAATTTCTTTCAAACCGGGCCCGAATAAGGTCTGCCCTTTGAAAGGTATGTTAAGTAATTTAGATTTAGAAGTAACGTCAGCTGACCAGGATTTTAGCCACAGTGCTCTGCGTGCCTGAATGGCGAATCCGGAATTCTTAGCCGTAAGTTTTGTTAAATGTACTACGGCATCTGAAACAAATGAATTAGCTAGCTTAAGTGTTTTAAGCTTGCTTGAAATCTCATCTATAGTTATTGAGTCAAGAGTCTCTTCCAGGGACTCGGACCAAAAAGCGGCTGCGGCCGAGACAGACGCAATACATGCAAGGGGTTGCAATATAAAACCTTGTTGAACAAACATTTTCTTAAGGTAACCCTCTAATTTTTTATCCATTGGATCTGAAAAGGCACAGCTATCCTCCACCGGGATAGTGGTACGCTTAGCCAGAGTAGAAACCGCTCCCTCCACCTTAGGGACCGTCTGCCATAAGTCCCGTGTGGTGGCGTCTATTGGAAACATTTTTCTAAACACAGGAGGGGGGGAAAAGGGTACACCGGGCCTATCCCACTCCTTAGTAATTATCTCTGTAAGCCTCCTAGGTATAGGAAATACGTCAGTACTCGCCGGTACCGCATAGTATCTATCCAGCCTACATAATTTCTCTGGGATTGCAACGGTGTTACAATCATTCAGAGCTGCTAATACCTCCCCTAACAGTACACGGAGGTTTTCGAGTTTAAACTTAAAATTAGAAATGTCTGAATCCATTCTATTGGGATCAGAACCGTCACCTGCAGATTGAAGCTCTCCATCCTCATGTTCAGCATACTGTGACGCAGTATCAGACAAGGCCCTATTATCAACAGCGCACTCTGTTCTCACCCCAGAGTGATCAAGCTTACCTCTAAGTTCTGGTAATTTAGCCAAAACTTCAGTCATAACATTAGCCATATCCTGTAATGTGATTTGCAATGGCCGCCCTGATGTACTCGGCGCTACAATATCACGCACCTCCCGAGCGGGAGATGCAGGTACTGACACGTGAGGCGAGTTAGTCGGCATAACTCTCCCCTCGTTGTTTGGTGAATGATGTTCAATTTGTACAGATTGACTTTTATTTAAAGTAGCATCAATGCAATTAGTACATAAATTTCTATTGGGCTCCACTTTGGCTTTAGCACATATAGCACAGAGATATTCCTCTGAGTCAGACATGTTTAACACACTAGCAATTAAACTAGCAACTTGGAAATACTTTTCAAAGCAATTTACAAATAATATAAAAACGTACTGTGCCTTTAAGAAGCACAGAAAAAAAGTTATGACAGTTGAGAAATAATAAACTTGAGAAACTATAACATCAAATTCTTTCCGGTAAAAACACAATTTTAGCAAAGGATTGCCCCCATTAGCAATGGATAACTAACCATGAATAGCAGAAAAAATGTACAGAAAAGAAACGTTTTTTATCACAGTCAGTCACAATCTCACAGCTCTGCTGTGAGTGATTACCTCCCTCAAATT